>NC_044551.1:25308771-25633771 GCF_007565055.1 Rhinopithecus roxellana | reverse complement strand
TTATGAACTTTAAACATTAAGAGTTACATTCATCTTAGTGCTCTAAAACTCAGTAAGTATAGCAGACTTCTAGTTTAGTTACTTCTTGCTCAACAATAGCATTAAAGTTTCTTATAAAATGTTTGCATATGCCGGGCGCCGTGGCTTATGCCTGTAATCCCAGCAATTTGGGTGGCCGAGGCGGGCAGATCACGAGGTTAAGAGATCGAGACCATCCTGGCCAATATGCCAAAACCCTGTCTCTACTAAAAATACAAAAATTAGCTGGACATAGTGGTGCGCGCCTGTAGTCCCAGCCACTCGGGAGGCTGAGGCAGGAGAATCGCTTGAACCTGGAAGGCGGAGGTTGCAGTGAGCTGAGACTATGCTGCTGCACTCCAGCCTGGTGACAGAGTAAGCCTCTGTCTCAAAAAAAAAAAAAAAGTTTGCATCGTATGATTATAGCTATGTAAAAAATACATATGCCGTGTAAAAAAAACCTAAGAGAATATTCAATAATAGCTGTTGTGCTAGTGTGTTAGCCTTATTTTTCTTCTCTGTAATGTTTTGAATTTAATTTTTAAAAATAGATTTCAAAATTTCTTCTCTTCTAAAATAAATGCACCATAAATCAAGCTTTTTTTTTTTTTTTTTTTTTTTTTTAAGACGGAGTCTCACTGTGTTGCACAGGCTGGAGTGCAGTGGCGCAGTGCAAGCCCTGCCTCCTGGGTTCATGCCATTCTCCTGCCTCAGCCTCCCAAGTAGCTTGGACTACAGGCACCTGCCACCACATTCAGCTAATTTTTTAAATTTTTTTGGTAGAGATGGGGTTTCACTGTGTTAGCAAGGATGGTCTCGATCTCCTGACCTCGTGATCCGCCCGCCTCGGCCTCCCAAAGTGCTGGGATTGCAGGAGTGAGCCACCGTGCCCAGCCAAATCAGGCATTTTATACCATAATATGTCCTAGCCATAGAGTAAAGTTAGAAGTTCTTATATCTGATAGAAATTAGTTAATCTCAGGTGATATTGACATGTAGGTAAGCACCTTCCTCCTCCTTGGTACCTTTGCTTGTATTTGGTAAAGATTTACATGCTGTCATTTACCCCAGACAATGAATATATTTCTATTTTCAGGGAAATTTTGGTGAAGTATATAAGGGCACATTAAAGGATAAAACTTCTGTTGCTGTTAAAACATGTAAAGAAGATCTTCCTCAGGAATTGAAAATAAAATTTTTACAAGAAGCCAAGTGAGTTATTTAAATTAATCAAAATATATATTTATTATGTAAATGATTTATTAAAATGTAAGTTTGAAGGCATCTTAAATTGTGATTTACTGAAATAGTAGGGGTAAGCACTTATACAATGTGGAATCCAAAAGTCTATCGTTTTGTGATAGTCTGCAGATCAATTCAGCAATCATAGTCAAACCAGGTGTTAAAAAGCAGTATTATTCAAGTTCTTAAAATGTTACATTATTTTGCTTTCATCACACATACATATACGTATATGTATATATGCAGTACTGTGCTTATTATGATAAAAAATTATTATGTACATGAACTGTACAGCTTACATATACGTTTAAGTAGATAATTAAATCTTTCCTACCCTCCTTAGATAGTACTGCTTGGTTCTCTTTTCTCAACTGTTAGGTTTCATTTCTGAGAACCTTAGATTTCTTCTTCAAATGTATAGCTTACATATACTTTTAAATATATAATTATATCTGTCCTACCCTCCTTAGATAGTACTGCTTCTCTTTTCTCAGCTGTTAGGTTTCATTTCTGAAAACCTCAGATTTCTTCAGCTTAGTATCTGGCATTTCTTCTAAAGTGTGCATATTTTTTTGTTTCTAATCTTCTAAGATGATTGATTCTCTTTTTTGCTATTATTAGCTAAATAATAGAAAATAATACCTGCTACCTATGTTGCACATACTTAAAACTCTTATGTTAGTGGTAAAATTGAGTATATACAACAAAACACAAAACAAATGCATCTTTCCAGAAGCCACTTTGGAAAGAGTAACCTGGATGGACATGTGGGTGGGAAATGGATGAATTGATGGACAGATGGATGGATGGATAGATGGATGGATGGATGGATGGATGAATGGGGAAGGAAGAGGATACATGGATCCATATGTTTTTGTGTATTAAAAGGAAAGTGCAATGGGAGAATATTGCCATGGCAACAAGAGAACTATTCATAAGTTACATGGCATAGAGCCATGTATATATACTAATATATATACTAATTCATCATCTAAAAATGAATAATGGCAATGGCTAAAGTAGTTGGATGCATTTATGAAATGTTATCTGCAGAGTAAAGAAGTAAACCTTTTTCATGACTTGTTGGCAAGTCAGAAAAGAAATTGTGATGAATTAAAAGGCATGTGAACACAACTGAAATTCACAGCCTTGTTATTTTACAGTTGTTCATAAGTATTAAGGTAAAAGACTGCGCCTCACATGTTTTCAAAAATATTTAAATTTCTTGCTTTCTAACTTTTTTTTATTGCAGAGTTTAATTTCTTCTTTTAAGGTGAAATTATAGTTTTATGTTAAAAACAAAACTTACATTCATGTAAACTTCCAAGTGTCGTCTAGTATACACTAGAAGTATATATTTAGATATTTTATATTATCTGAGTTCATGCTGTATTGTGCAAATTTCTTAAACAGTTTCTAACCTGCGAAATTAAAGTATTAAAGTCAAACATCATTAAACCTTTCTTTTAAATTTCTAGTAGAAGTTGCAAGGCCAAAGTTATTGGCAGAATATTTCCTTTAGAATTCTTCCCAGTCTGTCTTTTCATTTCTATCTTTTTATATTGTCTAAAACATTTTTATAGCTCTTCTTGCTTTAGTTGTACATGTCCAGTACATGCATAAATTTTTTGTCTTTCTCCGAAGTTACCTTTTTCATTCTCTTAGGAAAGGATACAGCAATTTTCAAATATGAGTGAATTTATAACTATGTCGATAAGATAATAAAGAATAAGATTTGATAATAGAAATAATTGGGACAGACAGGCATCTGAGGGAATTTAGTTTATTTTTAGCTCATGTTTGGAGTCCTATAGGTGAGTGCATTATCAAGTAGAAGGGGCTCACTGCCCAGTGTGCTAGAAGCCAATACCGTGACACCAGGTTTTTGAGAAAAGAAAAACTTACTGTTAAACATCAACTGTTAATGATTTCAGAGCAATATTTTTATTAGAAAAGGTTGAGGGGGTAGATTCTGAAATTACTAAGTGATTGGTGGAAGGGGAAATGGGAGGCCTGGAAAGTCCTTG
This sequence comes from Rhinopithecus roxellana, assembly GCF_007565055.1. Taxonomy (NCBI): domain Eukaryota; kingdom Metazoa; phylum Chordata; class Mammalia; order Primates; family Cercopithecidae; genus Rhinopithecus; species Rhinopithecus roxellana. The sequence continues at coordinate 25,630,484 of NC_044551.1, read as the reverse complement.
GCCACACACGGTTATCTCTTCATGCAATCTCATGGTTCATATGTGCAAATCCAGGGGGAGTTAGTCTAAACCATGCAGTGGAAATTCAGGCCGTGATGTTAGCAAGCTTTTTCCTGCATAGATGCCAGTTAGCCCTATTTCTTCTAACCAATTTCAGCAGTTCTTTTATAAACAACGGGAGTTTCAGTGATAGAGCAAGTTGTTTCTTTTTTTATGTGCTATCCTGCAAACTCAAGAATTTTTGTTAGTCATTGCTGTGTTGCGATTTTTTTCTTAACTCTTTAGGAACATGGTTTCAAGTCTATCCTACTTTCATAACCCACTGATGAAATTTTGCCCTTATCCAAACAAAGTCAACTTTGCTTCAGCTGAAGTATCTTTTGAAACTCTATTATTCAATTATCCATTTGCCAACTTTCTCAGAACTTTTGTTCCTACCATTTTGAAATTGATCCTGATCAAGAAAGTATTTAACTATTACAAAATCCAATGAAATGTAGCATTTACCAGTATAAAATGATTTCTTATTTTCTGTATTTTAAAATCAAGTATGTGTGTTAAAAATAAATATATGTATGCTGCCCCAGCAGCTCACAATTTTTGGCCCACTAATACTTTTCAGCTATACTTTTGTGGTAGTGGCTAAAACCAGATATTATAATTTGAAGGGAGTTGTACATGTTTTAGATTAACTAGGTCATTTCTATTTAACATGGTTGTTAATCATTTAGAGTAGACAATAATTTTTAAAAGAATATTTAATTAAGGATAATTGACTCATTTGCATCCATATTATGTTGCCAATATGTACCAGTATGGTTGGGCCTCTGTGTCCATGGGTTCTGTATCTGTGGATTTGATGAGCCACAGAACAAAAATATTAGGGGGAAAAAAGTTGATGATTGTATCTGTACTGAACATGTACAGAATTTTTTTCTTATTATTCCGTAAACCATACAGTATAACAACTATTTATATAACATTTATGTTATATTAGGTCTTATAAATAATCTGGAGATGGTTTAGAATACGTAAGAGGCTGCGTGTAGGTTATATGCAAATATTGCACCATTTTGTGTAAGAGACTTGAACATGCATAAATTTCAGTATCCACGGGGGTCCTGGAACCAATCTCCTACAGATACTGAGGGAAGACTTTACTCATTTGTATACATCTAATTTATCATAATTTAGGGTCATACCGAAATTTTAAAAATTGAATTATGATTCAAGAGTATTCTAGTTGTAAACACTATGTATGATCACAAATTAATGCTTTATTATTCAAATGATAACTATTCTTATATTTTCATCTCATCTAGAATTCTCAAGCAATATGATCATCCCAATATTGTCAAACTTATAGGAGTTTGCACACAAAGACAGCCTGTCTACATCATTATGGAACTGGTTTCAGGTAATGTGATCTGATAATTTTGCATGATGACATTTTAATGTCATGTTTTGTTGTTTTTATATGTTCAGTCTCTTTGATTTCTCCTTGTAAAGTTTCCAAGGATTTTGTTTTACATTTCCAGATAACAAAAGAGTCTGTACCTATAGTCAGTATTTTTATAGGCTGTAACACTTTGCTGTTTCCTAGAAAATGTCGACTGCTTTTTTAAAAAGACAAATTTATTATTAGAATATAGTTACATATGGAATTCAGTTATATATAATCTTTATGTGCAAAACACTAGAAAAAGATAGTGTACTTAGACTTTATAACAGTGACAGTACTATCTTATATTTAGTTCATTGTATATCATTTTCCAAGTACATCTCCACACAACCTCTCTTCTAAATGTTTGAATTAATTTTAATAATTTTTTTGTAGAAATGGAGTCTCACTATGTTGCTCAGGCTAGTCTTGAACTTCTGGGGTCATGTGATTCTCCTGCCTTGACCTCACAAAGTGCTGGGATTATAGACATGAGCCACAGCACCCTGCACAACCTCCTTTTTGATGGTCATATGTAATAATCTCACAATGCTTTGAGTCACTTTTGAATTATGAACTTCTTTCGTATGTGGACAAACAAAAAGGTGATCAGTCTATGAATGTATCTTGGTGTTTATTTCTGGTGACTTTCAACACCTTTATGTTAACAACTTTTGACAAAGAAAACTTTGAAGTGCTATATTAATAGTATGTTTTAAAGTTTTTTTCATTGTCCAACGTCCTGTTGTAGAAAATACAATCAGAAGTAAAATTTGATCTCATAAACTTTACAAATAGAGTATTTAATAAGTGAAAGGAATTTGCTTTACTTTTAAAAATTATTTACTCATTTTAGGAGAAATTTAAAGAAATATGAAAAACATTTCTAATTTTAATTAAAATATATTAAGTAAACATTGTAGATAGCTCATTAATTTCTGCTTACAGAAATTAATTTTTCATGATTTGTAAATATTGGTCCTGTTTTGTTATACTACTTTGCTTGCTATTGAAATATTTCTCAATATTACCATGTAACTGCAGAATACCTAGTTCATTATCATCTTTATCCTCATCAGGATGGCATTGTCTGTGTTAGGTACATTGTAATGTTTTAATAGTTTAAATGTGTAAATATTATAAATACATACTAACATTTACATGGGTGCAAATGAAGCCCCTGAATAATAAGGAATGCCACTGAAAAACTTAGATTTGGGAGATGGGACGGACTTGAGGAAAGGTGATTTTGGTCTTACTGTAATTATTAAAGGACCATAGATGCAAATTCCAGATGGCAAGTCCAAATTAAATAAAACAAAAGAAGACAGTTTTGTACAGGAGCCAAGCAAGTGTTTATCTAGACTCTGACTAGTAACCTCTGTTTATATTTTTTAAATGAATAAGAATAATAAACTTTATTAGAAAATTGAAAATATAATGAAAGGTAGAAAATTGAAAATGAAACCTTCCACTCAGTCTATCTCAAAGCTAATTGCTGCTTACAGTTTTTTAATTTTTTTTCCAGAAAAATGTTTAATGCAGATGCTTTAAATTAATTATGAAACAAATTATACTCCAACAGTGTTTCAGATCTTGCTTTTTTTTTCTTATTACTATAATGTGTGATGGTTTTACTGTTTCACAGTTATCTATACAATTCTACCTTTTTCTGGTAATGGCTACAGAATATTCCATTTTGTGGATTTATATAATTTATTCAACCACAACTTTATTTGTGGATACTTTGGTCATTTTTATTATTTGTTTTTACAAAGTGTTCAATGAATATCCTTGGACTAACTGTAAGAATCATTTGGAAGTGTATCTGTAGGTAAAAATTCAGTAGTGAGATTGTTGGATCCGAGTTTCTGTATGTTGATTTACGTAAATGTATTAGCTTTTGATTTCTCCATAAGTAATTATCACAATCTAAGGGCTTAAAGTGACACCCATTTTTTTACCTGACAGGGTCTGTAGGTTAGAAGTCCTGGCAGCCTTAACTGTTCTTTGCTCAGGGTCTTACAAAGCCAAAATCAGGATGTCAGGCTGAGCTGTTATCTGGAGACTCTGGGGAAGAATCTGCTACCAAACTCATTCAGTTGCTGGCAGAATCATGTCCCTTGCAGCTATACGTCTAAAGTTCCCATTTCTTTGCCTGCTGTCTGCCAGGGGCATCTCTTAGCTCCTTGAGGTTGCCTACATTCCTTTTCACATGGTCTTTCTATCTTCAAAGCCAGCATGGGCCTGCTAAATCCTTCAAGTGTTTTGAATTTTTCTAACTTTCTCTTATGTTACTAGGTAAAGAATACTCTCTACTTTTAAAAGGGCTTGTATGATTAGATCAGGCACATCTGGATAATCTTATTTTAAGGTCAACTGTACATGATAGAACATACTATGAGTAGTACTTACACTCATAGGGATCCAGGTATTAGAGGTAGGACATCTTTGGGAGGCCATATTCAAATTCTATCTACCGTAGTAGATTTTGCTAAATTCTCCTAAAGGCTGTTTGCAATGTGCAATCTCAAACCTTACTAGTGAACTTTTCATATTCAGTTACATTAAGTTCATTCGTTGATCTTGTAGTTTGAATGCATCTTTTACCTGTGAATGATTTTATAGTATTACGCTTCAGTCATTCGGAAAATATCAGATCACCAAGTCATGCAGATATTTCAAATAATGATATAACTCATTATGTAATATCACACATTTATTAATGTCACAAGTCTCATCAGAAAAGTAATGGAGGCGGCTGGGAACAGTGGCTCACTCCTGTATTCCTAGCACTTTGGGAGGCCAGTGGGGTTGGATCATGAAGTCAGGCATTCGGGACCAGCCTGGCCAACATAGTGAAACCCCATCTCTACTGAAAATAAAATTAGCCAAGTGTGGTGGTGCACGCCTGTAATCCCAGCTACTTGGGAGGCTGAAGGAGGAGAATTGCTTGAACCCGGAAGGTAGAGGTTGCAGTGAGCCAAGATCATGTCACTGCACTCCAGCCTCAGTGAAAGAGTGAGACTCTATCAAAACAAACAAACAAACAAACAAAAACAAGTAATGGAGGCTATCAAGCTCATTGTGGCAGACACATGTTTTGAACAAATCTATAGCACCCAAGTTTTCTCATGCCTCTTTGTAATTCCTTTCTTCTACCTTTTACTACCCTGTCACAGCCAACCACTAAGCTGCTTTCTGTCACTATGAGCATTTCTCAGAACTCTTAAAAAATGGAATCATGCAGTAAGCACTTTTTTTCACTAAGTATAATTATTTTAAGATTAATCCATATTGTAATATGTATCAATAGGTCATTCTTTTTATTGCTGAGTGGAGTTCTATTTATTGAATATACTGCAGTTTATCTATTCAGCTGTTGATAGACTTTTGGATGATTTCCAGTTTGGGGCTATTCTAAATGAAGTTGCTGTAAACATTCCTGTACAAGCTTCATCTGGACAAATGCTTTCATTCTCTGGGGAAACTGCCTAGTAGTGGAATGAATGGATCATATGGCATTTGCATGTTAAATTTTTTAAGAAACTACCAAATTACTTTCTAAAGTTTTTGTTCTAGATTACATTCTCAACAGCAGTCTGTGATAGTTTCAGTTCCTCCACATCCTCATCAGCACTTATTTGGCCTGGTTCATTGTTAGTCTTTCTAATACTTCTATACCTTATTGTTATTTTAATTTGCCCTTTCCCACTGAATAATGATGTCATGCATGTTTTCATGTGCTTATTTGACGTTTGTATATCTTCATTGGTCAAGTGTCCAAATCATTTGCCTATTTTGAAAACTGAGTTGGTTGGTTTCTTACAATTGAGTCTTGGTTCTTTACATATTCTGGATACAAATCCTTTTTCCGTCAGTCTATGTCTTGTCTTTTCATTCTCTTAACAGTGTCTTTTGAAAAACATCTTTATTTTGATAAAGTTTAATTTATCTATTTTTTTCTTTTATGGATCATACTTTTGATGGTATATCTAAGAAAACTTCGTTGAACCCAAGTTCCTAAAAGTTTTTTTCTTAATTTTACTTTTAGAAGTTTTAACGTTTTAAAATTTATAGTTGAGTGTAGGACCCATTTCAAGTTAATTTTTGTATATGGTGTGAGAAATGGTTAGAAGTTTATATTTTTGGCATGTAGATACCCAGTTGTTTCAGCACCACTTGTTTTAAATGACTCTTCTTTCTCTCTTGACTTAACTTTTTACCTTCATATAAAATTCATTTTTCCATACTTATATGTGACTTTATTTTTGGACTCTGTTCTTTTCTCTCAATCCTTTTGTCTCCATGCCAATACCACAATGTCTTGATGACAGTAGCTTTGTAATAAGTCTTGACTCAGAAATAAATCCAAACATATACAACCAACTAATTTTTGACAAGAAGGCACAAAGGGGAAAGGATAGTCTGTCTGACAGATAGTGCTGGGAAAACTGCATTTTCACATGCAAAAGAATGAAATGGGACCCTTATTTATACCATACGCAAAAATCATCTCAAATTGGATGAAAGACCTAAAATAAAACCAGAAACTATGAAACTCCTAGAAGAGAACATGGGGGAAAACTCTGGGACATTGGCCTTGGTGATGATTTTTTGGATATTACAGCAAAAGCTCAGGCCACAAAAGCAAAAATAAATAAATAGGACTATATTAAACTGAAAAGCTTCTGCACAGCAAAGGAAACAATCAGTACAATGAAACAGCAACCTACAGATTGCGAAAACTACTTGGAAATCATATACCTGATAAGGGGTTACTATCCAAAATGTATAAAGAACTCATACAACTCAATAGTAGAAAAACAAATAACTCATTTTAAAGATGGGCAGAAGAGGCTGGATGCAGTGGCTCATACTTATAATCCCAGCACTTTGGGAGGCTGAGGCAGGAGGATTGCCAGATCCAGGAGTTCAGACTGCCTGGGCAACGTAGTGAGATCCTGTCTCTGTGAATTTTTTTTTAATTAACCAGATACGGTGACGTGTGCCTGTAGTCCCAGCTACTCAGGAGGCTGAGATGGAAGTATCATTTAAGCAGGGAGGTTGAGTCTGCAGTGAGCTGTGATCGTGCCACTGATCACAACAGATGTGCCACAACAGAGGGAAACCTTGTCTCAAAAAAAAAAAAAAAATCACATACAACTGATGTGCCACAAGAGAGCAAACATTGTCTCAAAAAAAAAAAAAAATTAAGACTGCAATAAGATACCATGATGAATAGGAAACTTAGCACCTTAACCTCCAAGTACAATAATGCCTGTGCTTATCTGGGTAAAGCTGATTAATTTTAGAAAACCTGAAAAAAGATGTCAATCTCAACTTTGTCTTTCACTAGGGATTAGTAACTACCCCCTTCATTTTGACCTGAATGTTCTTTTTAAGTTCAGAACTTCCTGGAAGTAATTAAATGTTAAATTATCTGGTACATTGCTCAGTTCACACAGACGCATGGCCCTTGGCAATCCTCAAACTCATCTTAATTTTAAAATGACTTATGACTTTGAAACTTTTCTGAAGAGTTTTCACCAGACTTAAGATGTGGTCAAAATTTTTCTCACCTCTGTAACATGACATCTTATTTATGGTTTAAAAAAAGTAATTGAGTTGATTCAGTTTATTTTAGGCTTAGAAATTTTAGGCTTAGAAATCTAGACATGATTATTTACGTTGTTCTCATAAATGTCTTTAAGATTTACATATAAATCTTTCAATTATCAAAATTCCTTTTCTTTCCATTTTTCATTTTCATTTGTAATTTCTATAGTACATTTCACTAATTTTTGCCAAAAAGTTAAATTGTTTTAAAAAATAAACATTTCACCCTTCCCATTTACTGTGAAATTTTATATGGTCACATGATTTTAATAGTCAGTTTCAGTTATGTGACTTCACAGCTATGGAAGGTTACTATGGTAGTTAACTGGCAATGACAGTTTCAGCTGCTTTGGTAACAAATCCCAGCATTTGGAGTCTGGATACTTGCCTGGCATTTGTGTCTTTCACTCTTGATAAATGTAGAAAGGATAAATTGTGCCAACAAAGGATTAAGGAATGTGACTCCTGGCTTGTACTCACTAAAAGAGTCCTCAAAGTCTGAAATGATGCCTTTCCTAACATAGTTTAACCCGTTGCCAATTATATTACAATTTTACTTCACAGTAATCAGTTTTGAGGCCAATTAAAAGAACAACATAGTAATTCTCTAATTAATATTTCATTCAAAAAATTTTAAGATATAGCAACTCAGTGGCTGAATTTTTTAACGTTGCAAACATTACTAAAGAAAACCCAATACTGTGGAGTTTATTATTTTGTGTTGTTTGAAGATGATGGTAGAATATTCCTTTAAAACAACTTTGATATGAGCCTAAATGCATGCAATTATAAATTAGTGCACAGTAAGTTTCAATTTGGGAGAAATGAGTACTTTTTTATTTCTTATGGTAACTGATATTATCTAAATCTAGACATTCCCATTTTTATTTTATAATTCAGGAGTATTACATTACTAAAAGTCAAAATATTGTGCTCTTGGTTGTCATTTTACATCATGCATAATACGTTTGATATATGCATTTTCAAAACAATGTTTAGAAAGATAGCAACTTTAAATTGATATTTCTTTCTGACCCCGGTGATACCTTGGATTACTTTAGTGTTTCACTTACTGCTTAATGTCCCAAAGCAAATACAGATGGAATAGTTTAAACTGGCTATTCCTGCAGATACTAAAGTCACTAATGTCCTTGTAAATTGGAGTTACTTTATTTAATTTACATATGACATAAGTTGGTAACCTATTGGCATTCTACGTGTGTGATATTGACCGTTTTTCCTATTGTTTTTTAGGTATACCCTCTTAGTAGGCCACTCTTTTTTTAGTAGGTATCTATTCTAGTAGTATATATTCTTTCCCAGAGGTTGAGCTAAATGATAAAGACATTAACCCAGAAGAAGAATATAAGAAATGAAATAAAAATATAACTACTTCAGGTAATAGGATCGCTCCTGTAAAGGAAAAATATCTATAACTATTATTGTGTCAACTCTTTGAGTGGTTTTAAAGAGTGCCAAGGGATTTTTTTCTATTAGTGAGGAAATGTTGATATGTTCTAAGAAACATTAAGTTTTTATGGTACATTTGAGCGATAGATGCATTATGTATGTCTGAGTAGTATTACTCATATGCTTTTTACGTTCTGAGCTTCTGATGGCATTTATACCTATGAGTAAGTACCTTCAGCAAAGAGGCAAGTGGCATGGTGAGGGGGACAAAGCATGTTCTGAACCACTCTTGCTCTTAGATTCTGTTTTTTAAATGACTTTCTGGTATTTGAAGTTCCTTCACAATTGAAAGTGTAGGAGTTATGAATGAACATTTCTTTAAAGGTACTGTGAGTTTCACTTTTGGCTTTGTAGGTGACCATTTATATATTTTTGTTACTATACATGGAAAAGTCTTAAAATTCCAAAAGATGAACAAAGGTTAGCGTAATATTTTAAATAATAAGAAAATGTACTTTATTGGCAGTCTACTTATATTTGATGCAAATGTTAGAAGTATGAGCAGGACTGGTGTAACTGGTGAACTCAATTGAAATAAAAACCACATTTTACGTAAAATGGCTTGTTTTTACAAATAGATTTTTACCAATAACCTATCCAATATATATGAATCTAACAGTGTGTATCAGTGTGAAGTTTTCATTTTATCAGAATTGTAAGGCAAGCTATAATTTCATTAAAACACTTTGGAGCCAATACTATTTTTCTAAGATTAAAAGACAACTGAAAATCATTTGAATCAAAATTAAAAAAAAAAAATTTATTGAATTCAAGTTAAAAGTGAATATTGTTTTATTTTTTCCTGCTTGCACTGATGTACCATATATATTCAGAATCTATTATGTAGAAACCAAATAAAAGCCATGATCTTGTCAGCATTAGCCAAAGATACTGTAATGCCACTCTTTTATTTGTAAATTTTATCCCTTTTTAATTATAAGTTAGCCTCTGTATTCAGAAATGATGACGATAAAATATATCTGGACTCTTCTCAAGTTTGTGGAAGCAGTGAACCTTATGCATTAATATTAAGGAAGGTAAATCAGCTGGGCTTGGTGGCTCATCCTGTAATCCTAGCACTTTGGGAGCCTAAGGAGGGTAGAGCATTGAGCCCAGGGGTTCACAAATTCATTTTGAAGGATTGCATATTATATTAAGCATTGTATAGCCTCTTGTCAGTGAGATGCAAAAATAATATTACAAACTGTCGTCACAAGGTTTTGTATATTTGGAACTTTTTAATTCTTTTTTTTTTTTTTTTTGAAACGGAGTCTCGCTCTGTCTCCCAGGCTGGACTGCAGTGGCCAGATCTCAGCTCACTGCAAGCTCCGCCTGCCAGGTTCACGCCATTCTCCTGCCTCAGCCTTCCGAGTAGCTGGGACTACAGGCGCCCGCCACCTCGCCCGGCTAGTTTTTTGTATTTTTTAGTAGAGACGGGGTTTCACCCTGTTAGCCAGGATGGTCTTGATCTCCTGACGTGATCCGCCCATCTCGGCCTCCCAAAGTGCTGGGATTACAGGCTTGAGCCACCGCGCCCGGCCTGGAACTTTTTAATTATTTATTGCTTTCATTTGTCCTTTTTTGTAAAACTAGATGTCATTGGTACCTATTTATAGGTGTGTATTTCAATTCCAGAGATAATATGATTGAGAGCCTAATAAATATACCTACAAAATGTAACCTTTGTTTGAAAGAGTAAATTTGCCTAAATTCTTCTGGGTCAAACTTGAGAAAACATGATCACATTTGACAGTATCCACATTCAAAATGAATGCTTTTATACAGCAAAGTGAGAGTGATTAAAGAGGTGACTTTCTATAGTGTCTTTAACTTTTTATTTTAAGAGATTACATATATTAAATATTTTCAGGTTAGAATCTGTTTTTTTAAGACTGTCTTCTTCTGTGTTTGTCTGTGTTAGTATGAGGAGCCTTTAGCAGATCATTGATAAAGACTTCAAAATGAAGTCTTGTCTTATAAGGTGATACCTGCTACCAGCAAGTGTTTGAATCTCTGTATTTTCTATCTTGGCTGCTATAGATTAAGAAATAAACCCTTTCTATAGTTAACACCTATCATGATTTCATGCCATTTGTTGAACCGGATGAGAGACTCAAATATCTATTGTTTTACAATTTTTTACATCTTTATATGTGCTTTTTTAAAATAAAAGATTTTGTACATAGGGAATTACATAGCACAAAATTTATAAATATTATACCATTGAAATTATTTGCTTTTAAGAATCAAATTTACACTTCTAAATTATTTTTAAGGTAAGTAGAATTTCTAAACTAATGAGGCTATAATTTGATGGAGCTTTATTATTTCAAAAATAGTTGAAACCCATCAGTTCCAATAAAAATAAACCCAGGAGATGCAATGATTAATTTATTTTTTGTTGGAAACAAATATGTCATCCTGTATTTAAGTGACTGAAACTTAGAAATACACCTGTTTTTCTTTAAGACTTTCTGTTCTTTATAAACCTGTTATTATGATATTTGGATTAATTACATTATTTGTTAAATACTTACTGAGCACCAGCTTTGTTCCATACAAAATACACTGGTAAAAACACATCAGTGATCTCTTTTCTCAAAGAAATCACAGCGTAATGGGAGAAACATATGTTTAACATCAAATTTATTTCAAATTTGATATGAAAAAAGTGATCAGAGAGATGGTAGCAGGTGGAACCTGATTTGTTTTAGCAGCCTTAGGAAACATCATCTGGAGGTGACATTTGTGTTAAGATCTGAAAGATAAAAATAACCTTTGCAAAGGGCTAGGAAAAGGCTCATATAATAGCAAATGCAAAAACCTGTGGTGGGAAAAGGCTTTTGTGTTTGGGGAACAGAAGGTTAGAGTAACTGTAGCTCAGTGAGCCTTAGAGAGACTGGCATAAGATTGGAAAGGTAGGACCTTACAGGTCAGGGTAAGCAACTGGAATTTATTTGCCGTACAGTCAATCATGTGTTAGGGAGTGGAGTGACTGGTTTGTTGTTGTTGCTGTTGTTGTTGTTGTTTTCAATTTTCAGAGATTACATAGGGGACACCAAAACCATCTTTCTGTCCATGACCCCTGTTCTCCTTAGTTTCTCTTCTTGGAGATAGCTACTCTTACTTTTTGTGGGATTTTTCTTGTTGTTATTTTTGTTTGTTTAGTTTAGTTTTTATCCTTCCAGGGCTTTTTTATGCAAATGGAGACATATATGCATATACATCCTTTTTATCATGAATGATAGCTTGTACACTGTTCTACCCTATTTTTTTTTATTTGATAAAATATCTTTGAGTTATTTACATCAGTATATGTAGATTTAATTTATTATTTCAGTGGCTCAGTAGTATCTGTTTGTGCCTCCTTGATAATTGTGTTTTCTAATCATCTGCTACTATAGTAATATAGAGTGCTTCAGTCAAAATTTTGTACATCTATGTTTTCTTTCCTGTAGATACGTATTTTGGGTTAAATTTTACTCTCTTGAATATCTAAATAGATATGGTATAGGAAAGACTCATGAACATTCCCAAAAATTTATACCTCTAGATCCACCGTTTAGGCAGCATTTGATTTGAACTTAAGAGATTTCTGGAAAAGATAGTGGCTCCCGGTGGAGCCTGTGCTTCCAGAAGCCTTTATAATATTTTATATAAAAGCAGGTATGTATAGGAGATGAGTTTACAAATAGTCAAGCAAACCCCATATTGAGCCGTGATCATAGAAGGAATTTTACTCTCTATGAATAAGAATATCAGAAGGTTTTTTTTTCTGATCCCTCTGTATAATTTCCCCTCAGACCAAATTTACTGTATTCCAGAGTACTCGATTGTGAAGTCAGAATTTCTTTAGAAAACTGAGAAAGCCCAGTGGGAAACATACCTGCTCCCAAAGCGTTTGGGTCTGCTCAGTCATCATTTGTGTTGCTCTGTTATTACCCAGTTTAACACTTATAAAAAGAAATGCTCAGTGGAGTACAAAATGCACTGTAATTCTTATTTAGATGCTGTTATGCCTGGAGGTGACTTTTGCCGGTCTAAACATGACCACTGTGGCTTTGGAACCACATATGATTTTAAATTATTGCTCTACTATCATCTGTGTGACTTTAAGTGTGCTACTTGATCTCTTTAAGCCTCAACATTTTTACTTATAAAATGGGGAAAGAATATAATGCTCAAAGGGTTAAATGAAATAGTATATGTAAAGAGTGTGGCTCAGTTCTTAACTCATTCTGAGTTCTTAGTAAATATTACCTGCTGGTAAATTAATCTGAGCTGAGAAATAACATTATGTAAAGATTGGATTTTCAGTTCAGTGAGCTATCATGTTCTTGTAATGCCTAAATATTTCAGAATAAATGATATCCAGTCTTTGGAAAACTCAGTATTTTCACATCAGTAGTCGCCCATTTTGGCTTAGACTGTTCAGTCCAAATGTTAACTAACTAATTAAAAAATGAATCTGGGGCCTTTAATTTTTTTTCTCTTCCTACTAGACTATTATAAAAAATTAATTTCAGAGAAAGAATGCTATTAATGTGTAGATCAGTAAACTTTTTCTTGATATTTGCAAATGTTAAACCTTTGGATTCTAAGGAAAAATCATACAAACACAATACAGCAGCTTTCAGTAGACCAAACATGTTATAAAAATCAGCCATAAATATAGAAAGGAATGTGTTTCTGAGGTGAGATATTAAAAAAAAAAAAAGATTATTTGTAATAGGCAAGAGTTTGGAAGGCAGTTTGGCTAAGCAAAATCACAAACTCAGAGATAGTAAGAGGTAGACAAATCAAAGTTAGACGACACGTGGATAGTTAATAGGTGGCTGAGAGGACAAGAAATCTTTAGAGAGTTTAAAAACTGTCAGAGATGGATAAGAATGAATAGAAGAAACATTTCTGAAATGTGCTGAGACACATAGGAAACCAGAGTATGTAAGACAGGGTTAAATGATAAAATAAGTTGGGTGCATTGTCTCTACTCCCTGAGTATATTGAAGATAGATTTATGAAGAGTTTAATTTTAATAGTTGAGGTAGAAAATGATTGTGGTATGAAGAGTAGCTTTTGAATCCTAGTGAGGATAGGTTCTGGTAGTATTCTAGAGAAAATGACAAGGTTGTTGCCAAAAGAAGAAAAGATATTAATGTCAAAGATTGTTTAAAATGTCCTTCTATTTCCAATTCAGCATTGACATCCCTGTGTTATTTACTTCAGAAGGATGAGCCATAGAATTTTTTTTTTCTGTTTAAGTGGCTAAGGAAATGAAAACCTTAATGTAATGGATGATGAGTAAAATATTTGGTCTGTTTTACTTCATTTGTTATAGGTTTGTAATTCTTAGTGTTGAATGGACAATGAAGTTGTTTTATATAATCTACAGTCACACGTAAGTTTATATTTTTATATAAGTTTTATATAATCTACAGTCATAAGTTATCGGTTTGTAATTCTTAGTGTTGAATGGACAATGAAGTTGTTTTATATAATCTACAGTCACACATAAGTTTAGACTATGGAACAATTCTAAGATTGTACTTTTATCATTTTTTACAGTAGCGATCTTAAAAGTTGAGATTTGCCTGTTCTCCTTGTTGAGTGTAAATCAAACTCATTGGCAGTCCATTTATGTGCTTTTTTGGGGGTAATTATTACATGATAACCTTTTTAATAATAAAGGTTGATTTATTTTTTCAGCTCTGCAACCATATGTCCCTGTAAGTCCAGAAATAGCTTTTAAATAAAGCTGGGAAAATATTATTAAAAACATTGAGAGAAAAGGAGGTAAAAACATATTTCACTTTGTCATATAAATGAAAGAACATAAGACATGCCACATGTTTTTAGACTTAAGATCTATCCAGTTCAGTATAATATGTTGGGGAATGATACCCTTACAGACTGATTTGAGAGAACAGTATATTTTGAAAGGGAGTATTTTAAACATCACCTTGTTTGGTGATTCGTATACCTACCTTTCCTTAGAAGATAATCAACTTTGGTAATACTAATGAAAGAAAAACCTATGAAATTTAGGTGTTCCCTGTGATGAGCAAGATAATAACATTAGCTCCATAATAATATAACACTTACTGTATGCCATTTTACTGATGGAAAAATATGCATTGAGTGGTTAAGTGAATTACAAGGTGGACCTGTTGTTAAATTGTAGAAAAAGAATTTAACTCTTGACTCTAGTCGGTATAATTTAGACTCAATACTTGAGAAAAGAAAGTAGAGAAGATCTATACTGTTAAAAATAAGTCACAGTATAGATAAGGCTTTTCTATATTATTTAGAAAAAAGGACAAATTTAGAAATGCGAATAACATAATTCAGAAACATTTCAGGATTATTTGCAATGGAATAGAGATAGTTTGATTATAATTAATGCAGTGTTTTATAATACAAACATTATTTCATGTATCGTTTGCTGCAAATAGACATTTTAAAAAAATAAATGATTCATCCATCTTTCAACCAACAGGTACATATTAAGTATCATATGTTAGCTTTGCTATGGATAATATATACCATGAATTCTATATTGTATTTTCTATAATTGTGAATGTTCCAAATTTATGTATGTCTATATTCTATTAATGAGAATATCAGTAAAAACATTTCTTAAGCCAAATATTACACTATAATTAAATTTTACTGGTTTTTCTATAATGCCCTCTTTCGCTTCCAGGTTACAATAGAAGGCATTATGTTGCATTTAGTTGTCATATCTCCTCAGTCTCCTCTAGTCTATGAGAGTTTCTCAGTCTATCCTTGTTTTTCGTCATCTTGACAGTCTTGAAGAATATTAGCTAGCTGTCCATGAAAATGTTTTGCTAATCGAAGTTTGTCTGAATTTTTTCTCTTCATAGTTAGACTGACCTTATGGATTTTGGAAAAATACCACACAGGCAAAATGCCCTTCTCATTATATCATATCAGTAGGTACATCATATCCACATAACATCACTGGTGATAGAAACCTGCATTACTTGAGGAAACCATTTTATAGTGACAAATAAATGCCTTGTAATTGTATCTGTGTATATATCATCTTTTTCATATATTGTTCCTATTATGCTTGAAAATATACAAAGATCCTGGAATCAGACAATTCCTTTTAAGATACAGTGTTCCCACAAATCAGTCTATAACAGTATACAGTCTTATCTTTAAAAAGCTAACAGAATTTTGGGTTTTTTTCCTTGTTCCAATTCAAAAAAGTAGTATGTGAGAAGAAGACACAGGGAATTTTTATTATGTTTCATTGATAATGCAAAATAATTTTAGAAAGCATATATAATCGACATTCTGAACGTTGTATGTCCAGAAATTTTTAACTAACATTCTTATTAAGCAACAAATTAATGAGTAGAGAAACTGGAAAAAAGCCTTTAACTGTGAAAAGCTTTACGTGGCAATGTTTATATAATTCTGCCCTCATGAGGGAATTTTTCTTCCTGAATATTTGCTAGTGATATGGCATTTTTGGACAGTGGTCTTGGTGGATATCTAATTTGAGTGTGAGTTATGTTACGAACCTAATTCTTCATACAGAAATATAAATCAGAAAGGTATTTTAGGTTCATATTTTTCTCATATAAATAAGCCAAGATTGTATATACATTGTACTGTTCGATATAAATAATTTAGATATAACTAATTAGATCTTTTAAGAAAATTGTTTACCCTTACGACATTTCTGCTTTCAAGCAGGCTTGATTTTTCCTTTGCTACCTGAGTGCAATTAAAAACATAACAGAAAATAAACCTCTTTCTATTCTATGCTAGTGAATGAAAACTGTAAATGATGTGAGTTGGCATGTATTTCAAAAGATAGTCTTATCTAACGTGTTAGGTTGGTGCAGAAGTAATCGCAGTTGTTGCCGTGAAAAGTAACAATAAAAACTTTTATTGGCAACAACTGCGACTACTTCTGCACCAACCTGATATTTTTCAGAGTCATTAATTCCTCTGGATTTGTTCCCAGGACTTTGAAAACTCAGATTGTGCGGTATTTTCTGTTGTTGTTACAACAAAAAATAAATGAAATCATATGCCTTAATCAAGTGATCCCAGAAAAAGCAGTAGGCCAGGGATGTCGTGTTTCCCTTTAATTCAGTTTTTTAGTGCTAGTGAGTTAAAGCTGTGTTTCTCTTTCCACATCCAGCTATCAGACTCAAAGGAAATATAAGGTCTATAATGAAATCTGCTCGAAGATGAGATTTGCTAGGACTGAAGTAACAGAATATCACAAACTGTGTGATTTAAAACAACAGAAATTTATTCTCCCACAATTCTGGAAGTTAGAAAGTTCAAAATCAAGGTGTTACCAGGGCCATTCTTCTGCCAAAAGCTCTGAGGAATAATTTATTCCTGCCTCTTCCTAGCTTCTGGCAATTCCCAGCAATCCTTGGTGTTTCTTAATTTGCACGTACATCATTCAGTTTCTGTGTCTGCAGTCACATAACCTTCTTCCCTCTGTGTGTCTTTGTGTCTCTATATTCAAATCTCTCTTTTCTTTGTTTTATAAAGACATCATTGGTTTAAGGGCCCACCCTAATATGACCACATAATAAGTAATTACATCTGCAAAAATCTTATTCCCAAATAATGTAATATTCTGAAGTCCCAGGTAGACATGAATTTCGAGGGCACAATATTCAACCTAGTGCACACAGTTAGTTGTTTTAATTAATAGATCTATGTCTTTTATTGGGTTATGTTATACTGGAAGATAGTTACAAAACAATAGTTTATGTTCTGCTAAATCCATGATACATCTGATTATTTGAGATACTTGAGGAGCTACACTGTCCAATCTCAGCTTCCAACAGGACTCAAACACCTTGAATTTGGCCGGTGGTCGGAGCATTGATGACTATCTCTGTCCTCATGGCTTGTGCCGTATAGTCCGTCACAATTTATTTAAGGATAAGATGAGCTCTGAGACTGGTGTTAGGCTGTGAATCATTTATACCGTAATTGATCCTAGCTAAAGGGCCAGTATCTGCACCTTAGCATGTCTTTATTTTGTGTTGTTTATATCTCACCATTATGTAAATATCTAATGGGGAAAACTGTGTATAGTAAAGAGTTTGTGAATTTAAGGAACTTGTGAACTTTAGCACATAACCTTTATGAATGTGATACTTTCATATCCAAATAATGATTACACTTGTCCCTTCGTAAATCAATCCCTCTCCCCTTCCACATATTCCAAAATTCGTGCATACTCAGGTCCTGCAGTGGGGCCCGCAGAACCCACTTATATGAAAAGTCGGCCTTTGAAGAAAATCCACATATAAGTGTACCTGCACAGTTCAAACTGAAGTTGTTCAAGGGTCAACTGTATTACACTACACTTAGGAAGGAAAAGTAATAAATTGTTAATAAATTAATTTAAAAAATTTATTAATTTGTGTTTACTTGGATGAAGCTTTAAATATTGAGTAAAAGAATCATTACCCAAAGATTTTACACTTTTTGTTTCACATTTTATAAACACTTATTTTGTCTTACTCAAAAGCAAATTTGAAACTTGAGGTTGGCTAAAATGCAAAGAAAATAGAAATCATAGTGAAGGAAAAATAAAAAGCTAGCAGGGCAAAATAATATCTAGAGAGTATGTTGTGTGCAAAACACTGGTTTAAGCACTTAACATGTGGAACTTGTTTGATATCACCATAGTTCTTTAAAATATTATCATCAGTTTACAAATAAGGAAACTGAAGCAAAGAGAGACTAAGTAATTAGCTGTCCGAGATTCCACACTTTTCAGTTGCTACTTGTCAGAATTCACATCTAGCCAGAATCCAGTGCCAGTTCTCTGAATCACAACCCTATAGTGAAACCAGAGTAGAGCTGTTGTATCAAAAGACACATCATAATATCATACAGGATTGCTAGAGCTGAGTCTCAAATTAATTTCTAGCATCTTTAGAAGTAAATCAAAGATAGAAATTCAATAAACTCTACCACATTCGTAGTTACTACAAAATTTAATTTAAATTTTCCCTGGACCCATAGCTGTCCTTGGCCCTAAAGCCTGGAATTCCATATACTTGGAGTTCCACTCTGCAGTACTGTTAATACAGTAATGAATTTTACAGCTATCTCTTGGAGCAAAGCTCAAAATAAATTAAAGAGGGTGATCAGGAAACCTGATTTCATAAAAGCATCGAAGTACCATTTAGAATCTTCATAGAACTTGAAGAGTTGCATGTTTTGGAACCAAGGCTTTGCTCACTTTTGCGAAAGCAGAGTTTGGGTCATACACCTTGGCATGAATCATTTTTCAGATACAGTGTGTTGTGCAGTAAGTGATGTGAAAACCTGAGTAAATGTTAGTTTGCTGTGCTAAGTATTCATAATATTAACATACAACGTGGTTAAAAAGCAAATGATTCTTTGGAAATATAAACAGAAAAAAATACTAATGAATTGGTGACTTGTTCATAGTATTCTATATATCAGTATGGAATATATCAAATTGAAGTTATATCTAAACCAGGTATTGCTAATTTAATAAAATCAGTTTTTAAGCATCAAAATTCTGTGTGTATATATATTAGCTTTCTAACTTTTCTTGTGTCCCCTCTATACACTTCCCCTTGCAAATCCTTCAACCCTTCTCTCATCTCTTGTTTACGCTCCTCTCTCTCTTCTTGTTCTTTCTTAAAGAGTAATTCAAAAGATTCCAACTTAGAAAAAAATTAATGTAAAAACTGTAGTTATTCCATTAATACCATTGTTTACCACTTTTCTATTTTTATCTAAGCATGGGATATTAATTACGTCTAGTTGTAAAACTGTTCTATAAATCAATACCAAATATATGAAAGCACATAACTTTTGAATATTATTTTCTGGATTGTTTCTTGGCTAGAAATATCTTTGGAATGGCTTTTGCTTAGCATTTTTAATATGTACCTGTCTGCCACTTAAAAACATACCTAAATTAATCATGGTTGGAAGCTAATCATAGTTAGAGCTTGCTATAAATGTATTTTGTAATAAGGAATATTCTCTTTTTTCAGTTTGAAATGTTTCTTCCCTTCTAAAAAATAATTATCTGGGATTCTCCACATAGGAGTGACATGTATATCCATAATCATAATAAAGTATATAAACACCAATTATTTTTATAATGTATCTTCAGAAAAGAAAATCAATTAGAAGCTATTTCAGGAAACACATACTCTTTAACATTATCTCAGTTTTTATCAGTCTATGTTTTTCCAGTTGGAGCTTTATAACACCCACCTATGTTTTTATATTATGTGAAGAATTTTATGGCTATTCTTTCTAAGAATTTATATCATCAAAAAAAAAACCAAATTATATATAAGGAGAAAGTGAAATCAGTAAAATTTAGAAACAAGACATTCAAAGTTATCTTCTATCATGTAACAAAACAGTGACAGAAATTATTATGTAGCAACATTATTAATATTAGGCTAAAAGAAAACTTTATTAGTATGCTTTCATTGAAGTAAATTTTACCCTGTTATTATTTTCTCTTAGTGGTCATTCTGAATGACTGCCTTGCCCACTGGATAATTAGTGGATTCATGTACTTTTTTATAGCATTCTGCTGTAGTGGTTTTTTGTTTTTTGAGACAGGGTCTTGCTCTGTCACCAGACTTGGAGTGGTGTAATCATGGCTCACCGCAACCTCTCCCTGCCTGGCTCAAGTGATCCTCCATTCTTCCCACCTCAGCCTCTCAAGTAGTTGTGACTACAGGCACATGCCACCACAGCTGCCTAATTTTTGTATTTTTTTATAGAGATGGGATTTCGCTATGTTGCCCAAGCTGGTCTCGAACTCCTGGGCTCATGCGATCCGCCTGCCTAGACCTCCCAAAATGTTGGGATTACAGATGTGAGCCACTGCACCTGGCCTGTAAAGTTGTTTTCAAACTGGAAGTCTGGGTTAAGTTCCCTGTAATAGCGATAACAGCATATAGTAACAACAGCAACAGTAAGAGCAAATATATCTTGAGTTTTTAGCTTTATGTATTTCAGACACTGTGCTAATCACTTTTGAATCTTCACTTCAGCCCTGTGAGGTGGTTATTTTCATGCCGTCATTATGGATGATGATAAGCCTGAGGCCCTATGGCCAGAGCTGGTAAGCAGCGCTAAGTTATTTATCACAGAGAGCCTCTGAATCAGGCCAATCTTCTTCACATCTCTTACACTTTTCTGCCTTTTATATACCATCATAAATGTCAGCTACCTCATCTGCCTTTTATACACTGTCTTTAATATCAGCTATATTATTAAAAGCAATAATGAAACTGCATAGTGCCAAATTTTAACAGTAGAGCTAAAATGAAAAATGTTGAGGCACTGTGGGGCAAAAATGTTTGTGAATCTCTTTCAGACAGTGAGGAGTCATCAAGAGCTATTTCAAGAGAAATCCTATTTAGAGTACATGAGCAACTGTAATGAAGTTTTCTTAGATTTTTACATCAGTCTTGATTTTTCCCTTATTATATGAATTAACTGCTAAATCAAGTTTGGTCCGGACAATTAACCAAAAAGACTTTAAAAAATACCTTAAGGTAAAATAATTGTTAATAAATATCAATAATTTCTATATTCAGAATCATCTTTTAAAATAATATTTCTTATTAATGGAGATTACTACAAAATGAAGACTATGGAATTTAGCTTTTTAAAATGATTCTTCCCAGTTACCATTCATTTTAAAGCATTGTATCAATTTGTTATGGTCCATTTGCATTGCATTGCATTTGCATTTGTAAACTCTGTCGTTAAACCTAACAGAAGTAGACCGTGTATTGGATACCATCCATCAGGGCAATACTCCTTGTTTCCTGCCCTGTTGACTTTCCTTTTTCCATAGCTAGTAACGACTGTGTGTATCACTTGTATCACTAATAACAGCCAACCATATTAAGGAACAATGAAAAAGGAGTGGATATCACACAATTAATATTATTACTGATTTTTTTAAATGTTTTTAAATTTGAGAAAGGAGCATTATAAAGAACTTTCAAACCCATCTGATTAGGTTTTTTTGTAATCATAAATAATTTGATTTGTTTCATCTTATATAGTACTTAAGTATTATTATAATTTCCGCTTTACACAGGAGGAAATTATGGATCAAAAAGATTATTGTAAACTTGCAGATCAAAAAAGTTTTTGAAATAAACTAATATCAAGTAGTACTAGTGTCAGCAATCACCAGTTCCTCAAGGACTGTAAAAGTCCAAGGGTGGGCCCAAGAAGTATCCAGGAGTGCTTCAAAATGGTTCAGCAGCATCTGTGTGAAGAACACCTACAGTATAAGAATACAAAAGGAGCAAAATGAAAGACACATATGCCACTAGTGACATTCCCTCTGTACTCCCTATATACAGCAGTTAAAGGCTCAAGGATATGTCCATGGAATCTACAAACTATCACAGCAGTGTTAATCTTAAAATAATGCTGTGGAGAATCAGGTAGTTTTTTAGTTTATTACTAGCCAGAAATATATTTTCTCCACTGATGAGATGATTAAAATCTGCGTGCCTAATTTAATATTGCATTATTTAGGTTGCCGCCTCTCTGGGTGATATCTCTACATCTGTCTTAAAATTAGGAGACATTCCAGTTTCTTTTTCTTTCTCAGTCAACCTGGATAGATCTGGAGAATTGAGCCAGCTGTGCTCATGTTCTTTTTTCTCTTGAGTTTACCTCAAGAAAGAGGAATATGCCTCTGATTGGGTCTGTTTACTGACTCTCCCTCTTTCACGTCATCCACACAATGAGAAGTTGATAAACTGCTTTAGAATAGACAACTGTTGTAAAAACTAGTTACACATTTAGTAAATATTGACCAAGTTACTCAAATGATGGGTGTAGTCACACATTGGAAATATAAAGGACTGTAAACCCTATGTGAGTTTGTATCTTGAAAAATTTGCCAACAGATTATATAGAAGGTCTTCATTATTTTCTAATATTCTGAATACTGTCAGAGTTGGTCCCCTTATGACTTAGTAGGTCCATGAGAGAAGATCACTAGTAATTGGGTTTTAATATATAGCTACCTGGTAAATACTTTTGCCAAAATTCTTACCTGATCTCTTGGATGGAAAGAAGAGAACATATGACATTGCATTCACTTTCATTTGTTCTTGTGTATCTGCAGACCATATTTGAGATCCTCAGTCTTACCACAACCATACCACATAGTTGAATATCAGATTGAGTGAATTATGGGAGACATTTAAAGATGAATTTGTGTAAATTCTTCTTGTTTATTTTTTTCTAGTGGTGATGTTCCAAGACTGAGACAAAGAGATATTTACCAGACCTATTTTATCTTAGTTGAAAAGAAAAATACTGTTAAAATCAACTTTATAAGATGCTATGATTATGGAAATGTCCTAACCACTGCTCCACCTGGGGCGAAAGGTAGAGAGAAGAAACTGTCCGTAAAGGTGGAGAGAAAACTTTCACAAGGGGCAATGTTCATTGGGAGGGGTGGGGAAAACACCTTCCTCTGTGTTGGAAAGTGGGAGATACTGGGAAGCAATTGAAGGCTTGTTTGACATTGGTAACTCCAGATTGGTGCTCTGAAGTGTGGACTGAATTTATTATTTCATCATAAGTATGGTGCAATATTAGACCATATTTACTGAGTGAATGAATTGTAAAACATAATAATTTTAGCTTTTTCCTCATTTTTTTACTAGCATTAATAAAATATCTTCCCCTATATGCACAGTTGGAAGTCATACTAATATTGTTCTAGTTTTAGAAAGAACACATATCAGTGTAGATGACAGAACCCCTAAGTAAAATTCTGGCTTGAAGGCCAAAGAGGATTTCCAATCTTCGGTTCACTTTTTTTTTTGTTTTTTGTTTCGGTAGTGGGAGGGGATTTATTTGTTTATTTTGCCTCAGTATATGGACTTTAAATATTAATCAACCTCAAAAATTTCATGCAACATGTTGTATGTATGTGTAAGCATTTGATTAGAATATCTATAATTTTTTATCACGTTCTTAAGGGTGTTCATGATTTTACAGAATATAGTAACTATTATCTGAATTTCTGTCCCAGGGACAATCCCTGAATATTTCAAAATCTAATTTTATAAAGTATTATAGCAATGTTTTTTAGTAATTGGCTCATTACCCATTAATAGGTAATGGAATTAATTTAGTGGTTTTCATATGCATTTATAAATCAAACACAGTAGGAGACATAAGAATATATTGGCCGGCCGGGCGCGGTGGCTCAAGCCTGTAATCCCAGCACTTTGGGAGGCCGAGACGGGCGGATCACGAGGTCAGGAGATCGAGACCATCCTGGCTAACACAGTGAAACCCCGTCTCTACTAAAAATACAAAAACTAGCCGGGCGAGGTGGCGGGCGCCTGTAGTCCCAGCTACTCGGGAGGCTGAGGCGGGAGAATGGCGCAAACCCGGGAGGCGGAGCTTGCAGTGAGCTGAGATCCGGCCACTGCACTCCAGTCCAGGCGACAGAGCGAGACTCCGCCTCAAAAAAAAAAAAAAAAAAAAAAAAAAAAAGAATATATTGGCCATAGTAAATCTTTCTTTATTACTATTTCTTCAGTTTTATACACACAGGAATATTTGCACTTGAGATCATAGTTAAAAGTATTATGGATTACAGGTCATGGCCACAGATCTAGAGAGAAAGCATTTGATTCTGAATTGGTAGGTTCCCATTTGCATTGTTTATTCTTTTGTTTTTAAAACCTAGGCTGAACTTAACAGTTATATCTCCTAGGCTTATCATTTGCACCAGGCAGTAAGTTGCTAATCTAATTTTCTTGTTTGCTTTTTGGTTCCACAGTAGTTTTCTCTGTCTTTGTATTTAAGGTACTAAATTATTTAATCATTTTTTAAAGATGGAATGTCATTTCTGATAATCAGTAATGAGAAATATTTAAGTAGGCATTTTCCTCCCTCTTAGGTACAAATAGAATCATCTAAGTAGCATCAAAAAGTTGTTAGGTGAACAGTATTCCAGAAATGTGGTGTGGTTGAGCATTGGGGTTGAGGTGAGAAACGGAAGAGAATTATTTGCTAATTGCAAAGATACAAAGATGAAAAGTATTGTTTTTCTTACATAGCCAGTAATTGAGGAAGTCAAAGTTGTATTGCCCTGAGCTTATTAATGCTCTTCCATATGCATAAATCATTAAGCTAAATAAATCCTTTTATAAAATTAAGAGTAAGTTATATAAAGGGCTAATTGGTTTATTTCTGGATTACCTATTAGGTAGTACCCTATCCCTTGAGTCAGCCAGTATCATTCAAGGGGAATTATAGACAATTCATATAACCCCAGGTGGATGAAGTTATCAAGAGCTCCTTAAAAAGAACAGCCTCTTATAGAGAAAACTATTACATGAAGATACCTGCATTGAGACATGTGGTTCATCTAAAGAAAAAGATATTAAGGAGAGTGACTCACAAAGTTAAGAGAGATTCTACAGTAAGCTACCCTAGACTTCTGAGGAGTGATTTTAAAATGTGTATAATATAATCCCTGAAGAGTGAAAATGGCAGTTTGTTTTTGGCATGGAAATAGGGAGACAGTGAGAGTTTGTTGCCTTAGTTGCAGACAGTGGGCTGTGCATAGGGTAGGTGGCAGAGCTATGATCTCATTGTATGTATGTATTTGTTAATAAATGTGTTTATCAGCTTCATCACATTTTTTAGAAATTGGTGAAGCCACCTTTCCAGCTTCCTCTCTGATAATTTTTTAAAAATAGTACTGTTGAACCCTGGTACAGAAAACACATAGTGAAAAGTGAAATACCACTAAAATGTAACTGTTACCCTTTTAGCATTTTTTGAAGCATTGTAAACAAATGCTGAAGTACAAAGGGCTGACTAATAGTTTTTAACCATTGACTTTCAGGAGGGCAGCATCTCAGTGAGAAATGTGAAAATGATGAAGTGCTAGTACCTTGTAGCATACTGGCCAACATTTTGTAAGTCAAAAGTGAGAAAGGAGAAGATAAAATCAGCAAGATGGCAGAGTAGAAAGTCTTAGTCCTTGATCCTCTACTGAGACACTGACTTAATAGCAATGTATGGATTAAAATACTTTCTGAGAACTCCAGAAGCCAAATAAGAAGTTGCAGTACACCAGGCAAGTACAAAGCCAGGAATAGCCGTCTTGAAATGAGTTTAAAAAGCAGTTTGACTTTACCAAGCCGACATAGCGTAGTGCCAGGAGCATATTTCTCAGCTTGCAGTTTCTCCTGGGTTTGAGGAAGAGAATGAAATGTTTAGCCAATATTGCAGCTTTTCAGAGATCTCCCCAGAGAACTGGTTTCTGTCTCATCTGAACCCAAACACTGATGAAACAAGCATAGATTAGATGCCTGAGTCCACTGAAAACAAGGAAGAGTAGAAGTGGCTTCCTGTGGTACCAAAGGACCTACTGTGCTGCAGAGAAAGTCTGGCTTGGCTTGGTGCCTTTGGGAGGAAACATCCAACGTGTGGTTTCTTCTTCAGGAGGGAAGAAGATGAGTGGAGTGTGCATCCAGTATTCTGGCTTTTGGAGGTCTGTCTGAAGGACTGGTATCTGTGTTGCCTACTCTCCACTAATGAGGAGCCAACATTGTTTGGATCATTGGGGGCACTGAGAACCAAGAAGAGCAGAGTGACTTGCTGTGGCAATGCCACAGAACCTGCGGTAGTACAGCAGACAGCAAATGGAGTGAGAGATTACAAGCTCTTAAAAAAGACTGCAAACTTCTCTAGGTGTACAATCTCAAGTCACATCCCCCCAAAGAGTTCAAGATTCCCCAAATATCTAGCTGGACTAAATGGTATATGTATTCCTCTGTATGAAGCCAATCCATAAAGATTTGTAGTGGTGGCTGTTTTTGTAAATTCATAAACTTAGCAAAAAATCACTAGACAGATGAAGAAACAGCGAAACATGGCCGAATCAAAGGAGCAAAATTTGCAGGCCAACCCCCAAAGAAACAGGGATTTATTAATTACGTGACAATTCAATATGAAGTTCAGTGCTTTGTATGGGAACACAGAAAAATAAAAAAGTCAGGAAAGCAATTAATGAACAAAATGAGAATACAAAGAGGGAAACTATAAAAAAGAATTAAGCAGAAGTTCTGGAGTGAAAGAATACCATAACTGAATAGAAAGATTTAGTAGTGGAATTCAACAACAGGCTTGACTAAATATAGGAAAGAATCGGGAAACTCGAAGATATGTCATTTGAAATTACCAAATCCGAGGAGTAAAAAGAAAAACAGCTCAACAACAAAAAGTAAACAACCCAATTAAAAAATGAGCAAAGGACTTATATTGACATTTTCTCCAAGGAAGATAAACACAGAGATAAGCAAATTGAAATATTTTCTGTATAACTAAGTATCAGGACAATGCAATCAAAACCACAGTAAGGTATTACTTTACCTCTGTTAGGATGACCACTAGAAAAAAAGTAGAAGATAAAAAGTTTTGGAGAGGATATGGAGAAAACAGAATCCTGTGTATTGTTGTGATTGTAAAAATGTACAACTGTGATGGCAAACAGTATGGAGCTTCCTCAAAAAATTAAAACTGGAACTACCATATAATCCAGCCATCCCATTTCTGGATATATATTCAAAAGAATTGAAAACAAGATTTTGAAAAGATACTTTTACACTTCTGTTCATTTCAGCGTGATTCACAACAGCCAAGAAGTGAAGGCAGTGTAATAGACAGGGACAGATGAATGGATAAAGAAAATGGAGTATATACATAAAATGGAATATTATTCAGCCCTAAAGAAGAAAATTGTGCCAAATGCTACAACATAGATAAACCTTGAAAACACTGTGCTAAGTGAAATAAAACAGCCACAGAAAGACAAATACTGCATAATTCCACTTATGTGGGATATCTGAAGTAGTGAAGTAGTCAAACTTACAGAAACAAAGTAGAATGATAGTTTGATAGTTACCGGGGGTTGCAAGGAAGGGAAAACAGTTGTTGTTCAATGAGTATAGAGTTTCAGTCAAGTAAAACCAAAAGTTCTAGAGGTGTGTTGTATAACAATATGCAATATGTTAACAAGATTGTACTGTACATTTAAAAATTGTTAATACAGTAAACTTATGTTGTAAATGTATGTGGTTTTTACCACAATAAAAAAATGAGAAAGAAGCTAGGCGCGGTGGCTCACGCCTGTAATCCCAGCACTTTGGGAGGTCGAGGAGGGTGGATCACGAGGTCTGGAGATCGAGACCATCCTGCGTCCTGGCTAACACGGTGAAACCCCATCTCTACTAAAAATACAAAAAATTAGCCGGGCGTGGTGGGACCTGTAGTCCCAGTTACTGGGGAGGCTGAGGCTGGAGAATGGCGTGAACCCAGGAGGCGGAGCTTGCAGTGAGCCGAGATTGCGCCACTGCACTCCCCCCTGGGTAGTGGCGAGACTCCATCTCCAAAAAAAAAAAGTGAGAAAGAAGACTCTTGTTTTTTCAGCCTTTTTAAAAATACAGACATTCCCAACTCTTGCTGCAATGCGTTCTTTACAAGTATCATTTTAATGTAATATTTTTGTAATCTGATAGAAGCAGTTTTATAATTGGTGAATGTATTTCTGATCAAAGCCTTTACGTCATGTAAATTCTGACTATGACCAACAAATTCTCATAAATATGAAATTTTAATTATTTTTTAAATAGTAAGATTGTATGACATTTTCTGTTTTTAATTATTTAAATAATAAGACTGTATGACATCCACTGATATCATTGTTTTGGGGGCCTTAATATCCCTAAAATATCTAGGTTATGATACATTCAGTTTCAGAAAATATTGTTGACATGTGTAAATATTTTACCCTTATTAAATGTGAATGTCTTTGTGGATGTCATTTTGTCTCACATCTCTTTTAAAAATGTAAGGAACCTTGAATTGATGTCTTCTTTTTTTCTCTGCAGGTTTTCCTGTAGCAGATAGGTATCAAAATGAGTATTCCATTGATTTTTCTTTTTGTTTAAAAAAAATACCATTGTAAGTGTTTGAAGGGTATCCTGGAGGGTTTAGGGCCAACATCTTACACATCTGACTTTCCTTTTTTGTTCATTCTTGCTTTTACACTGTATAACAAAGTCAACTTTGAGAGGGATAAGAAGCCAAAAATACAAAAGTGAGTAATTTAGCATCAAAGTAGGGAGAGAGACAGTCGAACTTCTTTGCCTTGGGGACAAACAGTGGGTTGTGGATGGGGAGGGTGGCAGAGGACTTATGGTCTCAATGTGCATGTGTATTTGTGTGTAAATTTGTGTATCAGCCTCCAGACATAAAAAATTAATTGATAAATCCACCTTTCCAGCTTTTTTTTCCTTTTTTTTGAGAATTAAGAAATAACAGTACTATTGAACTCTGGTGCTACAAAAACAGTGAAAAGTAAAATATTGGTTGAAAATAGACGAAACAATCATAAGCATCATTTCAGTGAAAGAAACTACAGCTAGCTATATGGAATACTGGAGTAATACAGGTTTAGCATCCCAAATCTGAAATTCAAAATGCTCCTCAAAATCTAAATCTTTTTGAGAGCCAACATGATTCTCAAAGGAAATGCTCACTGGAGCATTTCAGATTTTCACATTTGGAATGCTCGACCAATCACTGTAATGCAAATATTCCAAAATCTGAAAAACTTCTGGTCCAAGTCATTTCATATAAGAGTTACTACTCTATCTGTACCTTAGAACAGTGGTTGACAAACTTTTTTGATAAAGGGCCAAATAGTAAAATATTTAGGTTTTGTGGGCCATACAGGCAGGCCCACAGCTCCAGGCCATCACAACTCTGCCATTATAGCATGAAAGCAGCAATAGACAATATGTAAAGGAGTTAGTGTGGTTGTTTTCCAATAAAACTTTATTCACAGAATCAGGCAATAGGCTGGATTTGGCTCAAGACCATAGTTTGCAGACATCTGCCTTAGAATTTCAGTAATATCGCTAAAATCACCGCCTTAAAAATATAAGTCAAATAAATTCAGTTCCCTCATCTATAATATGCAGAGGCTGGATTAGATTATCTCCAAAGTCCCTTCTAATGCAGCCATTCTGAGTGTTTGCCAAAGTTGACTATGGCATCTCTCCTGGCAGTTTACATCATGTCTGGCAAGAGTATAGCTGTTGCTTCTTGAACAGGCAAATTAAAAATACAGTGAAATGTACTCTTTTATTTTACAGAACTGTTACCATAACTGCTATTGGGTTATATTCTCAAAAATCACCTGCCAAGGAAAAATGCAAAAGGTTTGTGCTATTCTAGTGTTAGCAGAACATGACCATTGAGGAACCTCATCTGAAAAGACTGATGCTATTTATTAGACCAAATTAGGAAACCCACACATTCAGCTCTGCATTTGGTCTAGCTGAATTCTGTTACTCGGGTAGCAAGCTGTTCAGGAAGTACTTTTTTAAGAAGGAAAAGGAATCAGGAAAGCCAGTATGTTTTTGGAGTCATTTTCTGTTTTTTAGTATTTAATCTTCCTCATCTTTCCCCACAAACTGACCTAATTCTAGCTTATTACTGAGTCTTTTCAGACCTAATGTTTTAGTTTGTTTCTATGGTTTGTTCTTGGTACAAGCCCTCATCACCCCACTCAGCAACTAGAGCCCTCTCCCAGCTAATCTTCCTTTCTGTGCAGCCCATCTCTCATAAATATACCCTATATGTAGCAGCCAGTATCCTCTGCTTTAGTGTTTGCATTGGTCCTCTTCTTTTCAGGAACTTAGTTGGGTTTATATCCTAGTGTATGAAATCTATTCTGTGTTTCATGGGGTGCAGTTTACATCAGCATTCATTGTTTATATTTGACATACCAATTTTCCCTCCTCATTTCTGATGGGCTGGCTAACAGCCATAATTCTCATCATTTTTGGTTAAAAAGCAAAACATTTTAAAAATAAGAATTCTGAATAATGACATAAATGGAGCTCCAAAAATAGTTCTCTATGATTTAGTATTTGCCTTGTTACTAGCCTATTTTTTTAACGAATAATTTAAAGTAGCTAAACCAAACAAACTTCTCAGAAAACAAATTGGTTTCCTAAAAGCAAGGGTAATTAATTATACATTTTATATATCACTGGGGAACTGATACATCTTAATTGAATAAACTCTGAAGTTCGTTGAGGATAAAGTAAGATCCTGTGATTCAATGACAAAAAGTCATTAGTGGCATTGCCCTGATGATCCCTTTTCTCCAATTACAAATTATAAATTAATATTCTTGTTGCATAATAATCTCACTGAGTTTATGTTTAGTGTGATCAGTTCCTCTGAGCCCCATAAATACTGAAAGAACAGGTAAGATCAAATTTTCATAGCACAGAGTAACAGAAATCTTTGAGAAACAGCTGTTGAAAATAATAGCCAGCTATTCTCTCATTAAAGGTTGGCTGCAAACAATAATAAACACTTCTGTGTATTGTTTTCCCTACTTGTTTCAGACATTTAATATATATTATCTTTTTAATCCTCAAAGTGACCTTCTGATACAGATGTCATCTTATCCATTAGATATCTTCAAATTGCTAGTACAGAAGATGTATTAAAAAACTCTATAGACTTTATTCAGTTAATTGACAAATTTAGAGGGAAGTCACACTACAGGCAGTATGTGATTCAGTGGCTCAGGCATGTCACCAATGGCTAGTATCTTTTCTTCACTCTTCTGCTTTCTGTGAATGCATCTTAGGATGCTTTCATCCTAAGGCTGCCAGTCTTCACGATATTATGTGATGTCATGTTTGTGTCTAGTTGTACTTCTTTCTTGGTGCTTCTCTCAAAAAATTTTCTTTCACTCTTCAAGCATCTTTGCCTCTCAGTGTTATTTAATCTTCTTAACATTTGTGCCTATTCCTGAACCAATCACTTGAGTGGGGGAAGAGATTTCATCGATTGGGCTAGGCCAGTCTAGGACCACCCTTATTTTTGAGGGTCAGGTTAATGCCCTCCAAAATGGTAGAGGGGCAGTCCCATGAGGGAAATTGGGATGAATCAGGGAAAAGAGATGTTATACGGCAAACACCGAGTCCCTACTACAACCCTTTCTCATTTGTTTTTTACAAAATAACAGCAACAATAATAGTAATAGTATAAATAGTAAATAGTATTTATAACAGTATATAAATATGTAATATATAAATATAAATATATAATTAATATATAAAGTATAATAGTATAATAAGTAGTAATAGTGTTTATTGTGTGTACTATGTGCTAGGCACATGTTTGATACTTTAAATACATTTTAGTCTTCAAAGTTGTCTTGAGAAATAAATGGTATTAAATCTGTTTTCTGGAAGTTTAGAAAGATTAAACAATTAATCCAAGGCCACATGGTTAATCAGACCGAGGTCAGTCTGACTTAAGTGTCCATGTCTTTTCAGCAAGTCATGCTATCTCCCCAGTAAACCATAAGCTGACTATTAAAAACATTGTAAGTATTGTCTTAGAAATTTATCATTATTATAGAATTCTAGGAAATAATGTATCCCATTTTGGTTTAATGTGCAGCACACCCACATTAAAGTCTTGATAAGCAGAATTACAAAAGGGATGTGAGTTATCTTTTTTTGCCCACTTTGAGAACCAAGATCCTTATTGCAGTGGTCAGGTAGGATACTGTATGCTATATGTATCCATATGCATATATACCTGTGTGCTGCATGTATAAATGTTGCATATATCACAGATTCTAAGAGAGGTTTTTATATTGGCACTTAATGAAAATGACAAAAGAACAAGTTGAAAGGGACAGGCTCTGCCCTCTAAAATAACTTCACAGTGAACACTAAAGACTATGTCATCTGTTATCAGCCTTCAGTTTATCACTTAATGGTAATAATCGAGTATTGTGGTTAAGGGAATATCTCTGGCCCCATCTGAGTTATTTTCTGGGTATCCTAACTTTAGTCCCATATTCTGCCTCCTGGGGAGTTTATTTCTTGCTTCAGGGATCTTAATACTTGCACATGCAGAAGGCTTGGGCTTTCAATAATGATTCATAATTATTTAATTTTTATTGAGGTCCTTGCTTCCCTCTAGTTTTCTGCAAGAAGCTGACTAGGCTTGTGGAATGGTGAAACTGTATTACTATACCTGTGGCTTAAATATTACTATGTATTACTATGCCTGTGGCTTAAATAACTATAAATTGGAAATAAATTGAAAATTTCCTTTCCTAGATTTAATGACTTTAAGCAAGAAATTGTTCTAAGGCAGAAATATTGTTGGATTACCTACAGAACAATCAGAAACCCCTTCTGTATTTTTGACTGTGTTACAGTATTTGGAAAGAGTTGTATATAGCTCTGCCTTCATAGTACTTTATTTGCTGGACATCACTTTTCATTCATTATTTAATGCTATTTAAGTGTAGTGTTTTTCTTTGTTTATTAATATAGTATGCATTAAACAATGTTTGGTAATTTGTTGAATAATAGTTTGTTAAATAATTTGTGGAATAATCAATGTGGGTTGGGAGTACAAAGAAGTACATTTTTAAGAGGCAGATGATAAAGTGCTAACTGGAAAAAAAGTATCAGGATTCTACAGAACAGCACTGCAGTTATGTATGTCATATGCTGCTTTTAAATTAAATTGCAGAAAAGATTATTTCATTTAAAAGTTATTCTATAGCTCAGACAGAATACTATGTGGTTTCAAAACCAGAAGGGTACACGTTTTCTAAAACAGGTGCATATATCTAACAAAATAATTAATATGTGAATATTGGTTCAAGTAATAGCTTGAACTAAATATTAATTTCAGGTCTATTTTAATAAGCATTTTAGTATCTATTAAAGTTGATAAATTAGTGGAATTTTACTTTTCACTATTGAAATCAGGTTTCGTTCTGATTTTTAAGTAAAGCTTGATAGAAACTATTTCAATCATCATCCTGGTAATTTAATATATTTGGTATTCACTTAAAAATAACAGAAATTGTCTGACACCATTAAGTTTATGTTTAAAGCATATAGCTTATTTGATTTTGTTAATGGCTCACCTAAATTTGTATAATACTTAAACTGTGAATAAGAGAAAAGGTTAGAAGAGAAGAGAATATTTAAAGGACAGTTAGGCAGATGTTTATTTTCTAGGTATTCTCATTAAGGAAAAAGCCATTAAGTCTTCACCTCTATAGCTTTTCTAGTTAAGAAAGCATAGATCCCTGATGAAGAAAGTAAAAGAACAAAATAGTCTAGAAATGTCAAATAAAATGCTAATCCCTCTTTTAAAATTCTGGCTTAATATCTGGGGGCCTAATAGAGAAAGTGGGAAAGATTGTTTTTGGAGAACATGTATTTTAATATACTTTAACTCTTTTTTAGTAGTGCAACAAACTATAAAGTAACTAAAAAGAAAAATAAGCCTAAGCTTTTAATGTTATATTAAGAATGAATGCAAAGTTTTATGGTTGCATTATTCAGTATGGTAGTCACTGACCATATGAGGCTCTTGAGTGCTTAAAATGTGGCTAGTGCTTCTAAAAAACTGAATTTTAAATTTCATTTCATTTTAATTGATTTAAGTTAAAATACTGATATTGATTCAGTTATTGGAAAATTTTAAGCATGTTTGGAACATCTTGGGTATGTGAATCTACTTTTCAGCTGTAAATGTAATGAAATCTAAATATAGATCAAATTATTTCAGATGAAATTTACATCTAAATTGAGATCTACCATAAATGTAAATATCATATTTCAAAGATTGTGATTTTAAAATGTAAAATATCTCAACTATAATTTTCATATATGTTTTGGATATGTTAGATTCAAGAAAACTATATTATTAAAATAATTTGCACATTTAAAAAAAAAAACTTTAAAAAAATGTAGCTACTAGTAAACTTCAGATTACTACTTGGCTCATGTTATGTGTGTCTTGGACCATAAAGGTTTCAGAAGTTTTTCTAAGACTTCACTAGAATTTATTTGATGCATAAAAATGCAATCTGGGTCAGTGAGGAAATCAGGCCAAAATCATAGCATTTTTCTTTTTCTCTCTGGACATTGCTTTCAGTTATGTTGGTGTTAATAGTCTAATTTTTTAAGCAATTGCTGAATCTAATAGCTAATCCAGTATAATTTACTTTTTACATACTCATATTTGACTCATAATAATATAGTTTTCATGTGGTATTAGAGAAAATCAAATTCCATAGATATTAATGAAGCAAATTGGTAAAAATAGTGATAAAGGAAAAAGTATGATTTTTGAGTGTTATTATGACCTGGATAATGTACAGTATGAAACACTTAAAGTACTTAAACTGTATCTAGAAGAGATTATGGTGTCTGTTTTCTAATATGATGTGTTCTTTTCATGTTTTCTGTTATCCTCAAACAAATTGGACAAAAAGCATGACCAAATGTGTAATGCATTTTGCTCTGTCAAATATTCCTAATAGATCCAAATAGATGATAAATGTTACTTTCATCGTAACTTTGTCTCATTGTTCATCTGTCAATTCCTCTAGGAGGTGATTTCCTCACCTTTCTGAGAAGGAAGAAGGATGAACTAAAACTCAAACAGTTAGTGAAATTTTCATTAGACGCTGCTGCTGGTATGTTGTATCTCGAGAGTAAAAACTGTATACACAGGTAAGGAGAACATTTTTAAAGCAATTTTTGGTTTTATTAATAGAATGCTGGAAAGCTGATGTATTTGCTACAATACAGAAGTCATTTTCTTTCATGAAACTTACAGCTTTTCTTGTTGTTTTCTGTATTTTGTGTGAACGTATCCTCTGCTTGTTGTTTATATAGTTTATACAAACACTCATTTTTCCTCTTACTTGAAGTGAGTACCTAAGTAGACAGTAATTTGCCTTCTAGTTGGAATTTGTTTTATTATAATCATGAACAACAGTCACATGGAATGTACTACAACTTAGTAATGTAAGAAACTACAGCCTTATAATCAGATAAGACTGTTTCATGTGTTGTCTATTCTCATTTTCCAAAGAAATTACATATGAAGTCATGGTAAAGCATAATAGTAAAGCAGCAATACATGACAGTGAATTTGGTCAAGAGTAAAAGATTTTCAGACTCATTTAATGCTCTTTTGGACGAATTAATTTTTTTTTTTCATTTTAGTACCTACTAATTCATGGCATTGTATTGAGAAAATAACTACTAGTTATTTCAAAGGAGATTTTATGTAACTTGTTCTGATTATATGTAGTGACCTGGTCTTAATGCTTTATACACTGTGGTTTTAGTTGCTTGTAGCAGGAAGTGTTTTTTAGTGCTAAATGTCAGTACAACTTACGAACTGCTGCAGAATTCATGTCAGATCCTAAATATGGCTAAGTATAAATAAGCACAATGAAGTGGAGAACTGATGCAGTTTTTATGCACCAGAAACTGTGCATAATACTGTTTAATGTGGAGCAGGGTTCATTGCTAGATTGAGCTGTTATACACTTTATGTAACTGGTTTTGTTGCTGAAGTATGCTTTTCTCTGAGGGATATCATTGTCTAGGCTTTACTTTAACACTCTAGTGAGGTTGTATAATGTATAATTAAAGGAAAGCAAAGTTACCATCATCTCAACTATACATTTATGTGATCTTAATCGATATTTTTGACTTAAATTTCCCCACCCCCACCCCAAATTTTACTTAGTGTTCAGCTTTATTCTGAAACTATAATTACGACCTGTATTTTAAATATGGTTCAACAATTGCATATATTTTAAAATTCATTTCTATGGAGATGTATTTTTTGGGAAATTAACTAAAAATAAGACATTATCATTGTATTTCTGTTTTAATTTCTATGACTATAGATTGAATCACGTGATAAGAATTGACTTAAAAAGCATTTGATTCTGGATAAAAATTGTCCTATCCTTAATTTCACTAGTGATCAACACTGTGTTAAAAGTAACCATAAAGGTTTTGCTCTTCATTTGGAGAAAATGTGTAATTTTTATTGCTGAGGTATTGAGGTGTTTCAAATTCTCTTTGGTAATTACTCCTTTTGTCTCTGATTTATTTCGTACTATTGGACTGCCTGTGGCTTTAAACTGTAATAAATGCACATTATTGAAACTTTGTTTTTTTGAGGCGGAGTCTCACTCTGTTGCCCAGGCTGGAGTGCAGTGGCGCAATCTTGGCTCACTGCAACCTCCGCCTCCCGGGTTCACGCCATTCTCCTGCTTCAGCCTCCCGAGTAGCTGGGACAACAGGCGCCCGCCACCACGCCTGGCTAATTTTTTGTATTTTTAGTAGAGATGGGGTTTCACCGTGTTAGCCAGGGTGGTCTCGATCTCCTGACCTCGTGATCCACCCACCTCAGCCTCCCAAAGTGCTGGGATTACAGGCATGAGCCACCGTGCCTGGCCTGAAACTTTTTTTAATTTGTTAAACTTTTTTTAATTTGTTAAATTTTTTAATTTGTTCAACTTTTTTTAATAACCACAACTATTCTTTAATTTCTGGGACATTGCATTTGAGAGGACCGTTGTTTCAATCTCTTGCTACTTTTTATAGTGGTTATTTTCTTCAAAAATGAATCACTGTGTAAATGTCTATGTCATGAGAATTGAAACTATTCTACA
Source organism: Rhinopithecus roxellana (assembly GCF_007565055.1). Taxonomy (NCBI): domain Eukaryota; kingdom Metazoa; phylum Chordata; class Mammalia; order Primates; family Cercopithecidae; genus Rhinopithecus; species Rhinopithecus roxellana. The sequence goes on along the minus strand of NC_044551.1, from coordinate 25,593,306 downwards.
TTGTAGATGGCAGTTAGCTTTTTTGAATTCATTTCCCTCTCTAAATCATAATATTATCTGCTGTAATGTTATTTTCCCCCACTTTGCTTTTTAAGAATTTTCATGTCTTCACAAATTTTTGAAAGTCAACCCTTTCTTGACCACATATCCTAGCAGGTTGTGCATAGACCTATGCCATTTGCCTACTGGGAAGGTTTCCCAGTTGAACATCTTGAACAATGTCAGTGAGAGCGGGTTGGACAAATAGGTTTCAGCACTAGCGCCAACTTTTAGTGAATGGTAGGGGCTCTCCCTGTATACGTTGAGAAGAATTCTAGGAACAGCCGTAAAGAGTCCAGTGATCAATTAGTCGCATCTACCAGGGTACTCACTAGTATTAACACACACACCCAAATTTGTCATCCTTGGCATAGAATATCTTCTTTTTGTCTTTATTCTCATAAATACTTTTCTGACATTTAAAAATGTTTGTTATGACTTTTCCTTACTAGCCATAATATAGCAACGATATAATATTTTTCTTTAATCACTTTCATTGAATTCTTCTAAACTATTTGCTTTCTTATTTCCTTTGTTAATCATTAGTGCTAGATGAATTTTATGATATCTCCCAACTAGTGGTCCTTTGTTCCTCTTCAGACTCATTAAATGCTCTTTTGGATAAAATTTTTTTTTCGTTTTAGTACCTCACCAATTCATAGTATTGTATTGAGAAAATAAATTATTCTTTATGTTGAATTTTTTTATAATAGTAAATTGTGCTGTAGAACCCTGTTCCTATATGCCAGCCTATGCAGCTCTTTCTTTGGAAATAGTAGTAGTTGCAATATAATTTTACTTGATGTAAAGTTAAGACATAGATTATGTGTTTTTGTTCCTAAGAAATATGACAGAAAAAAATATAGGATTTACTACAGTGAAAAGTTTTTTCCTCACCGAAAAAATTTCTAATGAGGTATTTCAAAAATGAACTAAAATAATGTAACACATGATTGAAAGTTCCCTTTAGTTTTTCAGGTAATGAGCAAAGGTTCTAAGTCCCATTTTTGATATGCCAAAACATAACAAAAATAAGTGCATGTATATGAATTACAAAGCCTGTGTCCAACAAATCCAAGCAAAAATTTTAAACCTGCTTTAAGTTTTATATGAATTTACAAATTTTATCCTGTTCACTGTCTGGAGATCACTGGAACTCAGTACACACTTGAAAATATTTCCAATTGTCTCTTCCCAAAATAGTGTTTTTAACTTTTGAAGGACACACATTCTTTCTTTGGCTTTGTTTTATTGTTTTGATATGAGAAGAGCAGAGCAGTGTTTCATTATAGGAAAACAATTACAACAGCTATGAAATGGAAAGAGGTTACTGCATTAAGAAATGACCTGCATTTGGAAATGTTCTTGTTGTAATTTCCATTTAACTTCCAGAAGAGTTGTCTTGCTACAGGTTTCTGGTGGAAACTGTTTCTGTTTACAGCTTGAGGATTGCAGTATAGTTGGAATTTTGGTTTAGTTTTAATCAATGACATTTTATTTAAAACTATTCTATAGGCCAGTGTGAAATTTTCTTTCCTACTTATACTTTATTAACTATTTGAAACACACTGATAAACTTTGTGGTCTGTGTATGTTTACTTACAAAGGTATGTTACTAGATCATTAGCTGTCATCTGTAAAGAATATTCTGATTTTGAAGTTAAGGGGATTCAGGATTGACATACTTGATATAAATGGTAATGGCATTCATTTATGGTTTTATTCTTGATGAATCCTACTGGCAGATTTGTTTTTATTCGGGTTTATTTCTAAAAGTTGCCTTTGTGCCATTGTTCTTTGATAGCTACAGAAAGTAAAAGGAGGATACACTTTATATTGCCATATACTTGAGTGAAAGACCGTAATCAATGGGGAGTTTGGGGAACATTTCTTAATTTCATATGTCATTGTCAATATCAAAAAAGATATATTTTGGAGGGGTTAAGTAAAATATTATTTCTTTTTCTAATTTTCAACTCTATACTGATTCTCTTCATGTTTGATTCTTCTAACACAGTGATTTTTTTTCATCATGGAGTAAGCTAACAACTTTACAAATTAGAGTATATTCGACCACATTTATTTTATTAATCAGTCAGAGTTTTGCTTATCCATTGAAAACATTGATTTTCCAGTGTTTCACAAATGTGGGCGGTTGCCTACTCTGTGCCAGGGGCTACCAAAATGAAGATTATAGTCACAGCCCTCAGATGGATATAACAAAAGTTAACAATAATGCAAAGAGATAGTCCATTTTGTGATAAAATATACAGAATTCTTTGGGAGTAATATCAAGAGAGTCTAATATGACCTGTCAGTATGGGGACTATGATGGGAATAATCAGGGAAACTTTGCAGAGAATACTCTCTGAGTGAGACTTGGTGGATAGGTGTGTCACTGAATAGAAGGAGAAAGAAGATTCCAGCTGAAGGAAAATTGAAAGCAAAGTTACAATGCTTTGTAAGAGAAAGCGTGACTTAATTGTGGACATCTTGTTGAAAGAGTATGAATTTTAACTGGAAAAAGAAAACTAATTTGAACAAAATTTACAAAACCCTTAAAAAATGTATAATCTCATGAAAATGTATATGAGACCAATATTATTTTTAAGCTTCATTGGGAAAACTAATTTAGGAAAGCTAAGATTGCCAGAAAGGGAATAATATTATATTTCATGTATATGTTCTAGAAGAGATTGCCTTGTCCAGTGATTTCTAATAAGGATTACTTATGTGTACTTTTTAAGTTAAATGTAAGATGCTGCTTCCAGCTTTTATTTGTGTGTGTGTGTGTGTGTGTGTGTGTGTGTGTGTGTTTTTGAGACTTCATATTTTATTAAGTAAAAGATTTGGTGCGCTGCTGACCATTTACATTTTTCCCGATGATCTTTGAGGGTTTTTTTTTCTCTATTTTTAAACTGTAAATGATTATCTAGTGTCTGAGCTTTTCCTAAACTGTGAATATACTGAAAAAGTAGTTTGTCTTTGGTGCACCTTCGTATCATTTAAGTGGTAAAATAAAGACAAATAACTATAAAAATAAAATGTTTTCTGTGACGTTTTTGAACCCTTCATCATTTCTGTCACTCGTGATCTACCATATACTCAATTGAAGGCACTGTAAGACCACTTTAAGTAACGGAGGCCCAAAAAGATTAAAGGAAGGTCACCTAAACAATTAGTGACCGGGCCACTGCTAGGTCTTAAATGTGCTGACTGCATTCTGACACATGTCCTGTCATTCCAGTTTTTTGCTCTGTCTCATTCAAGTATTAGTAACCCTAACAGCTGGCATTTATTAAGGGCTCACTGAGTACTAGACACTGTTCTAAGGGGTTTAGGTGCAGTGTCTGAGAATGTCAGCTTCCTGAGATCAGTGATTTTTATTCATATTGTTCACTATTGGATTCCAAAAGCCTGGAACAGTGCCTAGCAATGGAAGCTAAATGAATGAACCTTCAAAACAATAGCAGTAGTATTGTTTAGGCCCGTTTTACACATGAGGAAACTCACAGTTAAGGAGTTTGAGTATCGTGTCCAAGATCATACTAAAAACAATTGGTAGATTCAGAATGTGAATCTCAGTACTCTGGTTCAAAGCCCACACACTGAATCTACTCTACTGTCTTGCGCAACAGAGGTATCTTCCGATTACCTAGGAAAATCAAGGCAGAAGGCCGAATGGTATTTGGTGTAATGGCTAAGCTTATATTCAACATCTGCACTCTGTAATGATCATGAGCAAAAACAGAAGAGGGTTCTGAAGGCTGTGAAATATAATTTTAGAAAGACAAACCAAGATGTTTTTATCATTTAATAAACAGTTGCTGAAATGCAGGAGCATTTTGTTATTGCTTCTCTATTTAATAAAAGCTTGAAATTTTTTTTCATTTTTATATACTGTTGTTTAGAATGCCCCCTTATGCTTTATCTGTTAATTAAAACACACAGGATTAAAATAGAGATGTGATAATCTCAGTTAGTTGACTAAGCATTTATGACTAATTTTCTTGTTCTAACATTTGATTTACAATTTTGAATATATTAAGCTGTATTTTTATTTTTAGCTCTGAAACCAGTTTTGGAGGAAAGAGTTTGCAGGGTCACTGTTACCTAGAGCTAGAGGAGACAGTCTCTTATGTGCAAGGGGATAGTTCTCAGATGATGGGGCATGTACTAAAAGCCTTCAAAAGATGGCTGTCGTGCACTCATGGAGTGCTCACTAATTTGCCAAGTATGTTCATATTCTCATTTAATCCTTATATTTCTATGGGATTGGTACTATTTAATCTACATTTTATAATAGAATAGATATTAAGCCACAAAAGGGTAAGTAACTCTTCTAATGTCACACAGCTAGTAAGAGGAAGATTCAGGCCTCTTCTGAGCTGATGACAAAACCTGTGAAGTAAAGCAAAAGAATTAAACTATGTATTAGATATATTTATCATTTTCTTCCCTTTTGTGAAGATGGTCAGCCATATGGATATCTCTCTTATGAAGCAAAACTTAAAACTAATAAATACTGATTTAGAGAGAGTCTTGTTGTAGGGAGAAGAGAATCTTTTATACGTCCTATCTCTGTATTTTCCTGGGATGATTCACTCCCTCACATTTCATGTTATAGGGACTGCTAGTTGGTCCATTCTGTCTCCTTAAATCATAGCTCATACCAAGTCCATCCAACAGGCAGGAGATCAATCTCAGTACAAGACCATTGGTTCAGCTATTGATTTGAGAATTCATGTTCTCAAGTCAAACCTGATTATGATAAAGTAACTCACTTTTTCTAGTTAGTCTTAATCAAATTCTGGGGAATTCATCAGAACATAGATGTCACAGAAACAAGTTTGACCTTCTAGCTTGCAAATTGTCTTCTACTCCCTGGCCTCCAAGGCAGGATTGGAGCAGTCAACATGCAGAACTAGAGAACTCTAGCCTGTACCATTTGCTGGACATTGACTCTCAATTTTAAAAATTACTGGGTTCTTAGCACAATTATTGTTTTAAAGTATGTTCATCATTATTAGATACAAAAGCACTACAAGAAATCCTTTTCAGTCCCAGGCTTTTCTTTTAAAGTGTTCTGTGCCAGACTGGACTGTTTCCATCCACATTGCCAACCCTGATATCCATTAAGTATAACCATTTGCAGAGCAGTTAGCAGCTTCAGCATAGTGGCTAAGACCACTGATTTGAAACTGGAATGCTTTGTGCGTGAATCCTAGGTTTTCAACAATTTAGCTGTGTGATTTTAGACGTCCTCTCCTCCCCACCGGGGAATTCCCTGTAACCCTTAACCTGTTTTATTTTTTGTGATAGTCCTTACTATCACCTGATGTTTATTTTATTTATATAAACATACACATGTATGTACATATATTCATGTGTATATATGCATATGCATATATTTATATAGATACATATATAAAATAACTGGTTTCCTTTTTATTGCTTTTCTCCTCCAACTAGAGTGTAAGTTCCATGAGGACATTGACTTTATTTTGTCCATTACTTAGTCCTCAAAACAGAGCTTCTAGTCAGTGCTCAACAAAAGTTTGTTGAATGAGTGAATGAAGTTACTTACTGTGCTTCGTTTCTTCCAGTATAAAATCAGGATGATAGTATTCACTCCAGTACCCTGATTCAAGTTAGAGAAGGCAAGGCTACTAAAGTAGCAAAGGAGTATCTGAAGGCTCTCCACTCCCCACAGCATCTCCGGGGGACTACAACTTAGAGGGAGAGGGAGAGAGAGAGACAGAGACAGAGACAGACATACTTTTAAACCATCAAATCTCTTGAGAACTCACTATAACAAGAACAGCATGGGGAAAACCACCCTGTGATCCAATCACCTCCCACCAGGTCCCCCCACCCCACGCCCACAACATTGGGAATTATGTAATTCAACATGAGATTAGGGTGGGGAAACGTAGCAATACCATAAGAAATTCTTGTATAAAATAACTTAGAATGGTTACTGTTTGTGGTCTGGTGTGCCTATTTTTACTTCTTATGGGCAGATATTTTTATTATAGAACAAAAACATGTTTTATAATATGCTTATGTGCTCTTAAATTAACCTTTTAATGCTGAACTTTTATTACACAGTTTGATTTGCTTTTTGTGGGGAAAGAAGTAGTGCAAATTTTCAGTGAATGTTTTTCAGTGGGCAGTTTTCATATAGTAGTGGTTTAATAAACATCAACATAATGAATTGATAAATCTATGAATAAATCAAATAATTCTGAAGTATTGATTGATTGCTGTTAGATGACTAAGGACTTTATAGAATAGTAGTTATAAGTTATTTCATCCATAAATGTTAATTTTCCATTTTTAATTTTTACCAATTGTTTTCTTTATAATGCACAAATGGAAACAGAAATAATTGTATCTCATACAAATCCATACGCGTTATGCATACAGTGCAAAGTTCTTTTTCTGTCACAAGTTAGTGTGAAGGCTTTGGAATACTTTGGGCATTTTTTGAATTGTTTGAATATGATCATCCAGGCTTATAATGTGACAGCGTCAGTGCTCTTTTCAGAATACTGTCATTCTCCAAGGGTCAGAGAAGGTAAATACTATCCTATTTCAATTCATTTTTCATCTAACAGTACTTATTTATTATATTGACTCTGCCCTAGCTCAGACAGTGGTCAGGGCTTAAGAAAGCAGCAGTAGTTTATAACATGCCAGAAAGTATTAATTTTTAATGTGTTCTTTGAAATAATTGACAGTAAAAAACAGATGTATTATTATTTATTAGAGTGCTCAGGAGGCACATATTTCATTTAGCCCCTTTCTCTCTTATCTGCCCTCAGCCTATTTATTATATAAACTTGTAAGAAAGTGAATGCCATGGCTAGAACAGTGCCAGGGTACTTGTTTCTGTACATTTAAGATAGAAAGCATGCAACAAGTAATTTTAATTCCCACTGAGTAATATTTCTCCCTTTGATCATAAAATTCTGATTTGCCTCTTTGAAATTAGTCTTCTATTTACCTATATAAATTAATGAAGGAATAACATTAAAATAATTGTATTCGTTACTTAAGATCTTTAAAAACCCCAGGCAGGACATAACTATATGAGATGATATACAAGTAATCTATAAACCTCTTTATAACCAAATGAAAACATATTTGGCATGTCATTTAGGTATTTACCCTTTTAAAAAAATTACATGGTGCCATATTATAAATTAAGACTTACTTTTTCTCAAACATTTATTATGTGAAGGAAAGTATTTTTCGTTTCAAAGTTTGATTTTCATATCAAACGTAACTACCTATCCTAATAGAAACAAGTGTTATGTGTTAATTTCTGTATTTTTGCTTTTATGATATATCTCAACTGGTGAAATTTCTCATTTTATTTATAATTTGTAAAGCCTCTTTGTGTCTCACAGATTAAATCTATCAAGACCCATGTTTTGAATGCCTTCTTTGCAAAAGGCCTTGTTTAGACGTGCTCCCTACTCTCAAGGAAAATGAGAGAAGTAAGATACAGATATAAAGATATTTTGATAACTTCATAAACAGTGCACTGGGAGAAGGAAGTTAATAAGACACAATGAGGGGACTTCTGAAAGACATTTATAGTAGAAAGAAAAAAGTAGCATACATCAGTTTGTTGTAAGAGCCACCAACAGATATTGGAATACTTTATTGAATTTCTTTTATATGATCAACTTCCTTCAAAATAAACTTAATTCCCAAGGGATTTTCTAATTAGTCTTTTAGCAGAACTTAATATGTTATTCTCCCCACCCCATTTAATTATTAACAAATACTTGACTTACTTTGTAGGCATCTGAATGTTGAAAAGCAGCCACATGCCGGTGCCTCATAAATGTTAGTTCAATCAAAGTCATTAAAAATGTACTTAAAGCACACTTCCTATATGTATCAGGCACATGACAGGTGCCGGGGACAAAATGCTGGGCGTTTAAGATGGAGTCTGTGTCCTCTGGTGCTGAAAAGTCTAGTATGTGTGATACATGTTAACAAGTATTCATCCCAGAGAGCATTTAAAAGTGAGATTGACGCCATCATGAGGCCACAGAAGGCATCCCTGAAGAGGTGACATTTGAATTAAAGTTAAGAAGTAACTACAGGACAGTGGAAGAGAAGAGATAAATAATCACTTAGGAGAGAAAGAGGCATGGAGGTAGAAGAGAGAATTTCAAGATCATGAAAGGAAATCAAACTGACTGGGTTAAATACTGACTTGAGTTGCAACCAGGAAGGTGGCAGGGACCAAACCCTGTGAGAATAGAACAGGTTTAGGAGGCTCATCTCTGCTCTGGTTGCAGTGAGAAGCCACTGTAGGGTTTTAAGTAGAAGACATCAGATTCATGTTTCATGCAGATCACTGTGGCTGTAGTATGGAGACAAGACTGATGGAAGAGTAGATACAGGGAAGAGAAATTTTCAGAGATGTTGTTATCAAAACATTTTCCAGGTATCTGGTTTGTGCACCTGGATAATAGGGATTCACTGAGGAATCCCTGAGGATTCCCTGAGGAAACACTGGAGCAGGATTTCCTCCTTCCCCCCCCACCCCCACCGCCGTGGAGGGAGTGGAGGGGCACTGTGAATGAAAATTATGAGTTTAAAATTTAATTTGGGAAATGTTGATTCTGAAGTACCTAGAAAATATTTATGAAGCTATTGAGTAGACAGGTGAGTATTTAGACCTAGAACTCAGGCAAACTGACCTACAGATAGCAATGTGAAAGTGATGAAAGAAGAATAGATGAGTGAAGCTTTTAATGAATTAGGAAATCAATGAAAGAAATATTTCAGGCTAAGAAAAGAACATGGAAGAATACATCTGGTTTTCTGAACTCTACATATATATTTGAAAATTCACAATTTTGCCTGTAGATTTTTAAAAGGAAGAAATTTTAAAATTGATTATAGTAACACCCAATATTTGTTATTTCTAGTACCATTAATCCAGTTTGACAGAAAAGTTACTCTGGAATAATGTTTAATTAATTTATTTGCTTACTTTAGTAACCACTCTGATGGTTAAGTGTTTCCTTAAAAATTCTAAATTATATCAGCATTGCTAATTTTATAGTTCCACAAATTATAGCAGCAACTAGAAAATGAAAGTGAAAAATGTATTTTCATTGTCAGAAATTTATCTAGTTCTGTTCAAATAAACGACCAGTAGGAAAAAGAAATGTGTAAAAGTACCATTCATAAAAAGAAGACTATTTATTTTGGAAATTTTTCTTAGAGAAGAAAACCAGGAGAGTAACTGATTTTTTCTTCTTTAGAGTCTTGTTATCTGATTAACAGAACTTCTAGTAACATTTGAAATAATATAACAGTAAAATATGTGAACAGGGAATACAGCTTGATACTGCTGTTCTCCAGTGACCAGAATTTAACAAAGGCAACTACAAAAGTGTCTCTCACTTTTTTTCTTACATCTCAAGGCATGAATATTGGTTCACCTAAAATAGAGACGTTTTCCTGCCTTTTCTATGATAAAAACAAATATAAGAACAAAAATAATTGTCTTGTGAAAAAGTATATGAATTAATATCCAAAGGTTTTTTCCAGCTGTCACCTGTTAAAACAGGGTAATAATGGTAACCTACCTCACAGTCACTGTTTGTTTGTTTGTTTGTTTTTAGGTTAAATTGAAATAAGACATAGATAAGCCTTTGAGAAAACTAAATGGTGTTCAAATTATAGTAGTATTAAATTACTATCCAGTTGTAGATGAAGAGGGAGTTAGACACCAAGGTATATTAGAAAATGAAAAGAAAACAAAGACAGATGAAGAAATAAATGGGTTGAAGAAGGTGCAAGTTAAAAAAGGTTTGAATGGGATAAATGCAGATGGTGATCGTTATTCTAATTAAGAATGTAGCCTCTCTATGTATCCACTGCAAAGGAACCTGTGTCAACTGTAATGTAGCTGAGGTAAAACTTACTATTGGCATCCAGTGCTGGTCATCTCAGTGGACCTTCCCTGGTGTAGACCACTGCTTCAGAGCAGGTTCTGAGAGAGATCACGATGCCCAGAGGTTTTGGCTGCAGCTCTCTCGCTCACTCTCTTTCTTTTTCATATTTCCATCTGTAACATTTTATTTACTTGGAAGAAAAACACTGCAACATTAAGAAAGTTTTAGCTGGTGTGTTTGGGCCTTAGTTTTCTTGTCTTTATGAGGAGAGAGGGGAATTAGCTTTTTTCCCATTATCTTTATTAAATCACTGTTTTAGAGTTTAGTTGAACCCATATTATGAAACATTTGAAAACTGCTTAAAAATGAATGTTTAATGCAGAAGGGTCACTGCAGTTTCCAGCAGTGCATCTTCTAACTTCCTGTTCGTGATGCTGTTAGTCTGCATCCTACTGAAAAAGAGTAGACAGACAGTTTTCTAATCTAATATATCAAATATACAGCCTCTTCTCAGTAGTATGAAACCTTTGACATTTTCATAGATATCCATGCCCTCTTGAATCATCTGTCTTTCCTAATCCATCTACCTGTCCAGCTGTCTTTTTCAATGCAAGAAAATGTGGCCATGGTCTACAATCCTCTAGGTTTTGAGAAAAGATAAGAATTGGTTCCCATCACTGCTGAAACTAGAATCAGCCTGATGATGTCAGAATAATACAAAGTTCATCTTCCACAATTGCTCAGTTAATAGTAACAGGTTAATAATATGAGGAGGGCTTGTTAAGTCTTTGCTGAAGTGAAAACTGGGTTTTTCCTGCCTGATCTTGATCTACCCTGGGAACCTCTGCTTACATATCTATGACTTGAGGACATCAGAAGTCCTAAATTAAACAGCAGGAAAAGATACAGAAAAGGTGTGGACTATATATACCTACTCAAATATATTTCTTTTTCTAATGTTTTAAACAGTAAGAAGCAAAGGAAACAGGATATTTCAGGAATTGTTTTATATTACCAGATGAAAATGTCTGAGAACCACTACTTTTAAGCAGTATCTGTGGAAAGACATTCTCTTTCCACTTCTTGGAGCAACAAATGTACTTACATTTTTCATGGGAAACTCTTCAAGCAACTGAGTTCTTCTGAAGTTCTTTAAATATTGTTGCTTTATGTGTACATGCATGCACAGCACAAGCCAGGAACCTCTCGAAGGGTGGAACTATATTCATGTTGAGGTACTGTCCCCCTTGCCTAGCACAATGCCTGGTGCATAGTACAGCTGAGTAACTCATGCACAAAAGAATTAAAGTTAGGTTAAGTGTTAAGAAATCTTAACTTTTTGCAGCACAAAGTATGTTTACCTTTATAAATGCTTACTCATTGATAATGATATTTAGTGGAAAAACTAAATTTCCCTAATTTGCTCCAAAGAGCTTATACTGAAAACATTATCTAATGTTAAATCATTTAATATGCAAGAGAAAAGCCATGGGAAATAGACAACAGATGAAACAAGATTTAAAAAATACAAAAATATGTAATCAAGGCCATAAGAATGGCTTTTCTAAGCTATTGCCCTTATGCTTTCTAAGTAAATGTGATAATGATGATTGGTGCTAAAGTGGCATTCTTAGAATTGAAAGTCTGTGTGTCCACTCAGTGAACTGTATATTGGAAGTGATGGGTACTTACTTCCCCACTCACTGCACTAATCCCTCACTCTAATGTAAAAGGACTTGATTAATTTCATTTAATAAGCCATGTCTTTTGTAACTACTATATATGCAAATGATGATTGTAGCATATTCAGGACTAAAATTTAATATGAGTAATTTATTTCCCAGTAGCTATCAATTATTTATTTTTTCATTTATCAATTTTGAATTGTGAAACCCTGCAGATGTTTGAGTAGAAAGAAGTAAACTTTATTAAAATAATATTTAATAAAGATATTAAAGTCAATGGTACTGCTTTTCTCATTTTTATATGCTAATATCAAGACCTCATTGCTTATGAAGCTAGCTGTAATCATGCAGGGTTTTAACTTGGAACTTTTAAGAATAATAAATGGATGAGAAAAAAAATGGGTGAACCCTTGCTCTGTAACTTTTTCTTCAGGGCCAAATACCGTATTGAATATTTTAGGCTTTCTAGGTCATATGGTTTCTATCACAACTACTCAACTCTGCCGTTATGAAAGAAGTTACAGAAAGTATGTAAAAGAAACATGTCTTAATCCAATAAAATTTTATTTACCAAAATAAAACAGCAGACTGGATTTGGATCATGTTTTACAGACTCATACTATAAAATGAGAACTAAAAGCATCCTTCTTCTCAGCATATCTATCTTTAATTTTCCTTTAAGACTGCTCAAATCCCACTCCCCCTCTTGTCAGCTTCCCCTCATTCTCTCTGTCCCTATTGTTTGTATTATATCCTGTTATCTTCTAAAATGAAGGTCTTGTTTTACCAACTACTTTTGTTAGCCATTTGAGTGTATAGATTGCCTTCTTCCTTCTTTCCCTCCTTTCCTCCCTCCATTCTACCATCCCTTCCTCCTCCACATTGGTTCTTAATGGAGAAGCCAGTAGATATTTTGTTGCTAATAATGAATTTATTTTAATTCTTGACTGTCCTCATAGGAGATATTATGAAAGTAAGTATTTTATTTAAATTCCTCAGACCCTAACAATAGTAGTCATTAAATGCTTGTTGCTAATGAAGAGTTTAACATTTTTATCATGAAAATTTGTAAACATATAAGACCAGGGAGACTTGTTAGGCAAAAGATGAGAAAGGCCTAAACTATAGTAGTGATGGAAAAGAGAGATAAAATTAAAGACTATTTAGGAAGTAGAATCAACATGATTTATTGATAGGTTGGCAATGGTGGGCGAAGGTGACTCCTAGGTTTCTCAGATCCAAATGGAAACCACGTATTTTCCAAGTAATACTGCCATACCTATTCACCAGCCTAGGCAGTTTAACTGGAAAAGGACTTGCATGGGCATAGCAAAGTAAGTGGTACCTTATCTTAACTAATTATCTCTATACCTATGAGATTTTTCATGTTCATTTATAATAATGGTTATCTTATCCTCAAGTTATTTCAACCTAAAATTATGTAAATAGTTCAAGTTATTTTTAGACATCTCTATAAGTATGCTTCCTGCTAGTACTCTGCCAGACAGATTTGTGCAGTTTTTGTTTGTTTGTTTGGCGAGATTCCTCTGTTCTTTCAGAAAAATCAGAATTTTCAGCTTCCAGTTGTTTTGTGGTTTGTGTTATTTTTATTCTTAAATTTTGTAGTTAGATGCCTTTCTGTTTATAATTCAAAATTATAAAAATATCACTTACACAAATAGTACTGTAAACTCTTTCCTTTTCTTCTTACCCCTCCTTCCTTTCTCAAGCCTTGTTGATCTACTCTATGGTAGGTGTAATGTTAGTTCTAACAGAGAATTCTGTAATGAACAAAAATGTCTCTTCCATCAAGAAGTTTTTCATATAAAAGGAGATGTGGGACATACACTTTCTATCAGAATATATAATAACATGAAATGATGAGATACCAAAGAAATTAAAGTGGCTTGAATTGGGGAAATACTTCTTTCAACAGATTGGATACATGAACGCAAAGGGAGTGTGCTGGGGGCCTTTTTTGAGTTACAGTATCTGTCCTCCTTTGGCCACCTGAGTCTAATTGTAGCAGTGTCTTGAAGAGGTGATCAGGCTTCCAAAAATGTGTAACCTATACCAGGAGATGGAAACTTGTGGAATGATCTTTGCCAGTTTTCTTTACTGATAGATGTTGACAAGCAATGTAGTAGTACCGACTCTAGACTTCAGTTATAAAAGAATTATTTATCTATAGCCTTTGTTTAAAACTTTGCTTCTGTTGCTTCATAAATTTTCTCTTTAACCTTTTTATGCAGAATGTTCTGTCAGATTATCCAAAACAAAATAACAGTGTCAATATATTGCTTCATTTCTGTTTGCAAGTATATTTTGACAATGTGTGTGTCATCTAAAATGTTAAGGAATCAATGATTCTTTCAGTTCTGAAGCCCACCTGGTGAATTAAACTAAATCTGCATCAAGTGATTCATCTAAAATGTTGCTATTTTGCCTTATTCTGTTTACATGTTGCTTGTGCTGATGTCATTGATTATAGGCTGCCACCATATTTCAAGATAATTGTTACTGATGCAGCCTGTCTTCATACACATAAAACATTTGCATTGCATTTTGCCTTCAGGATGTCACTGTTTGTAAGTAAAAACAAACACATAGTTTGAAGACAAATGGTATTTTTAAACATAATGTTTTTTTCCACTTTCTGTATGAATGAAAATTATCAGCAGTTCAGAGTAAGGACTAAAGTGAAATTAATAATAAATACATATTTTTGTGATTATGCTTTTTAAAAAGGCCAAAGAACAGAATAATTTTTAAGTTTATGATTTTGCTATTTTCCATCATAAATGTCGGAACTCTTGGAAGGGAATGTTTCATGAGACAATTTGTCCATGCTTTTAGCTTTCCATTTCATCTTTCATATGAGATTTTACCTTTATTTTAAGGGACTTTGTTGACACTACATATTCTTTCTCAGATATAGTATGTTAACTCCATTATACTTATAATGTTACAATTCAGAAAGCTTCTTTTTCCTTCAGGAATACATTCTAGAATGACAAACCAGAAAGATTTAATGACCTTTTCCATTAAATGTTTAGCCTACTAAAGTCTATTTCTCTGTACACTGGATGAAATCATTGTAAAAGAATCTGTGGGTCAGAAGAAATACTGACTACAAAATAATAATTCATGTGTTGGTAATTCTCTATACCCTATAATTACACTATTTCATGTGAAACAGGGTAATACCAAGCTCTTATAAACCATAAGGACATTGTTGTGTACTTCTATCATTTTGTGATAAATTCATATCATTCTTATGTAAAATAACTTCTGGAAATAAGATTTAGATGCCTAAATTTTTATAATAACTACATGTATATAATTTTGATCTCTTCCCTGGATAGTGAATTTGATGATAGCTCTACCTCTCAGCCACTTAGCAAGGGATTTTTCATAAGGAGGTACTATACCAAATGTTTACTGACCGAATGATAATGTGATAATATAAATAAAAATAATGGATAAATGGTGAGCTATACAAATAGTTATTACTTTAATTGTATAGGACCAGATCTAGAAGCTAATTGGTTAAAATAAAAATAGAAAATTAAAGAATTATGTGCTCCTTCTGGGATAGATAATTATCCTAATATACTCAAGTGTAGCTAACATAGATTTTATACCCATGAAAAATATATTTTACGGCCGGGCGCGGTGGCTCAAGCCTGTAATCCCAGCACTTTGGGAGGCCGAGACGGGCGGATCACGAGGTCAGGAGATCGAGACCATCCTGGTTAACACGGTGAAACCCCGTCTCTACTAAAAACTACAAAAAACCAGCCGGGCGAGGTGGCAGCGCCTGTAGTCCCAGCTACCCGGGAGGCTGAGGCAGGAGAATGGTGTAAACCCGGGAGGCGGAGCTTGCAGTGAGCTGAGATCCGGCCACTGCACTCCAGCCTGGGTGACAGAGCGAGACTCCGTCTCAAAAAAAAAAAAGAAAAGAAAAATATATTTTACATATTTTTACTTATTTTCTTAATATCATTGCACTCACATTCACTTTCAGATTAAAAGCACAGTATTTTCTGGGCTATGTCAGACTGAAATTTTTTTAATTTTTAATTTTGGTGGGTACATAGTAGGTGTGTATATTTATGGGTTATGTGAGATATTTTGATACAAGCATACAATGTATAATAATCACATCAGAGTAAATGGGTTATCTACCACTCAAATACTTCCCTTTGTTTTATAAACTATCCAATTATACGTTTGGATAATTCTTTTTTATAGTGTACAATTAAATTATTGACTATAGTCATGTTGTTGTGCTATCAGATACTAGATCGTATTCATTCTGTTTTTTGTGCCTGTTAACCATCCGCACTTCCTTGCTGCTTCCCCCCTACTAACCCTCACCGCACTACCCTTCCCAGCCTCTGGTAGCCGTCCTTCTCCTCTCTCTGTGAGCTCAATTGTTTTAATTTTTAGATCCCACAAGTAAGTGAGAACATACGAAGTTTGTTTTTTTTTGTGCCTGGCGTATTTCACTTAACATAGTGATCTCTAGTTGCATTCATGCTGTTGCAAATGACAGGATGTTATTCTTTTTTGTGACTAAATAGTACTCTATTGTTTATCTGTCTAGCTCTCTCTGTCTCTCTATTACATTTTCTTTATCCGTTCTTCTGTTGATGGACACTTAAGTTGCTTCCAAATCTTGGCTATTGTGAACAGTGCTGCAATAAACATAGGAGAGTGGATACCTCTTTATTACACTGATTTCCTTTCTTTTGGATATATACCTAGCGGTGGGATTGCTGAATCATATATTAGCTCTATTTTTAGTTTTTTTTTTTTTTTTTTTAAGGAACCTACAAACTGTTCTCCTTAGTAGTGGTATTAATTTACATTCCTACAAATAGTGTACCAAGAGTTCCTTTTTCTCCACATCTTCACCAGCATTTGTGATTGCCTGTCTTTTAGATAAAAGTCATTTTAACTTGGGTGAGATAATATCTCATTTTAGTTTTGATTGGCATTTCTGTGATGCTCAGTGACGCTGAGCACCTTTTCATATGCCTGTTTGCCATTTTTATGTCTTCTTTTGAGAAATGCCTGTTCAGATCTTTTGCCTATTTTTAAATTGGATCATTAGATTTTTCTTTCCTATAGAGTTGTCTGAGCTCATTCTGTATTCTGGTTATGAACTCCTTGTCAGAAGGATAGTTAGCAAGTATTTTCTTCTGTGTTCTCTTCACTTTGTTTCCTTTGCTGTACAGAAGCTTTTTAAATTGATGTGATCACATTTATCCATGTTTGTGCTTTGGTTACCTGTGCTTGTGAGGTATTACTAAAGATCAGCCCAATGTCCTGGGGAGTTTCCCCAGTGTTTTCTTTTAGTGGTTTCACAGACTGAAGTCTTAGATTTAAGTCTTTAATCCACTTTGATTTTATTTTTGTATATGGCAAGAGATTGGAGTTTAGTTTCATTCTTCTGCACGTGGATCTCCAGTTTTCTCAGAACCAGTTATTGAAGAGACTGTCCTTTTCCTAATGTATGCTCTCCTTGTCAAAAGTGAGTTCACTGTAGATGTATGGATTTGTTTCTGTGTTCTCTATTTTGTTACATTGGTCTATATGTCTATTTTCAATGCCAATACCATGCTCTTTGGGGTCCTGTATCTCTGTAGTATATTTTAAAGTCTGGTAATATGTTTCCTCTAATTCTGTTCTTTTTGCTGAGGAAAACATTGACTATTCTGGGTCTTTTTGTGGTTCCATCTAAATTTTAGGTTTGTTTTTTCTATTTCTGTGAAGAATGCCATTGGTATTTAGATAGGAATTGCAGTGAATTTGTTGATTGCTTTGGGTTGTATGGACTTTTTAACAATATTGATTCCTTCAATTCATGAACATGGAATGTTTTTTCATTTTTTTGTGTTCAATTTATTTCATCAATGTTTTATAGTTTTCATTGTAGACATCTTTTGCTTATTTGATTAGTTGATTCCTAGCTATTTAATTTTATCTGTAGCTATTGTAAATGAAACTACTTTCTTGATTTCTTTTCAACTTGTTTGCTGTTTGCATATGGAAATGCTACTAATTCATGCATGTTGATTTTGTATCCTATAACTTTACTGAATGTGTTTTGTTAGTTCTCATAGTTTTTGGTGGAGTCTTTAGGTATTTTCAAATATGAGAGTATATCATCTTCACACAAGGATAATTTGACTTTTTCTTTTCCAGTTTGGATGCTTTTTGTTTCTCCTGTCTAATAGTGGTAGCTAGGACTTCCATACTATGTTGACTAACACTAATGAAAGTGGGCATCCTTGTCATGTTCTAGATCTTAGAGGAAAGGTTTTCAGTTTTTCCCCATTCAGTATTATATTAGCAGTGGGTCTGTCACATATTACTTTTAATATGTTGAGGTATGTTTCTATCATGAAAATGTTGACTTTTGTCAAATGCATTTTCAGCATCAATTGAAATGATAATATGGTTTTTGTCCTCCATTCTGTTGATATGATATGTCACATTGATCGAGTTGCATGTATGTTGGGCCATCTTTGCACCCTGGGCTAAATCCCACTTGGTCATGATGAATGATCTTTTTATGTGTGGTTGAATTTAGTTTATTCTTACTTTGAGGTTTTCTTTTGTTTTTTGTTTGTTTGTTTGTTTGTTTGTTTGTTTTTGTTTTTCTCTCTTTTATTATTATACTTTAAGTTCTAGGGTACATGTGCATAACGTGCAGGTTTGTTACATATGTATACTTGTGCCATATTGGTGTGCTGCACCCATCAACTCGACAGCACCCATCAACTTGTCATTTACATCAGGTGTAACTCCCAATGCAATCCCTCCCCCCTTCCCCCTCCCCATAATAGGCCGCAGTATGTGATGTTCCCCTTCCTGTGTCCAAGTGATCTCACTGTTCAGTTCCCACCTATGAGTGAGAACATGCGGTGTTTGGTTTTCTGTTCTTGCAATAGTTTGCTGACAATGGTGGTTTCCAGATGCATCCATGTCCCTACAAAGGACACAAACTCATCCTTTTTTATGGCTGCATAGTATTCCATGGTGTATATGTACCACATTTTCTGAATCCAGTCTGTCACAGATGGACATTTGGGTTGATTCCAAGTCTTTGCTATTGTGAATAGTGCCGCAGTGAACATACGTGCATGTGTCTTTATAGCAGCATGATTTATAATCCTTTGGGTATATACCCAATAAAGGGATGGCTGGGTCATATGGTACTTCTAGTTCTAGATCCTTGAGGAATCACCATACTGTTTTCCATAATGGTTGAACTAGTTTATAATCCCACCAACAGTGTAAAAGTGTTCCTATTTCTCCACATCCTCTCCAGCACCTGTTGTTTCCTGACTTTTTAATGATCACCATTCTAACTGGTGTGAGATGGTATCTCATTGTGGTTTTGATTTGCATTTCTCTGATGGCCAGTGATGACGAACATTTTTTCATGTGTCTGTAGGCTGTATGAATGTCTTCTTTTGAGAAATGTCTGTTCATATCCCTTGCCCACTTTTTGATGGGGTTGTTTTTTTCTTGTAAATTTGAGTTCTTTGTAGATTCTGGATATTAGCCCTTTGTCAGATAAGTAGATTGCAAAAATGTTCTCCCATTGTGTAAGTTGCCTGTTCACTCTGATGGTAGTTTCTTCTGCTGTGCAGAAAGAAGCTCTTTAGTTTAATGAGATCCCATGTGTTGATTTTGGCTTTTGTTGCCATTGCTTTTGGTGCTTTAGACATGAAGTCCTTGCCCATGCCTATGTCCTGAATGGTATTACCTAGGTTTTCTTCTAGGGTTTTTATGGTATTAGGTCTAACATTTAAGTCTCTAATCCATCTTGAATTAATTTTCACATAAGGAGTAAGGAAAGGATCCAGTTTCAGCATTCTACTTATGGCTAGCCAATTTTCCCAGCACCATTTATTAAATAGAGAATCCTTTCCCCATTTCTTGTTTTTCTCAGGTTTGTCAAAGATCAGATGACTGTAGATGTGTAGTATTATTTTTGAGGGCTCTGTTCTGTTCCATTGGTCTATATCTCTGTTTTGGTACCAGTACCATGCTGTTTTGGTTACTGTAGCCTTGTAGTACAGTTTGAAGTCAGGTAGCGTGACGCCTCCAGCTTTGTCCTTTTGACTTAGGATTGTCTTGGCAATGCGGGCTCTTTTTTGGTTCCATATGAACTTTAAAGCAGTTTTTTCCAATTCTGTGAAGAAAGTCAATGTTAGCTTAATGGGGATTGCATTGAATCTATAAATTACCTTGGGCAGTATGGCCATTTTCATGATATTGATTCTTCCTATCCATGAGCATGGTATGTTCTTCCATTTGTTTGTGTCCTCTTTTATTTCACTGAGCAGTGGTTTGTAGTTCTCCTTGAAGAGGTCCTTGACATCCCTTGTAAGTTGGATTCGTGGGTGTTTTATTCTTTTTTTTTTTTTTTTTTTTTTTATACTTTAAGTTCTAGGGTACATGTGCATAACGTGCAGGTTTGTTACATATGTATACTTGTGCCATATTGGTGTGCTGCACCCATCAACTCGACAGCACCCATCAACTTGTCATTTACATCAGGTGTAACTCCCAATGCAATCCCTCCCCCCTTCCCCCTCCCCATAATAGGCCGCAGTATGTGATGTTCCCCTTCCTGTGTCCAAGTGATCTCACTGTTCAGTTCCCACCTATGAGTGAGAACATGCGGTGTTTGGTTTTCTGTTCTTGCAATAGTTTGCTGACAATGGTGGTTTCCAGATGCATCCATGTCCCTACAAAGGACACAAACTCATCCTTTTTTATGGCTGCATAGTATTCCATGGTGTATATGTACCACATTTTCTGAATCCAGTCTGTCACAGATGGACATTTGGGTTGATTCCAAGTCTTTGCTATTGTGAATAGTGCCGCAGTAAACATACGTGTGCATGTGTCTTTATAGCAGCATGATTTATAATTCTTTGGGTATATACCCAGTAGTGGGATGGCTGGGTCATATGGTACATCTAGTTCTAGATCCTTGAGGAATTGCCAAACTGTTTTCCATAATGGTTGAACTAGTTTACAATCCCACCAACAGTGTAAAAGTGTTCCTATTTCTCCACATCCTCTCCAGCACCTGTTGTTTCCTGACTTTTTAATGATTGCCATTCTAACTGGTGTGAGATGGTATCTCATTGTGGTTTTGATTTGCATTTCTCTGATGGCGAGTGATGATGAGCATTTTTTCATGTGTCTGTTGGCTGTATGAATGTCTTCTTTTGAGAAATGTCTGTTCATATCCTTTGCCCACTTTTTGATGGGGTTGTTTGTTTTTTTCTTGTAAATTTGTTTGAGTTCTTTGTAGATTCTGGATATTATCCCTTTGTCAGATGAGTAGATTGCAAAAATTTTCTCCCATTCTGTAGGTTGCCTGTTCACTCTGATGGTAGTTTCTTTTGCTGTGCAGAAGCTCTTTAGTTTAATCATATCCCATTTGTCAATTTTGGCTTTTGCTGCCGTTGCTTTTGGTGTTTTAGACATGAAGTCCTTGCCCATGCCTATGTCCTGAATGGTACTACCTAGGTTTTCTCCTAGGGTTTTTATGGTATTAGGTCTAACATTTAAGTCTCTAATCCATCTTGAATTAATTTTCGTATAAGGAGTAAGGAAAGGATCCAGTTTCAGCTTTCTACTTATGGCTAGCCAATTTTCCCAGCACCATTTATTAAATAGGGAGTCCTTTCCCCATTTCTTGTTTCTCTCAGGTTTGTCAAAGATCAGATGGCCGTAGATGTGTGGTATTATTTCCGAGGACTCTGTTCTGTTCCATTGGTCTATATCTCTGTTTTGGTACCAGTACCATGCTGTTTTGGTTACTGTAGCCTTGTAGTATAGTTTGAAGTCAGGTAGCGTGATGCCTCCAGCTTTGTCCTTTTGACTTAGGATTGTCTTGGCAATGTGGGCTCTTTTTTGGTTCCATATGAACTTTAAAGCCGTTCATTCCAGTTCTGTGAAGAAACTCATTGGTAGCTTGATGGGGATGGCATTGAATCTATAAATAACCTTGGGCAATATGGCCATTTTCACGATATTGATTCTTCCTATCCATGAGCATGGTATGTTCTTCCATTTGTTTGTGTCCTCTTTGATTTCACTGAGCAGTGGTTTGTAGTTCTCCTTGAAGAGGTCTTTGACATCCCTTGTAAGTTGGATTCCTAGGTATTTTATTCTCTTTGAAGCAATTGTGAATGGAAGTTCATTCATGATTTGACTCTCTGCTTGTCTGTTACTGGTGTATAAGAATGCTTGTGATTTTTGCACATTAATTTTGTATCCTGAGACTTTGCTGAAGTTGCTTATCAGCTTAAGGAGATTTTGGGCTGAGACGATGGGGTTTTCTAAATATACAATCGTGTCACCTGCAAACAGGGACAATTTGACTTCTTTTCCTAACTGAATACCCTTGATTTCTTTCTCTTGCCTGATTGCCCTAGCCAGAACTTCCAAGACTATGTTGAATAGGAGTGGTGAGAGAGGGCATCCCTGTCTTGTGCCAGTTTTCAAAGGGAATTTTTCCAGTTTTTGCCCATTCAGTATGATATTAGCTGTGGGTTTGTCATAAATAGCTCTTATTATTTTGAGGTACGTTCCATCAATACCGAATTTATTGAGCGTTTTTAGCATGAAGGGCTGTTGAATTTTGTCAAAAGCCTTTTCTGCATCTATTGAGATAATCATGTGGTTCTTGTCTTTGGTTCTGTTTATATGCTGGATTACGTTTATTGATTTGCGAATGTTGAACCAGCCTTGCATCCCAGGGATGAAGCCCACTTGATCATGGTGGATAAGCTTTTTGATGTGCTGCTGAACCTGGTTTGCCAGTATTTTATTGAGGATTTTTGCATCGTTGTTCATCAGGGATATTGGTCTAAAATTTTCTTTTGTTGTTGTGTCTCTGCCAGGCTTTGGTATCAGGATGATGTTGGCCTCATAAAATGAGTTAGGGAGGATTCCCTCTTTTTCTATTGATTGGAATAGTTTCAGAAGGAATGGTACCAGCTCCTCTTTGTACCTCTGGTAGAATTCAGCTGTGAATCCATCTGGTCCTTGACTTTTTTTGGTTGGTAGGCTATTAATTATTGCCTCAATTTCAGAGCCTGCTATTGGTCTATTCAGGGATTCAACTTCTTCCTGGTTTAGTCTTGGGAGAGTGTAAGTGTCCAGGAAGTTATCCATTTCTTCTAGATTTTCTAGTTGATTTGCGTAAAGGTGTTTATAGTATTCTCTGATGGTAGTTTGTATTTCTGTGGGGTCCGTGGTGATATCCCCTTTATCATTTTTTATTGCGTCTATTTGATTCCTCTCTCTTTTCTTCTTTATTAGTCTTGCTAGCGGTCTGTCAATTTTGTTGATCTTTTCAAAAAACCAGCTCCTGGATTCATTGATTTTTTGGAGGGTTTTTTGTGTCTCTATCTCCTTCAGTTCTGCTCTGATCTTAGTTATTTTTTTGCCTTCTGCTAGCTTTTGAATGTGTTTGCTCTTGCTTCTCTAGTTCTATTAATTGTGATGTTAGATTGTCAATTTTAGATCTTTCCTGCTTTCTCTTGTGGGCATTTAGTGCTATAAATTTCCCTCTACACACTGCTTTAAATGTTTCCCAGAGATTCTTGTATGTTGTATCTTTGTTCTCATTGGTTTCAAAGAACATATTTATTTCTGCCTTCATTTCTTTATGTACCCAGTAGTCATTCAGGAGCAGGTGGTTCAGTTTCCATGTAGTTGAGCAGTTTTGATTGAGTTTCTTAGTCCTGCGTTCTACTTTGATTGCACTGTGGTCCAAGAGACAGTTTATTATAATTTCTGTTCTTGTACATTTGCTGAGGAGTGCTTTACTTCCAATTATGTGGTCAATTTTGGAATAGGTGCAGTGTGGTGCTGAGAAGAATGTATATTCTGTTGATTTGGGGTGGAAAGTTCTGTAGATGTCTATTAGGTCCGCTTGGTGCAGAGATGAGTTCAATTCCTGGATATCCTTGTTAACTTTCTGTCTCGTTGATCTGTCTAATGTTGACAGTGGGGTGTTGAAGTCTCCCATTATTATTGTATGGGAGTCTAAGTCTCTTTGTAAGTCTCTAAGGACTTGCTTTATGAATCTGGGTGGTCCTGTACTCGGTGCACATATATTTAGGATAGTTAGCTCTTCCTGTTGAATTGATCCCTTTACCATTATGTAATGGCCTTCTTTGTCTCTTTTGATCTTTGATGGTTTAAAGTCTGTTTTATCAGAGACTAGGATTGCAACCCTTGCTTTTTTTGTTCTCCATTTGCTTGGTAGATCTTCCTCCATCCCTTTATTTTGAGCCTATGTATGTCTCTGCATGTGAGGTGGGTCTCCTGAATACTGCAAACTGATGGGTCTTGATTCTTTATCCAGTTTGCCAGTCTGTGTCTTTTAATTGGACCATTTAGTCTGTTTACATTTAAGGTTAATATTGTTATGTGTGAACTTAATCCTGTCATTATGATATTAACTGGTTATTTTGCTCGTTAGTTGGTGCAGTTTCTTCCTAGCATCGATGGACTTTACATTTTCGCATGTTTTTCAATGGCTGGTACCGGTTGTTCCTTTCCATGTTTGGTGCTTCCTTCAGGGTCTCTTGTAAGGCAGGCCTGGTGGTGACAGAATCTCTAAGCATTTGCTTATCTGTCAAGGATTTTATTTCTCCTTCACTGATGAAACTTAGTTTGGCTGGATATGAAATTCTGGGTTGAAAATTATTTTCTTTAAGAATGTTGAATATTGGCCCCCACTTTCTTCTGGCTTGTAGAGTTTCTGTTGAGAGATCTGCTGTTAGTCTGATGGGCTTCCCTTTGTGGGTAACCCGACCTTTCTCTCTGGCTGCCCTTAACAGTTTTTCCTTTCTTTCAACTTTGGTGAATCTGGCAATTATGTGTCTTGGAGTTGCTCTTCTGGAGGAGTATCTTTGTGGCGTTCTCTGTATTTCTTGAATTTGAATGTTGGCCTGCCTTACTACGTTGGGGAAGTTCTCCTGGATGTTATCCTGAAGAGTGTTTTCCAACTTGGTTCCATTTTCCCCCTCACTTTCAGGCACCCCAATCAGACGTAGATTTGGTCTTTTCACATAATCCCATACTTCTTGAAGGCTTTGTTCATTTCTTTTTCCTCTTTTTTCTTTAGACTTCTCTTCTCGCTTCATTTCATTCATTTGATCCTCATTCGCTGATACTCTTTCTTCCAGTTGATCGAGTCGGTTACTGAAGCTTGTGCATTTGTCACGTATTTCTCATGTCATGGTTTTTATCTCTGTCAGTTCGTTTATGGCCTTCTCTGCATTGATTATTCTAGTTATCCATTCTTCCATTCTTTTTTCAAGATTTTTAGTTTTTTTGCGCTGGGTACGTAATTCCTCCTTTAGCTCTGAGAAGTTTGATGGACTGAAGCCTTCTCTCACCTTGTCAAAGTAATTCTCTGTCCAGCTTTGATCCATTGCTGGTGATGAGCTACATTCCTTTGGAGGGGGAGATCTGCTCTTATTTTTTGAATTTCCAGCTTTTCTGCCCTGCTTCTTCCCCATCTTTGTGGTTTTATCGGCCTTTGGTCTTTGATGATGGTGACGTACTGATCGGGTTTTGGTGTAGGTGTCCTTCCTGTTTGTTAGTTTTCCTTCTAACAGTCAGGACCCTCAGCTGTAGGTCTGTTGGAGATTGCTTGAGGTCTACTCCAGACCCTCTTTGCCTGGGTATCAGCAGCAGAGGCTGCAGTAGATAGAATATTGCTGAACAGCGAGTGTACCTGTCTGATTCTTGCTTTGGAAGCTTCCTCTCAGGGGTGTACCCCACAGTGTGAGGTGTGGGGTGTCGGTCTGCCCCTAGTGGAGGATGTCTCCCAGTTAGGTTACTCAGGGGTCAGGGACCCACTCGAGTAGGCAGTCTGTCTGTTCTCAGATCTCAGCCTCCGTGTTGGGAGATCCACTGCTGTCTTCAAAGCTGTCAGACAGGGTCGTTTGCATCTGCAGAGGTTTCTGCTGCTTTTTGTTTGTTTGTTTAGCTGTGCCCTGTCCCCAGAGGTGCAGTCTACAGAGACAGCCAGGCCTTCTTGAGCTGCGGTCGGCCGGCTCCACCCAGTTCGAGCTTCCTAGAGGCTTTGTTTACCTACTTAAGCCTCAGCAATGGTGGGCGCCCCTCCCCCAGACTTGCTGCTGCCTTGCAGTTAGATCACAGACTGCTGTGCTAGCAATGAGGGAGGCTCCATGGGCGTGGTACCCTCCCGGCCAGGTGTGGGATATAATCTCCTGGTGTGCCCTTTGCTAAGACCCTTGGTAAAGCACAGTATTGGGTGGGAGTTACCCGATTTTCCAGGTGTTGTGTGTCTCAGTTCCCCTGGCTAGGAAAAGAGATTCCCTTCCCCCTTGCGCTTCCCAGGTGAGGCGATGCCTCGCCCTTCTTCAGCTCTCGCTGGTCGGGCTGAAGCAGCTGACCAGCACCGATTGTCCGGCACTCCCTAGTGAGATGAACCCGGTACTTCAGTTGACAATGCAGAAATCACCTGTCTTCTGTGTCGTTCACCCTGGGAGCTGGAGACTGGAGCTGTTCCTATTCGTCCATCTTGCTCCGCCCCCCACTTTGAGGATTTTTGCATCAGTGTTCATCAGGGATATTGACCTATAGTTTTCTTTTTGATGTGTCTTTATCTGGTTTTGGTATCAGGTTAATAGTGGCCCCATAGAATGAATTTGGAAGTATTCCTTATTCCTGTATTTTTGGTGTGGGGGGGCAGGAATAGTTTGAGTAGGATTAATATTTTTATTTAAATGTTTGGTAAAATTCAGCAGTGAAAGCGTCAGGTCCTAGGATTTTCTTTGCTGGTAGACTTTTTATAATGGCTTTAATCTGATTACTTGTTATTGGTCTGTTCAGAATTTGGATTTCTTCATGGTTCAATCTTGGTAGGTTTTATGTGTCTAGGAATTTATCCATCTCTTCTAAGTTTTTAAATTTATTGGCTTATAGTTCCTCATAGTAGCCGCTAATGATCCTTTGAATTTTGGCAGTAACAGTTATAATGTTTCCTTTTTCATTGTTGATTTTGTTTATTTGGGTCTTCTCTTTTTTTCTTAGTTTGGCTAAAGGTTTATCCATTTTATCTTTTAAATAAACCACTTTTTTGTTTTGTTGGCCTTTTGTATTTTCTTTATTTCAATTTCATTTATCTTCCCTGGTCGTTAATATTCCTTCTTATTTTGATTTAGTTTGCTCTTTTCTAGTTCTTTAAGATGCATCAAGTTTTTTATTTGAAATTTTTCTACTTTGTTGATAATAGGCCCTTATAGCTCTAAACTTCCCTCTTAGCACTGCTTTTGCTACATCTTACAGGTTTTGGTATGTTGTGTTTCCATTATCAATTGCATCAGGACATTTTTAAATGTCCTTCTTAATTTCTTCATTGATTCACTGGTCATTTGGGAGCATATTGTTTAATTTCCATGTGTTTGTATAGTTTCCAAAATTATTCTTGGTTTTTGATTTCTAGTTTTATTCAAGCGTTGTCAGAGAAGATGTACTTTATTTCAATTTTTAATACTGTCTTAAGACTTATTTTGCTTCCTAATATATGACCTGTCCTTGAGAATGATCCATGCGCTGAGGGGAAAAAAAAAAAAAAGGCATGTTCTGCAGCCTTTGGTGAAACGTTCTGTAAATATCTATTAGGTCCATTTGGTATATAGTGCCGATTAAGTCCAATGTGTCTTCATTCATTTTCTGTATGGATTATATGTCCAATGCTGAAAGTAGGGTGTTGACAGCTCTGGCTGTTGTTGTATTGGGGTCTAACTTTTTGTTTAGCTCTAATAATATTTGCTTTATGTATCTAGGTGCTCAAGTGTTGGGTTGCATATATATTTATAATTGTTATATATCTTGCTGAATTGACCCCTTTTTCATTATATAATGGCCTTTGTCTCTGTTTTAGTTTTTGTCTTGAAACCTATTTGTTGTGATATAAGTATAGCTACCGTTGCTCGTTTTTGGTTTCTGTTTGCACGGAATATATTTTTTCATCCATTTATTTTCAGGATATGTGTGTCTTTATAGGTGAAGTAGGCAATAGATCATTGGGTCTTTTTTTTTAATCCATTCAGCCTCTCTATTTGTTTTAACTGGAGAGTTTAGTCCATTTACATTCAATGTTATTGATAAGTAAGGACTTACTCCTGCCATTTTGTTACTTGTTGGTTGTTTTGTGGTCCCCTCTTGCTTATTTCCTTCGTGTCTTTTTTTTTTTTTTAAGTGAAGGTGATTTTCTCTGGTGCTGTATTTTAATTTCTTGCTTTTTATTTTTTGCATATCTTTTGTATGTTTTTGAATTTGATGTTATGAGGCTTCCAAATAATATCTTATAACTCATTATTTTATTTAAACTGATGTCAACTTATCACTGATTATATAAACTAACAAGAGGAAACTAATAAAGATTCTATATTTGATTCCATTTCTCCTGCTTTTTATTATTTCTATCTTCTTATATTATCAATCAGACTGAAATTTAATTCTATAATCAGTGACTGCTGGGCAAAATAAGTTGAATTTACATTTTCATCATTGCTCCTTTTGTCTGGAGAACATTTTAACCTGTTATTGAACATCTTAGTATCTGGTAACACTGTGGGCTTACATTTTTCTGTGTTTACATTTGTATGTTTACATTATGTTTACATTTATACTGCAAGAAATATTAAAAGAGCATGGCGCAGTGGCTCATGTCTGTAATCCCAGCACTTTGGGAGACCGAGGTGGATCACTCGAGTCCAGGAGTTCTAGACTAACCTGAGCAACATGGCAAAACCTTATCTCTACAGAAAATACAAAAAAAAAAAAAAAAATAGCAGGGCATGATGGTGTGTGCCTGTAATCCCCGCTACAAAAGGCTGAGGTGGAAGAATTGACTGAACCTGGGAGGTTGAGGCTGCAGTGTGCCAAGATCGTGCCATTACACACCAGCCTGGGCAACAGAGCAAGACCCTGTCTCAAAAAAGACGTATTAAAAGGAACAAAAAACTAGGTGCTTGGCAGTTTTCTTTACCTTTGTTATAAGGAAGGCTTTCATTAACTAAATGCTGTGGGAAATTATTAGCAATATTTCCATTAAGTGGCTTGCGCTTAGACTGGTGGTTCTTAAGGCTTATGAACTCTTTGTGTACTTGTGAGATGGAAGAAGTTATTCATTAAACCCCTATGTAAATTGCTCAGAATGACTTTGTGGAAACTCCTCTCTTCCTTTGTATTCAGAAAGGTACCAGTTGTTCTCTGAAACATAGCATCTGCCAGCTATACAATTATTTGTCATTTCTTAGAAGACAGACATTTTTTAATTGTTTTTTTTTCCTACCCTTCCTGATTGACAGCAGCCTTTCAAGATCTCAAAACTGTGACTCTGGGCCAATTATTTAACGTCTTGTAGAAGAAAGACATTTAAAAGGAAGAAAATACAAGAGTAGAAACAAACATTCCTTTTAAGATAGAAGTTGACTGCTAATCAGTAGGAGAAGTCTTAAAACAAGTGACTTTTTATTCTTTCACTAAACTTGCTGTTCTCAAGATTCTAACACCCCATGAATTAAAGATTTAGAATTTTTATCTGTTTTTTCCTCTTATATACATACATTAGAACCCTTTACATACTATGATAAGTTCCAACGTTTTGTGAAGTATTATGTGGATAATTACATAACCATAAAATCATAATCACTGTGAAAATTGTGATTTAAACATTTTATCTATGTAAATGGTTTTACATAAATAAGTTTACTAAATTTTTCTTTAAAATGTCTTATATTCAAACCTGTAAACATCTGTGACTAAGTTCACTGTCTCTTCCTACTGCAGTCATATTTTTAAAATAATATAATTTCAGACCATCTTTTCCTACTCAAACTCACATATAACACAGTCGATGAAATTAGTATAATAATAGCACTTATAGAAGTTTGGCGAAGATTCAATGTAATATGTTTAGCACAGTGCTTAGAACATTTTAATCATTCCGTAAATGTGAGCTGGTCTTAGTAGTAGCAGTATTGTTTCTGAAATGTTAAGGTAACAGAACTGGATTTTTTTCTCTCTCTCTCTTCATATAGTCTTTCTAAAAACGTGATATTCCCAAGTGTTTTATATTGTAAATCATCTCATGTAAGACTTTTGAGAGATAGTTTTAGAATAAGAACATTCTCAGGTTGTTCCTAATATCCTTTTTCCTAAACTGGAAACTCTTTTTAGGCATCACCTGACTTCTTCGGGACTCTTTGTTCTTCTCCTTTGTCAGAAAGGATGAAACAGTGAAGGCTGAAACTGCTACATCCACAGATGGCTGATTCATTTCTTAGTGCTCAGAACTTCATATCTGTAGCTGTTTTTTTTTTTCTTTTCTGATACAGCCAGTAATTGGCTGAGTTCCAGAAACCATACTTTCTGTCAGACTCCCTGATCTTTTTTGGATTCTCTGTGGATAATCAGAATTATGTGCTTGGAAATAATTGTAGTTCTTACTTGTAAAACACGGAAAAAAGACTCTAAACACTCACAGTATAGGGTGAGATAGCTGCTTAGGCTCAAAGGGCACTTTCTTTCCCCTTTCCTTGCACCTGTTCTTCTAGTTCCTTGGCCCCATTTTAAGTGCACACGGAGGTAAGAACCCTGCAGTTTGCATGCTTGCTGTATCTTTAAGCACTGTAGCCTTCATTCCTCTTAAAAGGGCTAGACCAACAGGAGCAATACTCTTGCTTTTATCCTGTTTACATATTCATCTTATCCATTATATATGGAGCCACTACACAGAAAGTTCTTGGAAGAAAAAGAATTTAGGATCTTGATTTCAGGGCTATGGCCATCAAAATCCAAGCATATGCCCGTCAAAATCCAAGCATGGTTACAAGAAAATTTTGTAAATTAAAAAAATAAATTTTAATTTTCAAGAAAGGGATTGATTAATGAATAAGAATTTATTGTCGATTCTGTCTCTCATGGGTATGAACTTACAGTGAATAGAGATAAGCCTTCTCAGGTCTGTTCTCTTTTTTCATTCAGTTAGCAGATACCGGATTGTTTATTTTGTGCCAAGCATCACACTAGGTACTGGTTGAATTGCTCCTTGTCATTATATAACTCATCTTAGGTAAGAGAGGCAGATAAAAAGCAGGTAAAGAAACAGATAATTAGGTATTTATGCACTAGCTTTGGTAAATGCTGTGATAGAACCAAACAAGGTAAAGTGTAAAGAATAAACTATATGGAAGTATAGGAAGTCAGGAAAGACTTCTGAGGAGTCTACATTTTGATGAGCACTGAGGGAGTCAGCGATGTGAAGATTAGGGAGAAAAAGTTTCCAGGCTATGTTTCAAAAGTTACTCAGAGAGTTACCAACCAGCAGAAAAGGCTATAATAGGCTCTATCTTAGCCTTTCATGAAATCACATATTTCCAATACAAAGAAACCTAACTGCTACATTCTTGTGTTGGGAAAGTTCCAAGACTAGTTCTCACATGTTATAAATAGTATTGGCATTTATTGTGTGCACCTCCATCTAACTAATCATGGAGTATCTTTCATTATAGAGTTACCTTGGGGAAACAAGGGCTTTGTCACATATCTGTATTGATACGTGACAATCAATACAGAATCCATTACAATACAATACAATATCCAATACAAAAATCCATTATTTTAAAACTATCTACCTTTGGGGATTTTTTACACTATTTCATTAGAACATATAATAAAGAGTTGAGAGTGTGTCTCTGTTTGTATTGTAACTCTGTATTACCTAAAATAACTATATTAATGTTCATATAATACGTACCTCAACTGTGTTTCCATTTTTAGTTTTCATTTTTACTTTTATTTTTATTTTTTTGAGACACAGTCTCGCTGTATTGCCAGGCTGGAGTGCAGTGGCGTGATCTCGGCTCACTGCAGTCTCCACCTCCCAGGTTCAAGGGATTCTCCTGCCTCAGCCTCCTGAGTAGCTGGGATCACAGGCACGTGCCACCACACTCAGCTAATTTTTTTTTGTATTTTTATTAGAGATGGGATTTCACCATGTTGGCCAGGATGGTCTCGATCTCCTGAGCTCGTGATCCGCCTGCCGTGGCTTCCCAAAGTGCTGGGATTACAGTGTGAAACACCGTGCCTGACCTCCATTTTTATTTTTAAAAATTAGAAAAATATTACCAATTAACTATATTAGGAGTCATTAAAAATGAAAATATTTTTACGTTCAAACTTAATTTTTACATTTTACTAGGGACCCAGAATCAGCCATATGTTCAGAAGTAGGCTCCTGAAAATCAGTGTATGTGTTCTCTAATTAAAAGTTATTTTTCATCATATTGAAATTCTAATGTGTGTTCTTGCTAGTTTTGGTAGTATAAACACTGTTTATAGACCAACTAGT
The DNA here is from genome assembly GCF_007565055.1 of Rhinopithecus roxellana. Taxonomy (NCBI): domain Eukaryota; kingdom Metazoa; phylum Chordata; class Mammalia; order Primates; family Cercopithecidae; genus Rhinopithecus; species Rhinopithecus roxellana. Next base: position 25,561,201 of record NC_044551.1, on the reverse strand, counting down.
TTATCTTTTTTTTTTTTTTTTACAGTACTGCTTTATCCATATTTGATTTTAACTTTTACCAGTTCCGTTGAAAACTGTTAATCAGAAATTTTATAGGTCTTTGATTTAGCATTTAAATTGAGATGTGAAATGTAAAAGTGGCACTGAGCAGCTACAGTGTTGAAGGTTAAGTTTATCCTAGCCATGGACAAGAAATATATTTTCCCACTCTCTCCTTCCTTACCCAATTATTGATCACACAAGTCATTAGCATCATACCTTTGTGAGATATACAAGTTATTTTTTTATGAGAGACATACTGAGAACTATTTCTTAATCATGAAATAGTATTCTTCCAGTGCCCAGATTCTCACATTTGTATGTGTAATAATGAGTTTTGGCATAATATAAATATTTATGACAACTTTCAATTGTAAGTTTTGGGAACCTAAAATAAGTCTTCTAAATAAGTTGTTCACAACAAACACTTTTACTATCAATATGTGATTTTAGACGGGTACCTTTAGTCTCAATAATATGATATTTCTAATTCATATTGGGAGTTACCTAATAAAAATCAGTAAAAAGGAGTTAGGATAGCTTGCACTTCTCATCATGTGTTTAAGCCCCAGAGTAGCAATGCAGAGTGGGGATTGTATTAATATGCCCCCACTGCTATTCAGCAATACCCATAGGTTAATCAAGCATAAATTTCTATAGTATATAGGTGTCAATGTACCTAACATAATAAATATACATATTTTGTCAATTTAAATGTTATAATTATTATTTTAATATATGGAGCATACATTTAATATATTTTCAAAACAAAGTTTTTGTGTGAAAACTTTACAAAATGATTCTAAAGTGGGTCTGGAAAAATAAATATGTCACAAAAATGGAGAAAACATTGTAAAATAGGGATGTAAAAGAACTTTCCCACATATATGTTAAAACATTTTATAAAGCTATAGTAATTAAAACAATAGTGGGTAGACATGGATATATGTAAAAATGAGAACTATTTTTAGTGTATGTGGAAATAGAGTATATTGTTAAGGAATAGACTAATATATAGGTAAAGATTTAGAATACAGTAAAAATGATATTTTAAATCAGTGGAAAAACAATTATTTTAAATAAATGGTGTTGGAACAATTATGTGACTATTAGTGGTAGAGCTGGGGTGGTGGCAGAGGAATAAAGTCAGATACTCATACCTATCTTATGACAAAATGAATTCCAGGTGGAAAATCTTAGTAAATGATTCCACTTTTTCAGCAGTTTGTTCTGTTCGAATAATAGTTATTGGAGAATAAGGAAGATTTGTTATACTTTAAGAGTTTCATGTCACAAATATACATCTGAATTTTCCCATTAATTATTCCAAAATTTTTCATATCTATATATACTTGTTTACCTTTGACTTGTTCTGAATCCTAAAATGGTATATTAAAGTCTTGTATCATATGGTAATTTTGTTAAAACTTCCTCGAATTTCCAAGACTCTTTGTACTTTTATTTCACTGCTTTCTACTTCCATATAACAATCAACCAGTCACTCTTTTTTTTTTTTTTTTTTTTTTTTTTTTTTTTTTTATTATACTTTAAGTTCTAGGGTACGTGTGCATAACGTGCAGGTTTGTTACATATGTATACTTATGCCATGTTGGTGTGCTGCACCCATCAACTCGTCAGCACCCATCAATTCATCATTTATATCATGTATAACTCTCCAGTGCAATCCCTCCCTCCTCCCCGCTCCCCATGATAGGCTCCAGTGTGTGATGTTCCCCTTCCCGAGTCCAAGTGATCTCATTGTTCAGTTCCCACCTATGAGTGAGAACATGCGGTGTTTGGTTTTCTCTTCTTGTGATAGTTTGCTAAGAATGATGGTTTCCAGCTGCATCCATGTCCCTACAAAGGACACAAACTCATCCTTTTTTATGGCTGCATAGTATTCCATGGTGTATATGTGCCACATTTTCTTAATCCAGTCTGTCACAGATGGACATTTGGGTTGATTCCAAGTCTTTGCTATTGTGAATAGTGCCGCAATAAACATACGTGTGCATGTGTCTTTGTAGTAGACTAATTTATAATCCTTTGGGTATATACCCAGTAGTGGGATGGCTGGGTCATATGGTACATCTAGTTCTAGATCCTTGAGGAATTGCCATACTGTTTTCCATAATGGTTGAACTAGTTTACAATCCCACCAACAGTGTAAAAGTGTTCCTATTTCTCCACATCCTCTCCAACAACTGTTGTTTCCTGACTTCTTAATGATTGCCATTCTAACTGGTGTGAGATGGTATCTCATTGTGGTTTTGATTTGCATTTCTCTGATGGCGAGTGATGATGAGCATTTTTTCATGTGTCTGTTGGCTGTATGAATGTCTTCTTTTGAGAAATGTCTGTTCATATCCTTTGCCCACTTTTTGATGGGGTTGTTTGTTTTTTTCTTGTATATTTGTTAGAGTTCTTTGTAGATTCTGGATATTAGCCCTTTGTCAGATGAGTAGGTTGCAAAAATGTTCTCCCATTCTGTAGGTTGCCTGTTCACTCTGATGGTAGTTTGTTTTGCTGTGCAAAAGCTCTTTAATTAGATCCCATTTGTCAATTTTGGCTTTTGCTGCCGTTGCTTTTGGTGTTTTAGACATGAAGTCCTTGCCCATGCCTATGTCCTGAATGGTACTACCCAGATTTTCTTCTAGGGTTTTATGGTATTAGGTCTAACATTTAAGTCTCTAATCCATCTTGAATTAATCTTCGTATAAGGAGTAAGGAAAGGATCCAGTTTCAGCTTTCTACTTATGGCTAGCCAATTTTCCCAGCACCATTTATTAAATAGGGAATCCTTTCCCCATTTCTTGTTTCTCTCAGGTTTGTCAAAGATCAGATGGTTGTAGATGTGTGGTATTATTTCTGAGGACTCTGTTCTGTTCCATTGGTCTATATCTCTGTTTTGGTACCAGTACCATGCTGTTTTGGTTACTGTAGCCTTGTAGTATAGTTTGAAGTCAGGTAGCATGACGCCTCCAGATTTGTCCTTTTGACTTAGGATTGTCTTGGCAATGCGGGCTCTTTTTTGGTTCCATATGAACTTTAAAGCAGTTTTTTCCAATTCTGTGAAGAAACTCATTGGTAGCTTGATGGGGATGGCATTGAATGTATAAATAACCTTGGGCAGTATGGCCATTTTCATGATATTGATTCTTCCTATCCATGAGCATGGTATGTTCTTCCATTTGTTTGTGTCCTCTTTGATTTCACTGAGCAGTGGTTTGTAGTTCTCCTTGAAGAGGTCCTTGACATCCCTTGTAAGCTGGATTCCTAGGTATTTTATTCTCTTTGAAGCAATTGTGAATGGAAGTTCATTCCTGATTTGGCTCTCTGCTTGTCTGTTACTGGTGTATAAGAATGCTTGTGATTTTTGCACATTAATTTTGTATCTTGAGACTTTGCTGAAGTTGCTTATCAGCTTAAGGAGATTTTGGGCTGAGACGATGGGGTTTTCTAAATATACAATCATGTCATCTGCAAACAGGGACAGTTTGACTTCTTCTTTTCCTAACTGGATACCCTTGATTTCTTTCTCTTGCCTGATTGCCCTAGCCAGAACTTCCAAGACTATGTTGAATAGGAGTGGTGAGAGAGGGCATCCCTGTCTTGTGCCAGTTTTCAAAGGGAATTTTTCCAGTTTTTGCCCATTCAGAATGATATTAGCTGTGGGTTTGTCATAAATAGCTCTTATTATTTTGAGGTACGTTCCATCAATACCGAATTTATTGAGCGTTTTTAGCATGAAGGGCTGTTGAATTTTGTCAAAAGCCTTTTCTGCATCTATTGAGATAATCATGTGGTTCTTGTCTTTGGTTCTGTTTATATGCTGGATTACGTTTATTGATTTGCGAATGTTGAACCAGCCTTGCATCCCAGGGATGAAGCCCACTTGATCATGGTGGATAAGCTTTTTGATGTGCTGCTGAATCCGGTTTGCCAGTATTTTATTGAGAATTTTTGCATCGATGTTCATCAGGGATATTGGTCTAAAATTCTCTTTTTTTGTTGTGTCTCTGCCAGGCTTTGGTATCAGGATGATGTTGGCCTCATAAAATGAGTTAGGGAGGATTCCCTCTTTTTCTATTGATTGGAATAGTTTCAGAAGGAATGGTACCAGCTCCTCCTTGTACCTCTGGTAGAATTCAGCTGTGAATCCATCTGGTCCTGGACTTTTTTTGGTGGGTAGGCTATTAATTGTTGCCTCAATTTCATAGCCTGCTATTGGTCTATTCAGGGATTCAACTTCTTCCTGGTTTAGTCTTGGGAGAGTGTAAGTGTCCAGGAAGTTATCCATTTCTTCTAGATTTTCTAGTTGATTTGCGTAAAGGCGTTTATAGTATTCTCTGATGGTTGTTTGTATTTCTGTGGGGTCGGTGGTGATATCCCCTTTATCATTTTTTATTGCGTCTATTTGATTCCTCTCTCTTTTCTTCTTTATTAGTCTTGCTAGTGGTCTGTCAATTTTGTTGATCTTTTCAAAAAACCAACTCCTGGATTCATTGATTTTTTGGAGGGTTTTTTGTGTCTCTATCTCCTTCAGTTCTGCTCTGATCTTAGTTATTTCTTGCCTTCTGCTAGCTTTTGAATGTGTTTGCTCTTGCCTCTCTAGTTCTTTTAATTGTGATGTTAGAGTGTCAATTTTAGATCTTTCCTGCTTTCTCTTGTGGGCATTTAGTGCTATAAATTTCCCTCTACACACTGCTTTAAATGTGTCCCAGAGATTCTGGTATGTTGTATCTTTGTTCTCATTGGTTTCAAAGAACATCTTTATTTCTGCTTTCATTTCGTTATGTACCCAGTAGTCAATCAGGAGCAGGTAGTTCAGTTTCCATGTAGTTGAGCGGTTTTGATTGAGTTTCTTAGTCCTGAGTTCTAGTTTGATTGCACTGTGGTCTGAGAGACAGTTTGTTATAATTTCTGTTCTTTTACATTTGCTGAGGAGTGCTTTACTTCCAATTATGTGGTCAATTTTGGAATAAGTGCGATGTGGTGCTGAGAAGAATGTATATTCTGTTGATTTGGGGTGGAGAGTTCTATAGATGTCTATTAGGTCCGCTTGGTGCAGAGATGAGTTCAATTCCTGGATATCCTTGTTAACTTTCTGTCTCATTGATCTGTCTAATGTTGACAGTGGAGTGTTGAAGTCTCCCATTATTATTGTATGGGAGTCTAAGTCTCTTTGTAAGTCTCTAAGGACTTGCTTTATGAATCTGGGTGCTCCTGTATTGGGTGCATATATATTTAGGAGGGTTAGCTCTTCCTGTTGAATTGATCCCTTTACCATTATGTAATGGACTTCTTTGTCTCTTTTGATCTTTGATGGTTTAAAGTCTGTTTTATCAGAGACTAGGATTGCAACCCCTGCTTTTTTTTGTTCTCCATTTGCTTGGTAGATCTTCCTCCATCCCTTTATTTTGAGCCTATGTATGTCTCTGCATGTGAGATGGGTCTCCTGAATACAGCAGACTGATGGGTCTTGACTCTTTATCCAGTTTGCCAGTCTGTGTCTTTTAATTGGAGCATTTAGTCCATTAACATTTAAGGTTAATATTGTTATGTGTGATCTTGATCCTGTCATTATGATATTAACTGGTTATTTTGCTCGTTAGTTGATGCAGTTTCTTCCTAGCCTCGATGGTCTTTACATTTTGGCATGTTTTTGCAATGGCTGGTACCAGTTGTTCCTTTCCATGTTTAGGGCTTCCTTCAGGGTCTCTTGTAAGGCAGGCCTGGTGGTGACAGAATCTCTAAGCATTTGCTTATCTGTCAAGGATTTTATTTCTCCTTCACTGATGAAACTTAGTTTGGCTGGATATGAAATTCTGGGTTTAAAATTCTTTTCTTTAAGAACGTTGAATATTGGCCCCCACTCTCTTCTGGCTTGTAGAGTTTCTGCCGAGAGATCTGCTGTTAGTCTGATGGGCTTCCCTTTGTGGGTAACCCGACCTTTCTCTCTGGCTGCCCTTAAGATTTTTTCCTTCATTTCAACTTTGGTGAATCTGGCAATTATGTGTCTTGGAGTTGCTCTTCTGGAGGAGTATCTTTGTGGCATTCTCTGTATTTCCTGAATTTGAATGTTGGCCTGCCCTACTAGGTTGGGGAAGTTCTCCTGGATGATATCCTGCAGAGTGTTTTCCAACTTGGTTCCATTTTCCCCCTCACTTTCAGGCACCCCAATCAGACGTAGATTTGGTCTTTTTACATAATCCCATACTTCTTGCAGGCTTTGTTCATTTCTTTTTCTTCTTTTTTCTTTTGGTTTCTCTTCTCGCTTCATTTCATTCATTTGATCCTCATTCGCTGATACTCTTTCTTCCAGTTGATCGAGTCGGTTACTGAAGCTTGTGCATTTGTCACGTATTTCTCGTGTCATGGTTTTCATCTCTGTCATTTCGTTTATGATCTTTTCTGCATTAATGAGTCTAGCTGTCAATTCTTCCACTCTTTTTTCAAGATTTTTAGTTTCTTTGCGCTGGGTACGTAATTCCTCCTTTAGCTCTGAGCATTTTGATGGACTGAAGCCTTCTTCTCTCCTCTCGTCAAAGTCATTCTCTGACCAGCTTCGATCCGTTGCTGGCGATGGGCTGCGCTCCTTTGCAGGGGGAGATGCGCTCTTATTTTTTGAATTTCCAGCTTTTCTGCCCTGCTTCTTCCCCATCTTTGTGGTTTTATCTGTCTCTGGTCTTTGATGATGGTGACGTACTGATGGGGTTTTGGTATAGGTGTCCTTCCTGTTTGATAGTTTTCCTTCTGACAGTCAGAAGGACTGTCTGTTGGTCTGTTGGAGATTGCTTGAGGTCCACTCCAGACGCTGTTTGCCTGGGTATCAGCAGCAGAGGTTGCCGAAGATAGAATATTGCTGAACAGCGAGTGTACCTGTCTGATTCTTCCTTTGGAAGTTTCCTCTCAGGGGTGTCCTCCACCCTGTGAGGTGTGGGGTGTCAGACTGCCCCTAGTGGGGGATATCTCCCAGCTAGGCTACTCAGGGGTTAGGGACCCACCTGAGCAGGCAGTCTGTCCGTTCTCAGATCTCAACCTCCGTATTGGGAGATCCACGGCTCTCCCCAAAGCTGTCAGACAGAGTCGTTCGCGTCTGCATCGGCCCCTGCTGCTTCCCCTGTTGGTCTTCAGCTGTGCGCTGTCCCCAGAGGTGGAGACTACAGAGACAGGCAGGCTTCCTTGAGCTGCTGTGAGCTCCACCCAGTTCCAGCTTCCCAGTGGCTTTGTTTACTTACTTAAGCCTCAGCAATGGCGGGCGCCCCTCCCCCAGCCTCGCTGCTGCCTTGCGGATAGATCGCCGCAGACTGCAGTGTTAGCAATGAGGGAGGCTTCGTGGGCGTGGGACCCTCCCGGCCAGGTGTGGGATATATTCTCCTGGTGTGCCTGTCTGCTTAAAGCGCAGTATTGGGGTGGGAGTTACCCGATTTTCCAGGTGTTGTGTGTCTCAGTTCCCCTGGCTAGGAAAACGGATTCCCTTCCCCCTTGGCTTCCAGGTGAGGCGATGCCTCGCCCTGCTTCAGCTCTCGCTGGTCAGGCTGCAGCAGCTGACCAGCACCGATTGTCCGGCACTCCCTAGTGAGATGACCCCAGTACCTCAGTTGAAAATGCAGAAATCACCGGTCTTCTGTGTCGCTCGCGCTGGGAGTTGGAGACTGGAGCTGTTCCTATTCGGCCATCTTGCTCCACCCCCCAAGAACAGCTTTTTCCAGTCACTCTTAAATGATGACCTAGAAACCTGGATAAAAGGGTTTGAAACATATTCGATAAACTAAATTGTAATATTTCATAACATAAAAAGCTCTTACAAAACAAAGCAAATATAAAACTGAGCAAAGGACATGAACAGGAAGTTGATTTAGAACATACTCGTATGTTCTAGGCAGATGTATAAATTAGTACAAGGTTTTTGTATAGGAATTATTAAAATGTGTCAAACATCTTTAAAAATGCATACCCTTTTACACAGCAATTCAACTCCTAAGAATTTGCCTTAAGGCAATAACAAAAACATCAAATATGTGTTTTTACTTGCCCATCATATTATTGTTTATAATGATAAATTTTGGGGAATATCCTACATCTCACATATATGAGATCTTACTTTTACTATTGAGAAATAATCACAATACCAAATAATAGTTGTAGTAGGCTCTATTTTATAAAAATAAATTTGCATTTTCATATTTATACATGAATATTTTAGAAGGACAATGTATTAATAATTGTGGGTAGGGTTTTTTTTACATTTATGCTTATGCTTGCTTTCAAAGTGATTCAGAGTAGAAATACCTTTATAGTTTTACAAAACCTATCCCATTTTTTAAAAATGATTTAAAAAATGATTAGAGATTTTATCCCATAGTAAATATTATAGTGAAAATACATCTGCTTAATAGAAAATTTGGCATTTAATATGTGACATATAATAATTTGAGTTTTTATTGATTTTTTTCTCACATTTTGATGTTTAAGAGAAACCAGTTTCCCCCTGAGAAGGCTTTTCTCTATTTTCCTTCTCCCCTGTACTACACTATCATAACACTTATTAAAGATGCCATAGTGTATATAGTCCTCTGTTAATTTGTCTGTACTTCCTACTAGCCTTGTCCAAGATGTGTAGTATGAACTACATATGTAATCTTAAAATTTTTAGTAGCCACATTAAAAATACAAACAGAACAGAAAATAAAATGATATAACAAGAAACAGATGAAATTAGTTTAAATAATATAGTAACTCAATACAGATACATGAAAAATTTATTTTAACACGCAGTTAGTGTGAAATTTGTTAATGAGGTATTTTACGGTTTTTTTTTTTTCTGACCACCTGCTGCCTGTTGATATTTTATGTTCTTTTGTCATAGAAATTTTCAAAATCCAGTGTGTACTTTTTACGTATGCACATCTCAGTTTGGACTAGCTATGTTTCAGGTGTTCAGCAATCATATGTGGCTAGTGGCAGCCATACCAAACAGCACAGCCTTAGACTATAAGCTCTCTGAGGACAAGGGAATCTTTTTTACTCCAGCACCTAATACAGTGCCTAGAATTTAATAATTTGCTTCCCCAAACAAAGTTTATTTGCAATTTCTAACTGTGCTATCACTTGCTATTTTATGCTTTATACTTTTCATTTATATGCTCATTTCTTAAATTGTGTGCTCTTCAGCATAGTAACCATGTTTTATTCAGCTTTATATCTGTGACATAGAAGATACTCAATATATGTTTGTCACAAGGAAGTTAGAGAAGAGAGAAACTAATTTTTTACTTCAAAGAACTTTTTTCTGGCAAATCATCTCTTGAGATATTTCGCATTAAATCTCACAAGTTCAAAATTGTAGGATTTAGCAGTAGAAATTGAAATACCTCAACTGTTCATTTATTTGGGCTTTAGATTAAGCCATCAAATATGGCTGATTGCTGATTTTATTTTTAAAGATCTCTAAGGGTTAGAGATTTATCAACCTTACCTAATACAACCTTGTTCTGCATTGAATAAATTCTACAGCTACTGAGTTCTTCCCTGTCAATCTTAATAATCCTTTACTGTAACATAAGATTTTTTCCCCTGTGATCTTCAGTGGAGACAGACAATAGTTGGTTAACATTAATCATATAATGAGCTTTAGCATTAGTAATATTAGTTATGATAATTACCTTAAGTGTTCTTTATCTAAAATGTAGAACATTAATTTTAACATTTACATCATGAGATATTTCAATTTTTCTTCTAATAGGAAAGATGAGATCAATAATGTATTTATTTTTTGGGCATTTGAGATATCTTTTCCCCACTTAACTGATGATATAAATAATACTGATGAGTGCCTTTAGTTTGTCAGTAATAATAACTGACTAGCCATCATATGCCATTATGGTATTTGTTGCTAAGAACAGAAAATAATCTATATTTGTTTTCTGATGTGCTCTTAGCTAATAGTTTTGTTATTAGGTTAGGGGCCTAGGAATCATTGTTTAGCCATATTAGTATCATGCCTACTCCTTGTTAAAGTAGCCAGACATGTAAATTAAAACAGCTTTGCTGTCAGACAGATCCAGTTAAAATTCAGGCTTCGCTATTTGTCCAGCATCTTCTCAATCTCATCTATATGTTACCCATCTCATAAAGTTGTTGCAAGAATTATATGAGATAAATATACCTAAAATATGTGTCTACAGTAAATATGCAATAAGCAGTTACTTTATTATCATCAATATTGTTGTCTTTTCTAAAGAAACAACCAAATACTTTGTTGTCAGCATTGGGATTTAAATGCTGGACATCTTCACAAACTTAAAAATTGCCCAGTTCCCAAAAATAAAACCAAAATAGGCAACTGGTACTAAGCCAAATATCACATCTGATATTATGGGCTGTAACTTCTCAATCTTTTTCCATAAGAAAGATATAAGAAAGAGGAAATTCCTGAAAAGGGGCAACTAAAATTAAAATACAGCTAAGGCATTCAGTTTATTTATTCATTTAAGCTATTGAGTGCTTACTATGTGGCAGGAGCTATTCTAGGAACTTAGGATGCATCAGTGAACAGAACAAAAATTTCTTCATTGTAGTCTTTCTAGTGAAATTTAGACTTATAACTTTAACCCCAGCAGGTTCTGCTGTGAGGGTGGGAGAAGAGTGTGCTAAATATGTGGAGGCAGGGAAAGAAGGTCAGCTCTACTTTGACTGTTAAAAGGCCTAGATCCCAGGACAGGAGACCATCAGGCCAAAATCTAATGCCTAGTGTCTGGGGAAACAGGTACTCTTTAGTCCAGTTCAAATTGATGTTGATGTCCAAGAGGCCTCAGACAATCTATGGGGAATACAGATCTCTGGGTAGAGGTTTGGAGGATGGGTGGTATACTTACTGAAAAAGAATGCTGACAATTTGGAATATAGCCCAGATGGCAGCACCTGGTGAAAAGGGACCGTCAGGTCATCTGAGCCCAAACCAATTGATGGGAATTGAGGATAGACTTCAGGCTCCTCTTAGTAAAGAACTGAAATAAAGAACAAATCAGGAACAGAGACTGAATATACAGCAGTTGAGAGAAGAGCTGTGGGCAGATAGAAAGGGTGCCGTGTGGAGGGAAGCCTGTTGCTAAATAACCAAAACATGTGTCCTCATATGTAGTTTCCAAAATGATTCCTAACATGTGTAAGTCATTGTAGAAGATGTTAATAGTATTTAAGTTGGGATTTTTGTCATACTGTAACTTTCATTTTTATTGGAAAGTAAATATTAGTATGTTCTTGGGCAAAGGGTTATCTAGCTTGATAAAGCACGTATCATAAATTGATAAGTTTGAAAGTGACTGTAGGAGATAAATCAGTCAATAATTTCCTGGCTTTCATTTCAGAAAGTGTTTCTTTTAGAGGAGAAAAATACAATCATGAAGATACGCAAACAACGCTAGAAAATTTGATAATGTGACTTACAGAAAAACAGAGTTTTGTCTTAACTATTAAAATTCAACTTGCAGCAGCAGCAAAAACAAGTAAAGTGACAGCCAAAATTACTCTGTTAGCTATTTCAAGACTTATTTCAAAATATTTATAAATGATAATAGTATGATGAATTTGGCTGGTTTACTTGAAAAATTAAAAAAGGGTAGTAAAGACAATATTTTAAAAAATATTTTATTCACAGTTTTAAATGGCAGAAATTTTATAAGGTTCTGCATATTGCCAAGGTCTTAAAAACAGTTACCTATATTTCTGAGATACAAAAGAAAGCACATTTGACTATTTGAAAAATTGTAAGTTGAAGCAAGACCATGTCAAGAAAAACTGATGTTATCTGTATCTTCTCCATTTGTGTGATGATTGTTCCCTAAATCCAAATTTATGTAACAAATTGTATTCTGTATATTTCCCATCAGTCAACTAGTTTCTCTTTAGTGTCTGCCATTTTCAGCACTCTTGTAAAGCCTATAAACAAAATTTGGTATAAAAGATTGCATTAAATGTAGCTGATAGTTATTAAAAATATATTTCATATGTATACTTATGCCATGTTGGTGTGCTGCACCCATCAACTCGTCAGCACCCATCAATTCATCATTTATATCATGTATAACTCCCCAATGCAATCCCTCCCTCCTCCCCCCTCCCCCCTCCCCATGATAGACCCCAGTGTGTGATGTTCCCCTTCCCGAGTCCAAGTGATCTCATTGTTCAGTTCCCACCTATGAGTGAGAACATGCGGTGTTTGGTTTTCTCTTCTTGTGATAGTTTGCTAAGAATGATGGTTTCCAGCTGCATCCATGTCCCTACAAAGGACGCAAACTCATCCTTTTTTATGGCTGCATAGTATTCCATGGTGTATATGTGCCACATTTTCTTAATCCAGTCTGTCACAGATGGACATTTGGGTTGATTCCAAGTCTTTGCTATTGTGAATAGTGCCGCAATAAACATACGTGTACATGTGTCTTTGTAGTAGACTAATTTATAATCCTTTGGGTATATACCCAGTAGTGGGATGGCTGGGTCATATGGTACATCTAGTTCTAGATCCTTGAGGAATTGCCATACTGTTTTCCATAATGGTTGAACTAGTTTACAATCCCACCAACAGTGTAAAAGTGTTCCAATTTCTCCACATCCTCTCCAACACCTGTTGTTTCCTGACTTCTTAATGATTGCCATTCTAACTGGTGTGAGATGGTATCTCATTGTGGTTTTGATTTGCATTTCTCTGATGGCGAGTGATGATGAGCATTTTTTCATGTGTCTGTTGGCTGTATGAATATCTTCTTTTGAGAAATGTCTGTTCATATCCTTTCCCCACTTTTTGATGGGGTTGTTTGTTTTTTTCTCGTATATTTGTTTGAGTTCTTTGTAGATTCTGGATATTAGCCCTTTGTCAGATGAGTAGGTTGCAAAAATTTTCTCCCATTCTGTAGGTTGCCTGTTCACTCTGATGGTAGTTTCTTTTGCTGTGCAAAAGCTCTTTAGTTTAATTAGATCCCATTTGTCAATTTTGGCTTTTGCTGCCGTTGCTTTTGGTGTTTTAGACATGAAGTCCTTGCCCATGCCTATGTCCTGAATGGTACTACCTAGATTTTCTTCTAGGGTTTTTATGGTATTAGGTCTAACATTTAAGTCTCTAATCCATCTTGAATTAATCTTCGTATAAGGGGTAAGGAAAGGATCCAGTTTCAGCTTTCTACTTATGGCTAGCCAAACAAACCTGCACGTTATGCACATGTACCCTAGAACTTAAAGTATAATAAAAAATAAAAAAAATAAAAAAAAATAAAAATAAAAATAAAAATATATTTCAACTCTGAAATTTGTTCTTAAAGACCAGCATTTTAATCACAGATGTAATTTGTTTACCTCTGATTAATAATTGTATCCTTAATTATTAATGATAGCTGAAGGGTTTGACTAAGACATCAGGAATAATTTTTCTGTCTTCCTGAGTTGTGATGATAGATAAATAATTTTTCTATTTTTAAAGAAATACATTAGTTCCTAAGTCTCATTTCTCTCATTTGAAAGGACAAAATAATGTTTCCTGTATTGATTTCATTTTCCTGTGAGGTTGAAGCATGAAAAAGTAAATGAATATTAAAAATATTTCATTGTGTTGGTATAATGAAAGCTCGAATACCCAAAGAAAAGTTCCATACTGTGTAATATTTTGTGACTCGATTAGTCTGCTGTGCTTTAAAAACTAAACACAGAACAAGAAATATCCCAGTCAATGTTAGAGTTTTATATAAAACATAAAGATTCAAATTTTAAAGATAAATTTAATTTCCTTTACAGTATTTATCAAAATTAAAAGGGTAAAATAGAAATGTAACATCAAGAGGTTTTATAATCTTAAGATTTTTCCTTTGTCATTTATTAAAAATTATTTTTAAATAACATGCTGATATGATTATACTCCTTTCCACCTAGCTGCTTAGAGGCCTGTCCTAAACAAGCAATTTTTTGTTCTTTTAAATTTGAAAGGTGGCTCCCACACAGATTTAACTTGGGTAATTGGTTGGCCAGTACAACCAGCTAGTGACTGATGGTGCTTCCATTAAGAGCAGTTCGGCCAAGGAACTCTGCTCAACACTAAAGCCACTGAGAAGAGGGATACATAGTCTCTCTCCTGGATGAGTTCACAATCTGCTCTGGAAGGAGAAACAACATGTAAATGCATCACTGAAACAAATACACTCATACTATAAAAGTATGTTCCTAGAAACACGATTAATACATAGGAAGAATGATTCACTCTGCCTAGGATAGCTTTGTAGGGGACATGGCTAAGGGAAAGAGTCTTTGTCCAAATGGGTAGTAACCAACAGTCTTTAAACAGCATATGTTTCTCCCATGAGATTGTGATCTTCATAAGGGCAGAAACCATGTATATTTTGTTCACCACTATTTCTTTAAAGCCTAGTATAATAATCAATACTCAAGAAAAGCATTGCTGAATGACCCAGGTAAAGAAAGATAGGAAGGAGCATACTAAGCAGAAATGTTATTGTCTACATTAGATGTTCAACAAATGATACATTGTTGGTACCTGTGGAACACAAAGTCAAGACAGGTGGGGAAATGGTTGGAGGTAAAGCTGGAGGGATGATAATAATGATAGGTAACATTTATTCAACATTTACTGTACCACACAGTTTTAGGCACCTTATTTATATTCATTCACTTAATGCTCACAAAATCCTTGAAGGATATACTGTTATTATTCTTCCATTTTTACAGATGAGGAAACTGAAGTACAGAGAGGTTAAGTGATTTGCTCCAGATCATATAATCGACTTAGGGCAGAACCAGCTCTTGAAGCCAGGCAGTCTGGCTCCAAGTTTATGCTCTTAATAGTGTGGGGCTTTTTGTATTTAATTAGACATATGTAACTGACATTTTTGCAAATCAGAATGGTTACATATTGGTAATTTGAAATGGTTCAACCTAATGTCATGCAGAAGAATTTGGATATTATAAATATAGATGGAACCCTGGAAGGGATTTGAACAAGGGAAACAAGATTTTTGGAGGCAATGGACTGTAGCCTCCCCAACTCACCAAAACTCTCTAAAAACAAGGACTACTATTCTCCAGTAATCCAGGACTCCCACGCTGAGCCTGTCTTTGTCCCATTTCTTTGTAAATTGGCCTGATTCCCTACCGTTTGACATTATTCCTTTGGCTTTAGCAGTCCAATTGCCTTTGGCTGACACTCATCTCTCTGTTTCTGGTGATTTCTGCTACTATAAGGTGAAGTTCTAATAACCAGCGCTCAAAAATAGAAAAGAAAGCAAAGCAACTCTTTGTAAAGCTTTTCTGTATGACCTTGCTTCCTTCTGCTTGGCCTGGGCCATCCCAGGTCTACTGATAAAGCATATTGCTATAAGATTGAACAGGCGCAGTGGCTCACGCCTGTAATCCCAGCACTTTGGGAGGCTGAGGCAGATGGATCACTTGAGGTCACGAGTTTGAGATCAGCCTGGGCAACATGGCGAAACCCCGTTTTTACTAAAAATACAAAAATTAGTCGGTCGTAGTGGCACTTGCCTGTAAATCCCAGCCACTTGGGAGTCTGAAATGAGAGAATCACTTGAACCCTACTTGGGAGGCTGAGGTGGGAGAATCACTTGAAGCCAGGAGGCAGAGGTTGCAGTGAACTGAGATCACGCCACTGTACTGCAGCCTGGGTGACAGAACTAGACCCCGTCTAAAAATAAAAAATAAAAATAAAATAAAAACAATAAAAAAGGATTGAACAAGAGATAACTTCAAGCAGAAGATAATTTTTAAATAGTTAGAATACAAGGGCCGGGCGCGGTGGCTCAAGCCTGTAATCCCAGCACTTTGGGAGGCCGAGACGGGCGGATCACGAGGTCAGGAGATCGAGACCATCCTGGCTAACATGGTGAAACCCCGTCTCTACTAAAAATACAAAAAAACTAGCTGGGTGAGGTGGTGGGCGCCTGTAGTCCCAGCTACTCGGGAGGCTGAGGCAGGAGAATGGTGTAAACCCGGGAGGCGGAGCTTGCAGTGAGCTGAGATCCGGCCACTGCACTCTAGCCCGGGCGACAGAGCAAGACTCCGTCTCAAAAAAAAAAAAAAAAAAAAATAGTTAGAATACATATATAAAAAATAGTGCTTTAATTGGGTCCTTTCTGGTTTTATGTTTTAGAAATGTCTCCAAGTATGGGTATCACATAAATATCATATAAAAATAATTGCAGATTTCTCACAGTTATTCTTTAATCTGTACTCCTTAGACAATCTTGAGAATAAAGATAGCAACTACATTTCTTTAGCTAGTTATATCTTACAAATTACTTTCATATACAGATTTTCATTTGATCTTCACAGTAGCCTAGTAAGGTAATTATCACCATTTTATAGATTAAATAACATAGATTTAGTGAAGATACATGTGTTTTGAGAGCTTCATTCAAGGTTTTCTACCTTCAGGTCTAGTCTTTTTTTTCACTACAATGCAAAAACCTCTTCACATTTATAAATTTTATAAATCAAAATCTTATTTCATTAATGCTAGCTAATACTGGAGACACATGAGTCTCTAGTCCAAGCTTTAACCTCTATAGCATTTGTATAAATAAACCAAGTAACTTCCCAACTCTGTGATAATTACTCAGGTAACCTGCAGTATTTTTTATGGGTTTAAAAGTAATTTTGATATCATCAATTTGAAGCAAAGAAGCCTTATCCTAATGTAATATTCAGATAATACGGGCTATGCAACTTGTCTGTATAAACTAGTGCTGTGCCTTAAAATAGCATTTCCCAAAGTCTCTTAGTTTACTGAAGAAATATTTTTCATTGTCTCTTAATGATGTCAGTGGCTTTTATCAACTGGTTACCTCATCTGTTCATTAGGCTGTGAAGGAAAGCAGAGATGAAGGAAATATCCAACCTAGAGTAAGTCATGAAAGGATTTTTTTCTAAACAACAAAATCTCAGATCCTACTTTAAGACTTTACCCTTGGTTTCTAGAAGCAAAGGGGATGCACAAGAGGCTGCTCTGTCTCTTCCTCAAGAGACTGTGTACTAATCAGTGGGCCCACACACCATGCAGTCATTGACTCTCCCTTAGGGGTTACTAAAGCTGTATAGTTCTGCCATGTTTGTTCCTAACCAGCTTTCCTGACAGGCCTGTTTTTCTCTGTTCACATATCACCAAAGACTGTGCTAAGGCACTAATCTTGGTCTGGATTTTAGAAACTTGGGGAACTATAAGAGGTAAGGCAAGACTGGCTTCCAGTTATAGAGAATAAAGTCCTAGGGGGGAACTCAAGATAGTGTCCAAGGTGAAATCTAGCTCATAAATTACAAAGTGATCTAACAAGCTCCCATGCACAGGCACCAGAAAGAGAAAGAACCCATATCTGATGGAAAGAAGCCACAAACAAAGATAGAAAGACAGGCAGTGTGGTGTTAGTAAGAGACTGAATATGGCAAAAGGCCCATAAACGATGGATACTTTTTTGTAGTACCCCTGTGGCTTCAACCCCATGAGAAAAGGAGAAAAGGAGCAATAAAAGACACCAAAACTAATTTCCAATCCCACTCCAGTCTTCAGAGCTTGAGGTTTCTGCCATGGTTAATTCTAATATTTTTCTTATGGACTTACCCAGACCCATTAGCTGGTGTCTTGATTTGACTTGGGAACACTGTCCTGGCCTATTTTCCCACGCAAGATGTACTGGGCCTACTGTCTAGCTCTAGTCCCTAACTAATGCACTGGTTTGGTCTTCCCAGTTTCCTGCATTCCAGCTCAAGCCTGAAGTCTTTCTGTCACTAAGGAACTAAAGAGACTCCTGCTTCAGGAAGTATAGGACAGAATGCCATAAGTAGGGCTGGAACAAAGCATGTACAGGAAAGGAAGGGTGCGAGAAAGAGGATGAACAATTACTCTCTCTCTCTCTCCATTCAATAAAGGAAAATATTTCTTCAGATTACCAAGGGATACTTGCCAGTGTTCAGGATGTTTCATAATTCATATTATTATCTTAGTTTCTTGTAGTAGGAATTATCAAAGACAGTAAAAAGGTGTTAGAAGAGAAATTCAGGGGTAGGGGAAATGGGAATATGTTAGTCAAAGGGCACAAACTTTGAGTTATAAGATGAACAGGTTCTGGGAATCCAAGGTATAGCATGGGTGGTGATGTGTGTGTTAATTTGTGATAATCATTACATAGTATATACATATATCTAATCATCATGTTATACACTTTGAATAATTCACCCTTGTCAATTAAATAGTTTAAAATATAAAAGAAGGAAAATTCAAAACCTTAATGTCAGCTAAAGGCTTTAGACTTAGTTACTCTCCCCAACCCCTTCTGGGGTTTTTTTGTTTGTTTGAAGAAATGTTATTGCCTCAAAAATTCTTGATTTCTCCAGTTCCTCTCACTCTATTTTAATATCAGTCAGCTATCCTTGCATTTCCATCTGATATTTCACAGATTGAGGGCTGTGAAGTCACTTACCCTCTCGAAGCAGTTAGGAGACTATTACAGCTATTCCAGAAAGAGATGATAAGGGTTTGAACTGTCAGGTGCAGTATGAGTGCCAAGGAAGGGGTTGAATAGTTGAATTCAAAAGCTTTTTCAGAAATAGAATAAATACAAATTCTTGATATGACAGGGTAAAAGGGAGGGGAGAATCAAAGAAGATATTGAGAGTGGATTTCTAACAGGAGTAGAGGTCCCATGGCAATCTATGAAATAAGACATAGGGCACTGGGTTAAGAGCAGGTTTCAGGGGGAACAAAGATTTGACATTTGTTTTTGGACTTGTTGAATTTGAGGTACCTGTAGGACATCTAGGAAGAGAAATCCAGAAGAGTCTAGTTGAAATACTGGGGTGGAGGGTATAACATTGAGAGAGGCTCAAAAGGAACACAGCGGAGCTAAGTGATTCAAGGATCAAGGATGGTGTACAGGAATCTCAGGTCTTTTCTTTAATATTGTCTATCAAAATCACTTCCTTGTCTTCCACACACTCCTTCCTGAATCTGTCTTGCTGTCAACCCTGCAGAAGATTCCCACCCCCACCCTGTACCCGTATGTCTTTACTTCTTTTTTTTTTTTTTTTTTTTTGAGGCAGAGTCTTGCTCTATCACCCAGGCTGGAGTGCAGTGGCGGGATCTCCGCTCACTGCAAGCTCCGCCTCCTGGGTTCATGCCATTCTCCTGCTACTTCTCCTTCTTTATAACCTAGGGACATTGCTATAGTACTTTTTAAGGAAAATGCTAAAAGAGAGTATTTTTAAGAAAATATTGTTTGACTATGACTTCTTTTTCAGATATCAGGACTGGTTTTTATTTCACTTTTTTGCCCATTAAGATTTAGAGGTTTTCTTGTAAGTCAGCATAAAAATTGTAGCTACTATATCCCCTGTTATGAAAGCAAACCCCCCAGTTTTCTTCTGGATATGATGTGTTAATATGGGAACACACATTTTGCTGACATGCTCTAATGCTTAATATTTTGATGAATCAATCTGGGAATAAGAATTGATTGAAAATGTCTCAATTTTACAATGGCTGAAGTAAGTATTGGTTAGGAAGATGGGCAGTCAATTAGCTGACAGGATCTACACCGTGCTAGATGGATTGCAATAAAAAATTGAATTAAACACAATATACTGCTATCAATTACTGACTGACTGGCAAGTATGTGATTGAATTATATCAGAAGTAAAGGCCAAAGCATTTTTCTGTGATTCCCAAAAAAGCTCAAATTGCAAATATCTTTACTGCCTAGTAAACAAACAGTTCTGCCTTGTATAATGTGAAATATTACAGTGAACAAAGTATTTAGTTTTTGCTACTAGCAAATTAAGCCTTTTTTAAATTCTATACACACCAAAAACATAGGCTTGTTATATTAAAAATTGATTGAGTGGCTCTTAATTCAAATAGAGCTTTAAATGGAAAAGAATAGATTTCAGTATAATAGAATTTCACCTGTAATAAACTGAAATCATATTTAAAATACAAATAAAGAAACAGTACAAAACATATCCTTTCTGAAGCACCATTAACAGCATCTTGAATTGGTATCTAACCACGCCATTGCTTATAAGGTCAATACATCTCGTGCTCTTATTGACCAAGTTTTTCAGCTACATTCCATTGAAAAAAAGCTTGGCTATCATTTGCAAGAGTATGGTCAGTGGTATGTTACTATGAGCCCATGAAATAGAAAAACGACATTAGGAAAGACCAATGTAGCTAGAAAATGTGGCTTTTAAAAATTGTGATCAGAAAGTTATTAATGACTATTAAGGAAGCAAGCAAGAAAAAAAATTACTAAATACAAAAGCCTGTTAAAATGATTTCAGTGTTTTATGCCACCCTTATGAAAGTCTTGGACTTCAAATGCTTTTTCCTTTAATAATGCTGCTAATGACAGAAAAATTTTAAGCCTTATGTCTTATAACTGGAGACATTATTAATACACAGAAATGCCTTTCATAGTCTGAGCCATCTCATAATAGGGTGGAGTAAATTGAAATCGTAACCAATTGGGAGGGAAGAGATTGTTATGTGACAGACATAAAAATCCTTTATCATTTATCTAAGTGAAGTTGCAAGAACAGTCCCCTCATAAGTCATTATTGCCCCCAATATACAAAGTACCAGAGTCCATTGAGAAGTCTTCCAAGGTAAAATCCTGGACCTATATTCCACAATAGCTCCTATTCTTCCTTATCTTGAGCATACTATGTTCAGAGACTTAGAAAACTTGTAGGAACTAGTTGACTACATGTGAGCAGCTCTGAGGTCTTTATTCAAGTATAAGACTTAATGGAGGCTTAACCAGGGTCAGCACCTTCAGAGGGCGTAGAGGTGGCCCCTCTTACCTTGTATACCTAATGCTAAGAATTCTACAGAATACTAGGTAGGACGTTTTCAGGAGAAAACAGATTTCCTTTTTTGAAAATATAAATTCAACTTCCTTTCTCAATTTTTTATAAGCCATGTTAATATTTTATTTTATCATGAATATCTGAAATATTAGGAATAGGAAAAGCTCACAAGAACTTTAATTATGATAAAAATACTTGAAGATAAAGGCATCATTCTGTTTTTCCTCTGCATTGGGTTTGATTGATGGTTCACTAAACTGAAAAGCCACAGGTGGTACTGCAGACTTAACTGCAAATGGCACCCATATTCCAGCCACCACAGAAGCTAAAAAAGTTTTGACTTCTGTATCAGTTAGGCTAACACGGATAGATATAGTAAAAAAACAACATTAAAATGTTAGGAGCTTAAACACAGCAAAGTTTATTTCTTGCTACCATTAGTCAGAAAAGGAGCTCTGGGCATAATAGTGACTTAGGGACATTGTAAGATGGAGAGTTAGTTACTTCCACAATCATAGAGGCAGAGAACTTGCCAAGCTGTGCCCAGGCTCTTAAAGCTACTTCCTAGAAGTAGCAGCCATCACTTCTGCTCAAATTTCACTGACTAAATCAAGTTACACAGTCATGCCTGTGTTCAGTGTGGTGGAGATATATAATCCTCCTGCAGAGAGAGGTACTGTATATTTATAACCAATAATATAACTACCAAACTTCCAATTCTATCTGCTGTGCCAATAGAGTGTAGGTTTCAGAACAGTTTGCTTGGTTTATTGTGGTTTTCAAACCACCAGCATAAAAGTCTATAGACACATCAAGTGGGAGAGGCCTTGGACTTCATGGCCTGTTCTTCCCAGCATGGCCACCAGAGTGTGAATTCTAAGGTCCATTTTTCCTGGTTTGTTAGTACCACTGAATTTTCCATGAGCATTATCAACTCCCTTCACATAGTAACTTTGGGCTCGGGAAGAAAACGCATTCATAATCTCATTTAAGAGGGTGAAGATAGAGTGGGAAGGAGGAGGATACAGAGACTGCCATCAAAACCTGTTCGTGTTCTATTATTTACACAATGGGAATTTTCTGAGAATTGCTTTTAATGTGAGTTACAAAGAGATTTAAAAATAATAATAAAGTTGTCAATATTAGAACATTTGAAAACTCAGTTCCACTTCCTTTGCTTAATTCTAATAATCTGACCCTAACTCCCTTCTCTAATGTTTGTGTTATATAAATGACAAGGATGGATGTATTGTTTGATGGTGAGCCACTGATCGGGTGTGGGAATTATACAAACAGGCAGGCTCTGATCTGAAACATTTTCATCGAAGAGGTAGGATTCTAGGGACTATAAAACTTATTTTTATAAT
The DNA here is from genome assembly GCF_007565055.1 of Rhinopithecus roxellana. Lineage (NCBI taxonomy): Eukaryota > Metazoa > Chordata > Mammalia > Primates > Cercopithecidae > Rhinopithecus > Rhinopithecus roxellana. The sequence goes on along the minus strand of NC_044551.1, from coordinate 25,538,915 downwards.
TAAGATAACAAGAGCCATGCTTGAGGGAAAGGAAAAGAAAGGCATACTTTTGAGGAACATTTATTAAGCAACCACTATATGACAGACTCTGTGCTAGGTAACACGGATCCAAAGGAAAGTAAATATTTAGAGAGAGCATATACGGCATATGGTATGGTTTGCAGGAAGTCTGGAGGGAGATTTGGCCAAGGCCATCAAAGGCAAATTTGACTAGCAGAAGAGGACAAACAAAAAAACAGAAAAAAAGACATAGAAATGGAAAAAATGGAAGCAGCAGACCTCTCAGTGACAAGTCAATATATATTTTAGCCTTGACCTCCTTCTTCTGTGAAAGGTTGTGTTTTATATTAAAATGTGAGGCATGCAGAGTATTAGAATTGTAGATTGTAGCTAGTAGATGATACTGAGGAAGCCTAAAATTTTTACCTCTTCAGTGTTAGGGAGATTGATGGTCAGCCAGTGAAAAATGGGTCTTTGCTTTTTTATCCTGTCACTGAAGATGGGATGTGATTATTTTATGGAAAAAGCAGCAACCTTGCACCATTTCTGGCCACTTTAATTTAGGCAAAGACCCATCTATGTTGAGTCACATGTTCCTGTTTCATTAAGAAGGAGTTCAGGATCAGTGAAAAATGCTAGCAGCTCTGTCATTCCTTTAAGTAACATGGACAGTCAGAGTCAGCATTTGCAGCAATCTTGGGAGTATCAGGAAGAGTTATATCAGGGAACAAGATACTTCACTACTCTAGCCCAATCCACATATACAAAGTAAAGAGTTTACTGTATACCATAAAGTCCTTGACTCTAGACACATATATTTACTTGTCTTCTTGCCAACCTAAGAGATAGATTGTCTAATCAGCCTCTGAGTATTGAGTTAAAGAAAGGACAAGCAAAACCATTTGGGAGAAAACAGAAGCCTAACTAGGATCCAGTGTGAGTAAGTTTTTGTTTCACTCGACCTGTTTTTCATGTCAGACCTTTCTACCAGCCTAACTGTAACTTACATTTCAGAATTCAGAGATCTCCTCCCTTGTTCAGACATCACTTCCTCAGAGGCATTATCCATGAACCCCATTAAAATAGTCTCCACCCCTTATACTCTGTCCCCAAACCTCCTCTATTTTTTCTAAAAACAGATATAACTATCAGAAATTATACTACTTATTTACTTATTTTTTTTTTTTTTTTTTTGAGACGGAGTCTCACTGTCGCCCAGGCTGGAGTGCAGTGGCCAGATCTCAGCTCACTGCAAGCTCCGCCTCCCGGATTCACACCATTCTCCTGCCTCAGCCTCCTGAGTAGCTGGGACTACAGGCGCCCGCCACCTCACCCGGCTAGTTTTTTGTATTTTTTAGTAGAGACGGGGTTTCACCATGTTAGCCAGGATGGTCTCGATCTCCTGACCTTGTGATCCGCCTGTCTCGGCCTCCCAAAGTGCTGGGATTACAGGCTTGAGCCACCACGCCCGGCCTGCTTGTTTATTTTTTGCGTCTTCCACCAATCTTTTTGTTTTTTGTTTTTTAAAAAAAAAGGTCTTGCTATGTGGCCCAGGCAGGATTCGAACTCCTAGGCTCAAGCTATCCTCCCCTCAGTCTCCCTACAAGCTGGTACTAGAGATGTAATTTCTAAGAATTACAGAATTTTGCAGCAAAACAAAACAAAGTCTTATCATCTATCTATCTATCATCTATCTATCATTTATCTATCTATCTATCTATCTATCTATCTATCTATCTATCTATCTATCTATCTTGGGTCGGCACTTTTCTAGTGTTTTTCAATTTCAAGCAGTATCTTTGGATGGAGGCCGACTGGGAGGCATCTTGATTGCCAGCAACACACTGGCTCTTACCACCAATGTCTAAGCTCCATGAGGAAAGGAATTTATTTTGTTTATTGCTGTGTGTCAGTAATGTAAATGTCAAATCCATTACTCATCACAAAAGCATGATTTGGAATCATTTTTCCTGGTGAACGTATTTCAGATAGCTGAAGGTAGAGGCTCTCTGGACTCTGAATCCTGACTTCCCTGCTCTGTTTTATCCTTCATATTCTTCCTGTTACCATTTTTACCGATAGGTTTATTTAAAAGTAAACAAGAAATTGATTAATTTTATAAATTGGATATCAGAGAGGCTCCTTATATCTCAGAGGCTGTGTGGGAGATATTTAACAAGTACAAACTGGGAGTCAGTGAATGTGCATTCTGGACTGGTGATGTCCCTGGCCAGCCTTGGAGTTCTGGCTTCCTTGAGAGTCTTCCTATGGAAATCAAGGTTACAGTGCATCCTCTCAGAGCCTTGCACTCTGTAGCATGCTAATTCTAGTTATCTACATATATCTAGATGGTCTTTTCCAATTATCTACATATACCTAGATCTGATTCTCATTCCTATCTTCAACAGTGAGAATATCTGAAATGTGCGTTTGGCTTGTTTGGGGGTTTTACTTGGTTTGGTTTGATTTTCCTATACTTAGCTAACCAGAACACAAGGGCCTTTTCAGGACCTAGCCAGTTGCCCTCCATTCTTGGAGTATCTAAAGGCCAGAGAGATGTTACCAAATGTTGTTTGGACGGACCTGGGACACAAAGCACTTAAGAGGTTTTTGGATCTGCAGAGCAAGAAAGGAAGCATAGCAGATATGAGGACAAATACAAATATCTTTTCTATTGATTCTAATTCCAAATCAAGAATATTGGAGAACATGAGAATAAACGTGGTATTTAATTTGTTACAGTTTCTCCTCCCATCTATGAAGAATCTTCAAGCTATGAAGAGATATGTGCAGCTGCTTTTCTCCTTCAAATCTCCTTTCTCTGTTTTTCAGGGTCAAAAAAATCTGACCAGGATTGTTTCATTTCTTTAGTTGTTTTTTTTTTTTTATGAAAATGTAATTAAGCTTTATTGTTATGTTTCAAATTCAGAGTATGCCTTTGTGCTAATAATGCATGGCAAACTTAGCTATAGAGAGCTTTGCCTAGCAAAGCTCCCTCTCTCCCTTCCTGGTAAACTTTCTGATAGCTCCAGTGTTGTACATGCATAAAGTCACTGACTTCACCCAGTATGTCTCGAAGAACAAGGGACTCTCACTTGGACTTGCACAGCCAAAACAGAGAAAGTGACTCTCTTCCCAAAGAAAATGCTCTCTTTGAAATCTCCAAACTTAAAAATAGCAAAATCCTCTTCTTTGCTGACCTTTACAACAATATGAGGAAGGAAAAGGATGATTACAGAAACTTTCTCATATCATTTTATGAAGTTAAATTTGCCTACATATTATGTGCTTCAGTGCTTTATATTTTCATTAAAATTTTTTTCTTGCCTGAGTTGTAAATAATTTGCTCCCCCAACCCCCGCAACTTTCCTCCCCTCTGTTTAAATTACTCTGTGCTTTGCATTGCTTGGCATCAAGCAGTATATTTGGATGGAGGCAGACTAGGAGGCATCTTGATTGCCAGGAAGATCTAACATTCAAAAATAAAGAAATGTTATTTAAAAAGAAGATCTTTATTCAAGTGTGGTAAAACATTTTCTGAGATCATTCAGGAAGCTTCAGATTTGTGGAAAGGAGGCTGTATGCATGTAGAATGTTATTATTGGAACTTTATTATTGTCATATTGATGTTACATTTCTCAAGAAATATATGCTAATGTGTTTCTACTTGCTTTTTTTAAGGCCTTGAGTAGATGTGCTGAATATTGAAGCTATTTGGCTGACTAGAAAATATATCTTACGATTTATAAGCTGTATGTTATTATTTTTAAAAAATCAATAATCTCACAGAATTTTGCAGGAATAATATTGAGATAGAAACTTAGGTGATTTATGTCTTGTGGTATTTAGTTTTTAAGATATATACAGATGACATACCAGGCAACCAATAAAGAACAATATAATGTAGAGATTTCTCAATAAAATTAAGATAACTTATAAAATATAGTTTTCCATTTAATTGTGTGAATTTCAACAACAGAGAGAGGGGGACTGATAGAATTACAAAATTTTGCAGCCAAAAAAAATATATATATATATATATATATTTATATATCAGCAGATATATGTATATCTTTCTCTCTCTTGGGTAGCACTTTTCTAATGTTTTTCAGTTTGCTTACCAATGAGGTGGAGAACCAGGCCCAGCTCTTTCTTCCCTTGGGAGCACAAGTAGAAATCCCCTGATCCAGCTGGCATTAAAGAGGTTAAATATCTAATTTCCAAAGTTACTGACTTAAGTAATATTATTAACTACTAATCTTTTACATGCTTCTAGCCATATTTATCCACATTTACTCTGTTATAATTGTTCTAGCTGGCTTGCTTTTTATTTCTACATGCAGTAACATTTCCTTGTATGGCAAAATTTTTAAATTATGAACATATATGACATGTATGACATGTATGAAGTACCTATAAGGCGTCATATATGTTGTATAAGTATGTGTGCCTTACAAAGACAAAGTTCTTCCCCAAAGTGACACATTGATTTGAATGATTTAAATATCCATATGCCAAAGATGCAGTACTGACAGAATGAACCACAGAGGTTAATATGTTGCTCCATATGGCAAGTAAGGCATTGGCAAGACTTAACTTTGCTATGTTGTATGCATCATTACTTCAGAGCTGATGGACTGGGAGAATGTCCAAAGAAGATTTTAAAAAATAATAATGGACAAGAGCCTTAGAAATCTATCAGAAGATTTAGTAATATGATAAGGGAACATTTAAAAGACAATATATTTTTTAAAGCATTAATAAATTGAGACAAAAATGTTGAGGAAATACAGAATATATATGATAAGTGACCACTTCCATTCATAAAGATTATAAATAAACAAAAACTAAACAACTAAATGGAAAAATAGGTAAAGGAAAGGCGAGTCACAGAAAAGTGATTATACAAACTTCTCAAAAAAATTGAAAATAAATTGAATTTAACATATTAATATACAAAAAATTAATATTAAAAAATACTAAAATTCAGTAATCATTAAAGAAATACAGAATAAAAATATATTTGTGTACAGCAAATTGGCAAGAATTTAAAAGAATGCTGTGAATCAGTGTGAATAAGGATGTGGGAAAACAGACATGCATATGCCAGCAGTAGAAGTAAAACTTGCACAACCCCTTTGGGCGGTAAGTTAGAAATATATTTCTAAAACCGTGTAAATTTGCCTTTACTTTATCCCAGCTGTTTTATGTCTAGGAATATGTTCTGTGAAACTACAGACATGCAGAAAGACTACAGACATGCAACATCATTCATGATAGTTTTCAAAAAAAGAAAAAAAATTAAAACCTGAAAAAATAAAATATCCAACAATCAAGTATTAGTTCTATAAACAATAGTATGCCCATTTGTAGAATACAAATGCTGCCATTATAAATCCTGTGCCATAAGAAAATTTGTTGGTAGAAAATGTTCACACTGTATTTCTAGCTGAAAAAGGCAGACCAGATGTCAGAATCTATGATGTCACTTTTTGAAAAGTATCTGTGCACACAAACATGCAAACATGTATGTTCTATACAAAGAGAACACACACACACACATATATATAGAGAGAGAGAGAGAATTTTAGTGAAACACACCAAAATATTGAGTGGTATCTTTAGTTGGGTTCCAAATAAGTTTGTTCTTTTTTCCATTGACCAATCACTTTCGTAATTAGAGAAATATTAATTTTTTTCATCCATACTCAAAAATATATTTATTTTTGAATTACATGTCAATCCTTCCTCAATTAAGTATTTATTTAATAGGTTGTTTTAAATGTTGTACATACATATAGATGGTTAAGTATGTAGTAGGGACATCTGTCTTAACTGGGTGCATGTAGATTTTAGAATCTGTTTAATAGTTCACTTACCTGGGATATAACTATCCTGCAACTCCAACTCTCCAGTGAATAATTAAGAATGGAAAGTGGCCAGGCGCGGTGGCTCACGCCTGTAATCCCAGCACTTTGGGAGGCCAAGGCAGGCGGATCACGAGGTCAGGATATTGAGACCATCCTGGCTAACACGGTGAAACCCCGTCTCTACTAAAAATATAAAAAGCTAGCCGGGTGTGGTGGCGGGCGCCTGTAGTCCCAGCTACTCAGGAGGCTGAGGCAGGAGAATGGCGTGAACCCAAGAGGCAGAAGTTGCAGTGAGCCCAGATCGCGCCACTGCACTCGGGCCTGGGCAACAGAGCGAGACTACGTCTCAAAAAAAAAAAAAAAAGAATGGGAAGTAATCCATGAAAGATCGCTTAAGCCTAAATATATGCCATACAGTTCCCTGCATTGAAACTCTGACAGTTTAGATATAGGAGATTCTTTGGAGGCATCTTTATTTTTACTTTAAGCATAAGTCTCATAAATTTGGTTTTCAGGTTCTCATAGATTTTAATCAGCAAATTAGAAAAAGACTGTCAGGGAAGGTGCAGTTCAGAGAGAAAAGAAACAAAGATGCTTTTTAAAAAGATGGGCAAGACAGTAAAGGAAAGGGGCAAGATTCTTAAAGCATCAGATAGTATGTGAGAAGAACCCTGCTTTTTTTTTTTTTTTTTTTTTTTTTTTTTTGAGACGAAGTCTTGCTCTGTCACCCAGGCTGGGGTGCAGTGGCCGGATCCCAGCTCATTGCAAGCTCTGCCTCCCGGGTTCACGCCATTCTCCTGCCTCAGCCTCCCAAGTAGCTGGGACTACAGGCTCCCGCCACCTCGCCCGGCTAGTTTTTTGTATTTTTAGTAGAGACAGGGTTTCACTGTGTTAGCCAGGATGGTCTCGATCTCCTGACCTCGTGATCCGCCCGTCTCGGCCTCCCAAAGTGCTGGGATTACAGGCTTGAGCCACGAACCCTGCTTTTAAGTTGTCTGACATATCTACTCTTACACCAAAGTTTAGTCATTCTATTCATAGTGATTTCCTAGAGTTGTGTGAGACAGTGGGATACTATTTTCATTCTGTTTAAGAGTATAAGAAAGTATGTGCTACATTTTAGAAAGTTTTTCACTACAAGTGGTTAAAATTTTTTAAAGGTTTTCCTCAAAGGGTTACCCCTCAGTTACTTCGATAATTTCCTTATGTAAAATACTTTTTTTCTTGACCAAGACAGTCAAAATGGGGCTTTGGTATGGGTATGTGTGTGTGTATTCTCACCAAGCAAGTGGCTAGCAATAGGCTTTGATGCTTGGCGTTGTAAGTACCAGAGTAGCAATGAGTGTGTAAGATGGTCTTGGAGATGCTAAGGATTAGAAAGATCATCAAATAAAGATCTTGTAGAGACCTGCATTTCAACCTAAGTTATAATATTACTTAAGAGAGTAAAATATGACCAAACTACATCTGTCTTACCCATTGCTATCAATTGTCACATAACCTAGTTCAATTAGGGTCTCTAAAAGGTCCAAATCATAGTCAAGTCACTTTCCTTTTTTCTGATATATTAAAAAAAATGCAAAACCAAGTTTTAAAATTGTGACGTCTTTTTATTCTCTAATCTTATGTGAATGTTTCTGTGTCCATATGTGTAACCTTATTTAAAGATGATGATTTAAAAGTGTAAATTTGAGGCCTCTCTTAGATGTAAAAGGTCTCTGACAAATGGCTCTTCTCTTCTTCCCCTTACCACAAAGAGTACGAGACAAAGAGTAGTTCACTTGTAATAGGGATGGGAGGGAGAAGAGAGAAAAGAGTATCTGGAGCATGAGACCTCTTAAACTTCTCTAAGCGCCTACATTCTTATCCCTTAGACCAGGGGTCCCCAACCCCCTCTAATGGAAGAAAACTGCTCTATTTGAGTCTTTATAAATCTTATCTTATGAGGAGCTCTCAATTTCTTTATTTCGAACTACAAAGTGCTGCTTGGAGAGAACATATTATCCTGAAGGGACCTCAACAAATCTAGTTTTGTATACCTACACCCATAGAGAAACAAACTTAATATCAATCAAGAAACTCACAGTGGTATGACCTCACAATGGCAGGTGTTGGAAATTCTAGTAAACCAAGCTTTTAAAGGATTACTTTTAAAAGGAGTAATGTAGGTAATTAGTTTTAGGAGACTATGGAAACACACTTATAAGGTAAATAGGAAAACAACAAAACCATGTGGCTGGGAATAAAATTTCCAGGAACAGTAGTAAACATGAACTGAAAAAGTTCCGTTTCTTCACAGAACTCGGGAGTGAAAAATATTTACTTTAGACCAGTACAGGTTCCTTGCCACTTAGAAACTGGACTGCCCAGCAGGAGGTGAGCAGAAAGCCAGGGAGCATTACCGCCTGAGCTCCCTGTCAAATCACCACCGCCTCCTGTCAAATCAGCAAGGCGTTAGATTCTCAAAGGAGTGTGAACCCTGTTGTGAACTGCACATGTGAGGGATCTAGGTTGCATGCTCCTTACAAAAATCTAATGCCTGATGGTCTGAGGTGGAACAGTTTCATCCCCAAAATATCCTCATCACCATCCCCATTTGTGGAAAAATTGCCTTCTACAAAACCTCTCCCTGGTGCCAGAAGAGTTGGGGACCACTGCCTTAGACTGAGCATCTGTCTAATCAGCTGGCTCTTATTTTCTCTAAGTCATCCCTTCCTTCCTTTGAACCCACCTTTCCCAGTATACCTCTCTTGCTCCATCACCTTTAAACATACTTTCACTTTCTCTGGAGCATCCTGTACCCATCTCACCTTGTTACTTCCTTTAGGTTCCAGTTAGACCTCATTTTCCTTAGCAAGCCCCATTTCTCTACCAAATCTTCTTTAACTGCCCCTTTTATTACTCTCTCATAGCACTTACTGCATGCACTAATTATGATTGTTTACATAGTTATCTCTCTCCCTCAGTAGACTTTTCTGACACTACTCTGGAATACAAAATAGTAACTTAACTAGGAACTAGGTGGTCAGCAAACACAGCCATAGAATAGCATGGCATTGGCCTGGCTAGCTCTTACTAGAGGAAATAGAACAATAAGTTATCTCTTCTTGGGTTCCAGAAGACAATATATCTTTAAAGTGATAGTTGTTTGTTTCTCCCCTGTGATTAACATTCTCCATGCATAGAAATTTACTGAGCCATTATTGAAAATGAAATTTCATGTGTCTTTGCTATATTATTGTTATCAGAACAATGTGTCACTTATTCATGACATTCTAAACGTTTGACCTTGGATTAGAGCCCTTTGCAAATTTATCTTATATAACTGTGAGCCATCAAAACAGAATACATTGTAATTTAATTATGACTAAATAATGTTAAGTTCATCAAAGTAGCATTTAACAAAATTGTATTGGAAATAAGAAATGGGCTCTAAAATAATGAATTATAGACCAAGTATTTTGAAGAATTTGTATCTTTGGCTAGTTTCCTTTCCCTTTGAAAGTGGAAAAATAGTCTAAAATGAGTTTGCTGAACAGAAAATTGTTGTAATTCACTGAATGATGCCTTCCTGATGTGCTATACTTTTTTGATGGAGGTTTCAGATTTTTAAAAATATCATTTTGTTTCTATATTTGTTTTATCCATTTTTGAGTATTAGAGGTAATATTTTTCTACACATTACTTTGAGACACAAGAACTGGAATCATAAGGTTAAATTCAGACAAACTGAATTGGTGGCAAGACTACTAAATTCAAATGAAAAATTAGGTTTTCTGCTTTATATGCAGTATATTAAATTTTCACTCCAAAGGCCATAAAACAAGAAACTCAAGAAAAGAAAATGCAGAGATTACTAAATTTACAAACTGGTACAAAAGCTACAGACATACAAAGTTAAGAGAACATGACCAGGGTGTGTGATTTCTGTTTTGCTTTTGCTAATGGCATGTAAGGCATTTGCTGTAGTAGAAATTACGGAGAACTTGACTCCAGAAGAGATTGTTCCAGCAAAGAAACTTTTAGAAACAGATTGGTGTCATTATAGCAACAACTACAGTGATCTGGAAAATAACATCACAAGAGCTGCGGTCAAAGCATAATCTGACAGCAGCCCAACACCTACTGAAAATGCATTTCGTCTTTCTCATATTTTAGAAACAGTTCAATGGACATTTTTACAGACCAAGTTATGAGACAAAGTTTACAGACAAGTTATGAGACAAAATTTGAAAAAGGTTTTCCACATTTTGTCTCATAACTTGCAAAATCAGAAAGCAAATGACTACATTATTTTTAGCTCCATGAAGATGCATCTTTATAGAGTTATGGTTTACTGTGGTGCCTCCTGTTCTTAGTGAGGATCAATGCAAGAATTTTCAGTTTGTACAGCATTTCTGAGACTTTCAGGCAACCATAGCTGTAGATAGTCAAGGTATTTTATTCCAGGAGGTAAATAATATCTCCATTTGAGTTTAATTCCAGAGAAAATTTGCCTGTACAGTTATACAGACGATTTTGTACATTTATACGAACTTAAGGAAACAAGGCTATGTAACCCTACATATTTCTCTTTCTGCCATAGCTGCTGAAAATGTAAAATCAAAGTCAGTTCCTGAATGTTATAAAAACTGCTATATCATCAGCTACCTTCTCTTCTTAGTTTAAGATGGTCTAGATTTTTTTAATCCCAAATCTTTTTGTTTGTTTTGTTTGTTTGTTTTCTGAGACAGAATCTTGCTCTGTCGCCCAGGCTGGAGTGCAATGGCGCAGTCTCGGCTCACTGCCTCCGCCTCCTGGGTTCACGCCATTCTCCTGCCTCAGCCTCCCAAGTAGCTGGGACTACAGGCACCCACCACCACACCCAGCTAATGTTTTTGTATTTTTAGTGGAGACGGGGTTTCACTGTGTTAACCAGGATGGTCTCGATCTCCGGACCTCGTGATCCGCCTGCCTCGGCCTCCCAAAGTGCTGGGATAACAGGCATGAGTCACCGCGCCTGGCCCAAATCTTTGTTTTAACCTACCAGACTCATCATATAGTTATCTAATTTGTGCCCTGCATTAGGGGTACATGGGAAATAAATGTAGCCTGCAATCCATTTGCCTACCCAGAGGGGAGACCAGTTTTAATTTTCGAAAAGACAACATAAGGCTAGAAGTATTGCCAACACCATAAACCCATTAGAATTAGCCTGTGTATAAATCATTAATAAATATAAATGTCAGGTTTAGGACTCGTGCAGCCCTCTGGAAAAGTATTGAATTATGATTGCTGTCAGGGAAAAAAAAAGGTCAACATATGTCTGATTTGTATGTGTGGGTATACAATATATAAAACAAATATAATCAGATACATCCTGAATTCCAAGTATGTATAGAATAACTTCACTGTGAAAGTATGTGTATATGCATGCTTTTATTATACTTACGGCTACATTTTCAGTTTTGCTATCATGTTCAGGAAAGCAAAGCCCTTTCAGGGGACTTTTCAAACTGTGTCAAGGAAGGAAGTGTGGAACCTGTAGTTTTATGCCTACCTGTCTTATTACCACCATTATAATAAAACTTTCATTGTAAAATAAGCTGTTAAGAACAAGCCATTTTGGAGATATTTTATTGAACTTTAAATAAACATTCCTGTTGTCTTTTAAAAATAGATTAACAGTGGATTAACAAAACATACATCAGAACTAGAGAGTATCACAAAAGAGTATGGAAGAAGATACCATAGCTATAGACGTGGTATATGTATATAGCTAAACTCAAGTGATTTAGTCTTTAGAATTAGGAAAACATATTCATTAGCCACAGAGTCAAAATGAAGATGAACATGAAGCCTTTTTATGATCTCATGAAGCAGAGAAAATTTCATTATACTATGGTGGTGCTATTTTTCAAGCAAACTATGAAACCAGAATTTTATGGTAAAAAAAAAAAAATCAATTTGGACACTTATTTGAGGTTTTATTAAAAAGCAGCATTATGTTATGATCAATAACATTATCCATCGATATAGTTACATCTTCTGGTTGTACATATATATACGGAGATATTTCAAGTGACAGGATTTGATAGGATTGTTTTTCTTTGTGCTTTTCTATGATTGCTTGATGTTTTATTTTAAAAATGCCTTATTTTACAAAAGCAACCAAATTCATTCTAAAACTAGGGAAAAAAAGGTTTAATGGTTGTATTTTCAGTAATAAAGCGTGCTAACAATTCCAGTATTTCATATTTGACTGAAAGATCTTGGGTGGGGCAGTGGGAAGAGTGAGCACCAGAATCACTTCTTAATACTAACTCTATCGTTCATTCACTGCGTAACACAGTAGTCGTAAGCATTTATGTATTGCTTACTATTTGCCAGGATCTACTCTAAATTTTACTACTTTTATCCTCACTATGAGGCAAGTGATATCTTTATCCCCAGTTTACAGATAAGGAAAATGAGGCCCAATGATATAGAGGTAGTGATAAGTGGCAGACTCTGAATTTGAACCCAGGCTCCAGAGTCCTTGTATTTAACCATTAGCAGCATGCTGTCTCTCATGTTGGGAAAGTCACTTCAGTTATCAGAGCTCTGTTTTCTCATCTCAAAAATAAAGCGACTGGCTCCAGAATGTTTTATTATTGACAGTTTGCCTGGAAACACAGAAAGAATCAAGTGGCAGGGAGCAATGAATTATCATATTCTTCTCAGGATCTTTCTCAAGTCATTGTCTTATATTTGTTTAAGGGTCTCTAGGTTTGCAGAAACTAGCCGGAATATGTGCATACTTGTGCAAAAAAATAAAAAATAAAAAAATAAAACCGTGCTGCTCAAAGAACGGGTCCACCCTACATAGGAGTTTAGTTCTGGTAAGTCTCATAATTGGAACCAGAAAACAAGTGTAACAGATGTTTTATCATTATACTTCTTCACAACAGGTGTCAGGGATAGCTATAACAGTTAGGAACCTTTACCAGAAATATGAAAACTGAAGGAACGGGGAAGAAACCTTCAGAGACTGTGCTATGTTTATCTTTCTTGATGAATTGTATCACCAGCTTTGAGAATATTAACTGCAAGCTGATCTTTACCATGTAAAAGGTGAAAGATGAAATGATATCTGTGTTCCAATTTATTAGGAAAGATAGGATAAATAATTCAGAACTGGAAGTAGGAAACTTTTTTATAGAAAGTAAAAGGGAAACAAAATCCATGCCTGTAAGATGAACATGGAAGAATGAGTGGATTAAAGAATACAGGAAGGAAAAACACATCCTATAGCCCTTAACCATTAACATTTAGATAAAGATGGTAGGAAAGAGGAATCTAGTTTAAGACATAATTTACTTACACCTTAGCCACTTTCAAAATGTTCAGAGAAGGAAAAAGTACTATTCGCCACCTATATCACTTTTCCTATTGTGGCTGTAACAAATTACCACAAATTTTATTCAACCTATAACATCGTCTTAAGACCTTAAAATGAAAAAATGACTCAGTTGGAATAGGGACCCTTCAAAACTGAAATTTTGAAATAATAGTGAAAGATCCAATATTGGCTAAGAAAGGTTAGACATACGCTATAATAACAAATACTACACCTCAATGGCTTGATGTATAAAACAGTATTTCTTGCTCATGGAAGATCTATTATGGGTCCTATAACTGCAGAGCATCTCCATCTCAAGCAGGAACTCTGAGAAACTAGTGTGGGTTCATCTTATAACTCTTATCATCTCAATGTGTGCTCTACATTTGCCATGGCAAGAGGAGCCCTAAACAGTTACATGGGAGCTTTTTACTCCCTAGTTCAAAAGTGACATGTGACACATTCATATTCTTTTGTCATATGGCCCACCTAGCTCTAAGGAAGCTAGGAAGTGTCTTCCATGTGCTCAGGAATGAAGAACCAAATATTTATGTGTCTTAAGTAACTGATGTGTTACTGCCTAGGATCCTATCTGGCAAGAAACTTTCTGTGAGAATAGCATGAGCAGGTTTCAAAATTTTTAATGAGCTGAGGTCATTGAAAAATATGAAGAGTAGTCAAGTTAAAAAGTAAGATGAATGTTTTGGGGGTTAGTGATCAAACTAGGAAGAATAGAGCCAATACTTAGAAAAGATGTGATCATTTTAACAAGAGATAGGGTGAATCAGGAGAGAACAGAAATTACATAGAGGTACTTGTAATTCAAGAGTGACTAGGAAAGTTTAATTGCTTGGAGTGGGTTTCCTGGTTAAGATTAATCGTAGGCCTAAGTAAAAGAAAACCTGCTAGTAAGATCACTAAACTGTTGATAGTGATCTCAACACTCATGGAGAATAGAAAGGGAACTACAACACTAAAGTCTGCAAATATTGTCTTGATTTCTCACAAGAGTGAAAACATAGATTCTGTCTGGGACACATTTAAAGCAGTGTGTAGAGGGAAATTTATAGCACTAAATACCCACAAGAGAAAGCAGGAAAGATCTACAATTGACAATCTAACATCACAATTAAAAGAACTAGAGAGGCAAGAGCAAACATATTCAAAAGCTAGCAGAAGGCAAGAAATAACTAAGATCAGAGCAGAACTGAAGGAGATAGAGACACAAAAAACCCTCCAAAAAATCAGTGAATCCAGGAGCTGGTTTTTTGAAAAGATCAACAAAATTGACAGACCACTAGCAAGACTAATAAAGAAGAAAAGAGAGAAGAATCAAATAGACGCAATAAAAAATGACAAAAGGGATATCACCACCGACCCCACAGAAATACAAACTACCATCAGAGAATACTATAAACACCTCTACGCAAATCAACTAGAAAATCTAGAAGAAATGGATAATTTCCTGGACACTTACACTCTTCCAAGACTAAACCAGGAAGAAGTTGAATCCCTGAATAGACCAATAGCAATCTCTGAAATTGAGGCAATAATTAATAGCCTACCAACCAAAAAAAGTCCAGGACCAGATGGATTCACAGCTGAATTCTACCAGACGTACAAGGAGGAGCTGGTACCATTCCTTCTGAAACTATTCCAATCAATAGAAAAAGAGGGAATCCTCCCTAACTCATTTTATGAGGCCAACATCATGCTGATACCAAAGCCTGGCAGAGACACAACAAAAAAAGAAAATTTTAGACCAATATCCCTGATGAACAACGATGCAAAAATCCTCAATAAAATACTGGCAAACCGGATTCAGCAGCACATCAAAAAGCTTATCCACCATGATCAAGTGGGCTTCATCCCTGGGATGCAAGGCTGGTTCAACATTCGCAAATCAATAAACGTAATCCAGCATATAAACAGAACCAAAGTCAAGAACCACATGATTATCTCAGTAGATGCAGAAAAGGCTTTTGACAAAATTCAACAGCCCTTCATGCTAAAAACGCTCAGTAAATTCGGTATTGATGGAACGTACCTCAAAATAATAAGAGCTATTTATGACAAACCCACAGCTAATATCATACTGAATGGGCAAAAACTGGAAAAATTCCCTTTGAAAACTGGCACAAGACAGGGATGCCCTCTCTCACCACTCCTATTCAACATAGTGTTGGAAGCTCTGGCTAGGGCAATCAGGCAAGAGAAAGAAATCAAGGGTATCCAGTTAGGAAAAGAAGAAGTCAAATTGTCCCTGTTTGCAGATGACATGATTGTATATTTAGAAAACCCCATCGTCTCAGCCCAAAATCTCCTTAAGCTGATAAGCAACTTCAGCAAAGTCTCAGGATACAAAATTAATGTGCAAAAATCACAAGCATTCTTATACACCAATAACAGACAAACAGAGAGCCAAATCATGAATGAACTTCCATTCACAATTGCTTCAAAGAGAATCAAATACCTAGGAATCCAACTTACAAGGGATGTCAAGGACCTCTTCAAGGAAAACTACAAACCACTGCTCAGTGAAATCAAAGAGGACACAAACAAATGGAAGAACATACCATGCTCATGGATAGGAAGAATCAATATCGTGAAAATGGCCATACTGCCCAAGGTTATTTATAGATTCAATGCCATCCCCATCAAGCTACCAATGAGTTTCTTCACAGAATTGGAAAAACTGCTTTAAAGTTCATATGGAACCAAAAAAGAGCCCGCATTGCCAAGACAATCCTAAGTCAAAAGGACAAAGCTGGAGGCGTCACGCTACCTGACTTCAAACTATACTACAAGGCTACAGTAACCAAAACAGCATGGTACTGGTACCAAAACAGAGATATAGACCAATGGAACAGCACAGAGTCCTCAGAAATAATACCACACATCTACAGCCATCTGATCTTTGACAAACCTGAGAGAAACAAGAAATGGGGAAAGGATTCCCTATTTAATAAATGGTGCTGGGAAAATTGGCTAGCCATAAGTAGAAAGCTGAAACTGGATCCTTTCCTTACTCCTTATATGAAGATTAATTCAAGATGGATTAGAGACTTAAATGTTAGACCTAATACCATAAAACCCTAGAAGAAAATCTGGGTAGTACCATTCAGGACATAGGCATGGGCAAGGACTTCATGTCTAAAACACCAAAAGCAACGGCAGCAAAAGCCAAAATTGACAAATGGGATCTCATTAAACTAAAGAGCTTCTGCACAGCAAAAGAAACTACCATCAGAGTGAACAGGCAACCTACAAAATGGGAGAAAATTTTTGCAATCTACTCATCTGACAAAGGGCTAATATCCAGAATCTACAAAGAACTCAAACAAATATACAAGAAAAAAACAAACAACCCCATCAAAAAGTGGGCAAAGGATATGAACAGACATTTCTCAAAAGAAGACATTCATACAGCCAACAGACACATGAAAAAATGCTCATCATCACTGGCCATCAGAGAAATGCAAATCAAAACCACAATGAGATACCATCTCACACCAGTTAGAATGGCGATCATTAAAAAGTAAGGAAACAACAGTTGTTGGAGAGGATGTGGAGAAATAGGAACACTTTTACACTGTTGGTGGGATTGTAAACTAGTTCAACCATTATGGAAAACAGTATGGCAATTCCTCAAGGATCTAGAACTAGATGTACCATATGACCCAGCCATCCCACTACTGGGTATATACCCAAAGGATTATAAATTAGTCTACTACAAAGACACATGCACATGTATGTTTATTGCAGCACTATTCACAATAGCAAAGACTTGGAGTCAACCCAAATGTCCATCTGTGACAGACTGGATTAAGAAAATGTGGCACATATACACCATGGAATACTATGCAGCCATAAAAAAGGATGAGTTTGCGTCCTTTGTAGGGACATGGATGCAGCTGGAAACCATCATTCTTAGCAAACTATCACAAGAACAGAAAACCAAACACCGCATGTTCTCACTCATAGGTGGGAACTGAACAATGAGATCACTCGGACTTGGGAAGGGGAACATCACACACTGGGGCCTATCATGGGTAGGGGGGAGGGGGGAGGGATTGCATTGGGGAGTTATACATGATATAAATGATGAATTAATGGGTGCTGACGAGTTGATGGGTACAGCACACCAACATGGCACAAATATACATATGTAACAAACCTGCACGTTATGCACATGTACCCTAGAACTTAAAGTATAATAAAATAAATAAATAAATAAATAAATTACGTAAATACAAGAAGGAATATATAGTTGGCTACATGATACTAAATGTTAAATATTTTCAGGCTTAAAACTGTTGTGGTAGTCAACCAGTACCCTGAAATTAGATACCATGCTAAATAGATAAAATGAGAACGAAATAAGTATTTTTCACATATATTTATATGCCCACATATTGATTAATGCATATTTGTTGTGTGTATACTATGCATCAGATGCTATTCTAGGTAGTGAGGATATAACGCAATATTATTTTGGGAAGCAAAATAGAAGGCAAATGTGTAAGTAAACATATGTTTCTAGCATTTTGTTGGATGTTTTATTTATATATTACAACACAAAAACAGTTTCATGAAATGAATATTTACACCCCATTTTAAAGTTGAGGAATCCGAAGTTAAAAGCATTTAAATCATTTAAGATTAGATAATTAACAAGTGGAGGAGCTTGGACTGACATCTAATTAATCCAACTTCATATTTTATTTCTAAACAATCACACTATACTCTTGACAAAGTTAAAATATATACGCTAGACATCCAACACATCCAAAATTGTATAGGAAAGCCTTTCTATCTAGGAGCACTTCTTACAGTGGAAGAAAGGTTCCTAATATTAACATGTTAATTAGTACTGGACTCTTAAAGTGTCAACGCTATGATGGGAGTCAGACTTTAAAATATGAAGTAGATTTGCTTTGCATATAAGAAACATATAGTCTTTTGTGGTTTAGACCTCAAAGTAAAAAAAAAAAAAAAAAAAAAAAAAAAAATGACTGAAATTTTTAAAAAGGCAGAAAAGGGGAGCTAAAAATGGTGAAGCAATTCTTCATCAAGAGCACAATCTTGCAATGTTCTGAACTTATTTTCACCTTTATAAGCATAAATAGAATGTACCTAAAGTTTCAGCTTTTAGAGACTTTGATTATTTTGAAGAAAAGAAAGAGATGCAATGGCTTTCCCACTTGGTAGCCTTTACATGAAAACTTTTAAAATGTATGGCTCAAAGTAATGACAGATCAGAAGGGTATCTCTTTATCATGAGCACCTTAGGCAAAGTCTTTTGACAAGGCTAACTGCTCTCCTGCTGCCTTTATCTACAATGCGCAAGTCAGACTTGCTTGGGGAGTTGACATTCAGGAATCAGTTCTTACTGAGGACAGCTGACATTTCAGTTGTGTTCATGAGCTGAACTTTGGTAAACTTTAGACATAATATTTATTCTGCGGGAAAGATATATATATATATATTTCAAAGCAGCAATAATTTCTTATATATGTAATAAGTTTATAAATAAGCAAACACATCTTTTTCCACTTTCTAAATCATTTTTAGAAATGACTTAAGATAATGGTAATTTAACTTGAATAGCTTTTGAAATCAATATGAAGTCATTCTTTCTTCTTGATTGCTTGATTCTGAGTTTCAAATATGCCTTTATATATAATTGTGAACTTAAATTTCTTTCACTAATGAAATATGAAGTAAATTACATGAAGCCTGTATAAAGTATAATTAAACAACTTATACTATCAAGAAAAAAAAAAAAGAAAAATAAACTAGAGCCAAGTCATGAAAATCCTTATAAGCAATATTAAGGGATTTAGACTTTTTAAAATTATAATCTGTAGTTACTAAGGCTAAGAAATAAGATTTGCGTTATAGAAATAACACTTTTCTGCAGTGTAGATAATGCTTAAAGGAAACTAATATCAGAGACAAGCTAGGAGGTAAGAGGTGAGTGGACGGAATTGAGCGAATTGCAGCATAATTAGACAGTGGTTGATAGATTTGAAAGACCTTAAGTTCATAAGGTGGACAGGATTTTTCATCAATAGAATGTCAGAGTGGAAATAGAGTGAAATACCAAACACTACACTTAGGAAGATGACTTGAGCAAATTAGTGAATAGTGGTACCATTGGCTGATAAAGAAAGCAGATTTGGATTATGATAAATTTTAGGTAGCTGTAAGATAGCAAACTAGAGCTATCTATCTGGAGGCACCTAGTTAAGCCCTGGAACAAAGGAGGAATTTAGGGCAGAGAACTAGGTCTAGATCTCTAGGAGTCATGAGCATATAGATGACAGTAAGAGCCATAGAAGGATATGAGATGATCTAGAGAGACCCTGTAGACTGAAAAGAAAAGAGCACCTGGGACCAAACCTGGGGGAACATCAATGTTTAAGGAATTTATGGGCAGAAGAGACCAAGAGGGGGTAGTCAAAGGTGGTCTAGTGTCTTAGAAACTAAAGGAATAGTTTCAAAGAAGCAGTGGTCAGTAATGTAAAGTGCTACTGAAAAGTCAAGGAAAATAAGGCCCTGAGTATGCATAGTGTGTAGCCACAATGAAGCTAGAGCAGTTGCAGTAAAGTAACGGGGGCAAAATCATATTAATATTATGGAGGGCCAGGAAAGGAGGTGAAATAATAGAAACAGAGAATGGGGTGATACCTAGAAGGGGCTCAGAGGTAAGATTTTTTAATGCTCAGATGTTAATGGAGTCAGTGGAGAAGAGGAGGTAGAACACACTTGGTAAGGAAATTATGCTAAACTGAGACCCAGCCAGTTATTTCTCCTAGGCCATAAATCACAGGAATATCATAGTATTTTTTGAAAATGGCTAAGCTATGTGGATTTCATGCTTGTTACATCATGATGAAGCTTGGTATAGCCCCTTACTCTCTCCACAAGTCAATCAGAACTGCGGACTTACTATTTTTCAATCAATCAAAAATATATACACAATTAAGTGATCTTTATTACCTTCTGAGAGACACTTGTGTTTTTAAATCTGCTGGCAGTTCAGTGTTACACAGATTTTCTTAGTGACTATTTCTATGAAAATACTTTAAAATGCAATTTACTGCTGTGATCAGTAATGGGGGAGGCTGTAAAATTTCCACTATTCTAAATTCTACTACTCCCTTTGCTCTGTCATGCCTGGACTATAATTTTTGTAAAGCATTATCTTCTTGTTGGAATTTTCTGCTGGAGTGTACATTGCTGTTGCTAGTGTTTTATTTGATCGCTGGCGATGAGTTCTTATTTTTTTTCTTGATATTGAGCATTTCAAACTGTTCCCTAATGAGTCTGCTGCTGTGCTCCAGTGCTGTTAACTTTGATAGATTTCCTATTGTGAGGACACGCTTCCAAAAAATAATTGACTTATTTTCCTTAATGGCTTTCCATTTTTATGGAATTTTCATTATTTCTGAAAGTGTGGATTTTAGTTTACCTACCCAGAACTTCTCTGATAGAAATTTAATTTCACAGTTTAAGTGGCATTTTGAATACTGGGGACTTAGAAACTTTGATGCATTTATTCAGCAAACATGTATTGAGAACTACTGTATAGCATCTACCTCAGTATTGAGGTTCCAACTCACATAAGAAGTTCTGCACGAAGCTGACATTTGAGACAGAGTCAGACAAAGCTATGATTACTGTTCAGTGAGAAACATGATGAATATTGCCATGGTAACACAGAAAAACCTTTCCAAAAGTAACAATGCTTGAGTTAGGTTTTGAAGAATGCAGGATTTAGCTAGATGAAGAAGGGAGAGAGCTAAAAGAAAAAAAAGAGAAAAAAGGTGTGCGTGCGTTTTTTAAATAGGCCAGACACAATGGCTCATACCTGTAACCCCAGCACTTTGGGAGGCCGAGGTGGGAAGACTGCTTGAGCCCAGGACTTAGAGACCAGCCTGGGCAACATGATGAAACCCTGTCTCTACAAAAAAATACCAAAAACAGCCAGGCTTGGTGGCACATGCCTGTAGGTCCTATATACTGGGGGTCAGAGGTCGGGGTTAGGGCAGTTGAGGCAGACGAATCACCTGAACCCGGAAGTCAAAGCTGCAGTGATCACTTCACTAATCAGACCACTTCACTCCCGCCTGGGTGACAGATTGAGACCCTGTCTCAAAAAATAATAAAAATCAAAATTAGTCTATATTTTATATAAAGAAGCTGGGAGTCTGTGGATGAGTTAGGAAAAAGTGATGGCAGGGAGAACGCTTCACTTAAGAATATCAGTCCTCTCCTAGAATTATAGCCTCCATTTTGTCATTAAATCTACCATTTACTTTTGCTTCAATATTCTTTTAAATCTCAGCTCTGTTCATCACACCTCTCTTCAGAAATCTTTCGTGACTCAACATTGCCTTCGGATGATAGCTAGCATTCGAGACTCTCCAGAATCTAGCTTGAGTGCCTTCATGAATTTAGGACCTACTGATCCTCTCAAAAACAGAAGTACTCGTTGTTCCCTGAAGTCACTTCTCACTTTCTCATCTCTACCTCTGCTCAGGTTATACCTTCTCCTTAGAATGCTCTTCTTTTCTCTCTGCTTTTTCTGCCATATCTTAGAATCATACCTATTCTTTGAAGCTAAAATAGCTGAAATAATTATTAGTATGTCCAAGAATACCAATAATGAAAGTCATTTAAAATAATTATTAAAATAATTTTAAATTCAGTCATTAAGAATTTTGTGGGATTATGAAAAGATATATTGCTAGATAAAACAAAAGGGACATAATATGGTATGTTTAATCACATTTAAAAAAAATTAACTGCTGAACAGACTTTAGGCACATTCAACCTGGTATTAACAGTCATTATCTCTGGCCATTTGGGTAAAAGCTGCTATTCCCCCCACCCCCCTTTTGACTTTTCTGTATTTTATCAGGAAACTTGTTGTGCTTTTACAGTAGGAAAACAAAATAATAGATGTTATTTTCAACTTTTAAAATAGTTCTAAAAACCCTACTCTTCTTTCAAGCGGCTCAACTCAGTCTTTCCTTCACAGATTTTCCTGCCATTCACCAATCAGAAATAATCTTTACCTTTTCTATCACATATTTTTGTGTTTATAGCAGCATCTCTCATTCTATGTTATGTTTTAATTACATGCTATAACTCCCACAGTAACCAGCTGGTACTGTGAACAGGGATGATTCTGTTGAATGAATGAATTCATGCTAATGGCAATTTGAAGTAGTTATTTTCTTTAAAAGGCTTAAAACCTTATTAGAGAGACAATACATGTCAAGAAAAATATAAAATAGATGTTAATTTATAAGACAGTAATTGTCAAGGAGTATATAAATGTGGGGTGTGTAGCACAGTCAGTACTAAAGGACTTCTTTAAACACTGTCAGTAGAATCCTGTTTCACAAAATGAGATTCCGGGATTATGCTGATAGGTGCCAAAGGAAGCAGTTTTACTTGGAAATATACTTCAGGAACATTTGAAGGTCAAAATTATGAATGCAGAGGCACAGACTAGAGTCTGTGAATAGTCGCAATCCACCCTCCCCAGGCCTCTCATAGAGGCTCTGCACAAAAATAGTCTGTGGCAGCAGTAATCTACTAAGCAGATAATCTGCACTGATAAAACGCCATTGACTAGTTTTAATTTACCTACCTTTTTTGTTTTCCTAGTGATGGTTATTAAAGTGACAAAGAGAAAGACTACATTTGGTGGGGATGGGGATCCCAACTTAAACCTTGTAAAGAGCATCTGCTGGGAGGAAAGAAGTGAACCAAAGCTATCTTTCTGTCTCAAATCAAGTAAATATTTAGTGATAGATTGGAATGTCATTCATGCTTACTACATTCAGATGTAGTACAACAAAAACAAGGCATCCCAAATAGATTTCTTCCCCTAAAATTAAAAGTTAGCCTATGGAACTATACAGGTAACTCTTAGAGATTCAGTCAGATTTCACACTCAGTGATACTGATTGGCATGTCTGCAGACTTCATAGGAAGAAACAGTGATGAATCAAATGAGAGGGATGAGAAGACATTCATGAGGCATCCTGTCCACCAGGAAACCTTGTTGTGTGCTAAATGCAAACTGGTTCAGTTCATTTTCTCTCAACTCCTTTCTATATTAGTATCTCAATAACTTTTCTTGAAGAAATATTATACGCATGATTGCAAATAGTAATGTGTTTCATAAGAAGAGAAATCCTGTTCTGGAAGCATCCATTCATAACTTGCTGTGCAAAATACTATCCCATCCCGTAAAATGTCTTCCCTACTTTAGGAATTCATTCTTAGAGCTGTTAAATTTCGGTTCTCTGTGCTAAACAAATTCATCCAATCATGGTTCAAGTAACCTTCTTATGTCTAGATACTGTTTTCATTACTGTTGCCTTTAATTTTGTCTAATTATAAAATGCCAACGTAGACATAATTTGGCAGCCCTTGAGAAGCACTGCCTGCTCTTCTCTGAGTCTGTTTTAGTAAGCAGAATGTCAACTGTCTGGGTCATAGAAGAAGGAACAAACCAACCTTTGGGACCAGACCAATTGTGTAGCTATATAAGAACACCTAGAGAATTTTTCTATCTAAATTCTGAATTTAAGATAAAAATAGACCTCTAATACCTGAACCTTCCCTTGGGAATCTGAAAGACTGATGGATGCTACATGTGGGAGACATGTGGGAGTTGGGGAAAAGCCACACCTTGATATATTATCTTATTCTTTGCCATTCTTAGCATAATGACCTTTTTCAAATACTGTCTCTCCAGGGTGCACTAAAGGCTTTTGAGTACTTGTCATACATAAACACTGAGTGCAAAGATCAAGAGAAAGTAATATGTAAGATTAAAAATAGGAAAAATAGGAGAGATGGCTTAAAGTAAGATGCTGAATGTTGTTAATGTATTCCTCTTACAGCTTCATTGTTTATAAAAGGTTGATTATTTAAATATCCTTTTCAACTAGTGTCTGTAGGATGCTTTTGTAAGTAATATTTGTAGATTTAAAATTATGAGGCCATAAAAATCTTGAAATATTTTAAGTTCAGGGGTACATATGCAGGTTTGTTAGATTGGTAAACTTGTGTCATGGGGGTTTAATTGTACAGAGTATTTTGTCACCCAGGTATTAAGTCTAGTACTCACTAGACTTAGTAGGTTATTTTTCCTGACCCTCTCCCTCCTCCCACCCTTTATAAGCCCCAGTGTGTGTTGTTCCCCTCTATGTGTCCACGTGTTCTCATCATTTAGCTTCCACTTATAAGCAAGAACATGCAGAATTTGTTTTCTCTTCCTGCGTTAGTTTGCTAAGGATGTTCCTTCAAAGGACATGATCTCATTCCTTTTTCAGCTGCATTCTATGGTGTATATGTACCACATTTTCTTTATCCAGTCTACCATTAATGGGCATTTAGGTTGATTCCATGTCTTTGCTATTGTGAATAGTGAGGCAGTGAATCTATGCATACATGTGTATTTATGGTAGAATGACGTTATTCCTTTGGGTATATGCCCATATATTAGACCCCAGTGCGACCCCAATGTGATTGCTGGGTCTAATGGTAGCTCTGTTTCTAGGTCTTTGAGGAATCGTCACACTGTCTTTCACAATTATTGAACTATTTACACTCCAACCAACAGTGTATAAACCTTCCTTTCTCTCTACAACCTCACTAGCATCTGTTACTGACTTTTTAGTAATAGCCATTCCTACTGGTATGAGATGGTATCTCGTTGTGGTTTTAATTTGCGTTTCTCTAATTATCAATGATGTTGAGTTTTTCATATGCTTGTTGGTCATATATATGTTGTCTTTTGAAAAGTCTGTTCATGTCCTTTACCTACTTTTTAACAGAGTTTTTTTTTTTTTCTTGTAAATGTTTTTTAGTGGTCTAAAATATGTATGTACTTTTTCAGGAATGCTTTACTTTCAAGTCTTTTTTTTACTGTTAATAGCTTTTAAAACTCAAATAGGGTGTAAAAATGAGTAACATTTCATAATATAACTCAATCTGTTTCATAAGAGTTCTTTCTCTTCAAAGACTTGGTCAATATAATTCCTTAAGACAGTCATATCATTACTTTATTTGGATATTAATAGAAATGCCATTTTTTTCATGGGATAATATCTTTAAAATAAAATAGAAAAATAGCTTATTGAATTTTACTTGTACTGTTTTACTGAAAAAAAAGGCCAAAATGAAAAGTGTAAGTGCCATCGAGATCCTGTTTAGTATTGGAAAAGGCTACATTAGAGCCTCACACTCCCCAGCAAGCCTTTCTCTCTCACAAATACAGTCCACAAGGGTGCTGGTCTTATGGAAATGATTGAACAAAAATCCCACCAAAATAATTTTTAAAAAGCAGAAAACTTATCCTCAGAAGCATTTTAATATATTTATTTTCTGGAGTTTAACTTAAATTTGACTGTGGGGCCCCTGTTTTGCAAACCCATGTAAAGAAATCCACAGTAACATACCATCTCAAGTTCTTTATTAGTAACACCCTTAACTTTATAATTTTATATAGTTACAAATAGATATTTACTGAGGAAAAATAACAGATTCACACAAAGACTTGCTTATGACTATTATATATTTGTAAGAATCTTAAGTCGCCTTACTATTTTTTAAATCACTTTTATTTCTCTATAAATATAAAATGCACCAATTTTAAGGTACAGTTTGATGAGTCTTGCCAAATATGTATAGTCATGTAATCATTACCACACTTCCATCATCCCCAAAAGTTCCCTTGCACTGTTTTGTAGTCAGTACCCTTTACCTATCTCTGGCCCTAGGGAACCACTCATCTGTCACTGTAGCTTAGACGTTTCTAAAATTTCTTTTAGATCGAGTTATGCAGTATGTTTTGTCCTTGCTTTTTTTTTTAACTTATAATGCTTTTCAGATCGATCCATGTTATTGCATATGTTAGTTTATGCTTTTTTATTTCAGAGTATTTCATTGTATGAATATATTAGTTTGTTTTCCAATCTCCAGCTGATAAACAGGTGGGTTATTTCCAGTTTAGGGCCATTACAAAGAAAGCTGCTCTGAATAGTCGTATGTAAGTCTTTGTGTCAGTGTGTTAATTTTCTTGAGAAAATATCTAGGTGACTGGCTGGGTTCTATGGAAAAAATTTGCATTTAGCTTTGTAAGAAACTACTAAACTGTTTTCCAAAATGGTTGTTCCACTTTATGTGCTCACCAACAATGTACGACAGCTGCTATTTCTTCATGTCTTCGTCAACACTTGTTATGGTCAGTCCTGAGTTTGTCATTCTGGTGGGTATGCAGTAATATCTCATTGTGGTTTACATTTTTTTAAATTAGAGACAGGATCCCACTATGTTGCCCAGGCTGGTCTTGAACTCCTGTGCTCAATCCTCCCTGCCTCGTCTTCCCACAGTGCTGGGATTACAGGCATGAGCTACTGCACCCGGCCTAAAAATTTTTGAATAAAATATTAAACATATTTTTAAAAAAACATTTCTGCAGCTTAGTGTATTCTTTGATCATCTAACATAAATATGATTTGGAATATAAGGAAAACCTTAAACTATTCTGAATGTCTGATAGGGTTTTAGACAATAACTTCATGGCAGTTTGATGAGGTTTATATGTCTATTCTATAGCTAATAGATTATGAAAACATTCAGAAAATAAAGTGAATTCCTTATTGCCTAATGGTTGTTTTGCGTATTGTTGAATTAGTAGTCAGTCACCCAAATACCTAAGCTGCATAAAACCTAAACCAGTTAACATTTAAAAATAACGTTTGAGATTATAGCTGGAAAGTCCTAGTAGATTGGCTCATTCTTTCTCAGAGACACATTTGCTCCCAGTAAGGTATTTTCAGAGGCCTTCATCAGCCTTCCTTCAAATAAGCTGAGCAGTGAAGCAGACACAACTTCCCCAAAATGACATCAGTGCCAATTATTTAATAATTAGACCACACACTGGTATAGTGTGTTATTCAATAATTACTGATTGTTTTCACATGGATGGAATTTGAATGACCCTGTCTTCCATTAGTGATAGTATTAAGATAGTCCAAGGTGGCCTCCATTTTCCTTTACTATTGTTAACTAAGTTGCTCTTTGCTTAGGAGGAGGTCCTCTGGTCCCTGTTTGATACTTACTTCTAATGCTGCCTACTCCATTTGTGCTGATATTGCTGACATTCCACCTATTACATGTTTTATATATTGCTCCTTTCTGAATCATGTCTATGTCTGTATTGAATTGTGCTTCTTTTATTCTTGCTCTTACAATGTGTCTTGATTCTTGTTGTTTTCACTATATTTGCTGCATTTGCCATTTAGTATCATTAACATATCTTTTTCATGAATTCTACCTTTTAGAAATACGGTTCTTTTTATTCTAATTGATGCCTTTTCCTCAAATTACATTTCCTGATAGCAATATTGTCACATCTTCTGTTTGGTAGCATATACATCTTACCAGTCTTGCCTTTTACATCCTAATCCTTATTTTCATGTATGTGAACAGGAGAGCAACTTTGGCATATTTTTACTTTTTACTTCCTTCCTTCCACTTGGCATGTTGATGCCATCTAAAATTTTGTCTCCATTTTTTAAACAGATGAATCAACAATTATGTAGTGATAATTGTCTTACTTCTTTGCTCCCCATTTCTTCCCCTTTTGTAGATTCCCTTTTTACATTATAAGGAATAGATCCTTGAGTAATTCTTTTTTATGTGTACTATTTGATGATGTATTATTTAACTAGGTCCTATCAGAAGAGCATAAAAGTTCCATGAGGACATGAATTCTTGTCTTTTGTTGTTCCCTGCGTTGCCTGAAACAGTGCCTGGCAAGTAGTAAGTGCTACATATATATTTTTTGAATGAATAAATTTTTTATGGAAACAATGATAAATTGTCACGTTACTACCTTCTGACACCAGGTATATTCCTCCCACTTACATGTGACCTTTATTGATGACTCAGGGTCATCATTATCTCTATATTGCTCTAATTCGAGTACCTCTAAATTAAATCATTTCAATATGCCAGGTTTAAATTTTTCTTCTCTTTATATCAGACTAAAAGCGGTAGTACAGAAACTTGGGACAGGATAGAACCCTTGGGGCATGGCATTTGCTGGCACCAGAGGTATTCCAAGAAGCAGTGCCTAGAAGATGTTAACAAAAGGCCATCAGATCCATAGAGGAAGAAAAGGAGACAACATGAATTTCGGAGGGAGAAACTATCCTCAGATCAGGGAAGAACCACTTTCAGGGAAATAAAGTGCACACCACACAGGTGGGAGGAGGGAACAGACTCAGTGTTATGTACATGTTGAGCAGACTTGGAGAAAATCTGTGACTATTCATGAGGGAAATCAGGCACTTGCATAGTGGATGGTAAACATATGTAACATACATTCCATGTTCACTCTATGGTGGCATTTTAGTATTAAAGTAAGGTGGGACTTGGCTCTTCATGCCCTATAGTTCACCTTTTTTGACATAAAGACAATTTGTGTGCAGCCTTCAGCTAGCTGACTGAAACTGGCTGTCTATCAATAAACAATGTTTATAAAACAGGTCCTCTTCCAATTTGAGTAATGGCAGGACCGCAAGGCAGGGGAAAGGGGTTGTCAGGTGGCATCCAGCGGTCTGTCAGGGTTGGTTGGGAAAATTTCCAGCTATAGTTGTTTCAGCAATGCTTCTCAGGAGCTGGTTTCTGCTTGATTACAGGAAAACTTATGGCATAACATTGGGACCAACCCCTCATCCTACTAGCCATGAGATTTTTTTCTTTTTTTTTCATTTTCTCATGTTAGCCACAGGGTTTCTGTTGGGGTATATTTTAACAGAGAGATGACTTAATAGCCTGGCAGATGTTGGTGCAGCAAAGCTTGGAAGAGGGAAAATTTAGGTTTGTAACTCATAACAAACCAGTTAAAATGAATTCAAAGTTGGAGAAGCCAAGACAGAAGACAGTATTACACCAGTGAGAAGGCACCTGCAACAGCTTTCTATCAGGTGTGAATGAGAAAGAAGCAGGTAATTAGCTTCGTTCCCTCCCTGAACAGTGATCATTTTTCTTCCATCTCTAACCCCAACTCTGCCCATTCTTACTGTTGAGCTATCATTTGCACTATTGTGCAAATGTTGTATCAGTTACCTATTGATTCATAAAATACCACCCCAAAGTATTTTGTCTTATAGTATAGTGTCTCAAAGTATAATGTCTTAACACACAACTGTTTATTTTCTTATTGTTCTGTCAGTTTCGGTTAACAGTTTGTGCTGGGCTCAGCTGAATGGTTTTCCAGTGTTCTACCCAGGAATCTTTTTTGTGGCTTCAGTCATCAGTAACCTTACCAGTGCTGGAGAGTATAACATGCCCTCACACTTACATGTCTGGGGCCTTTATGCTGGCTGTAGGTTGAGTCCCTCTTATCTGACATGGTTTCTCACCTGGGCTTCTTTACGTGGTATTAGGAATGTTCCAGAAAGACAAAAGTTGGAATCTGCAAGGTATCTTGTGGCCTACACTCCAAACTTCATACCATCACTTCCACCACATTCTGCTAGGTTAGCCTAGATACAAAAGGGTGGAGAAATACAAAATGTTATGGCTTCATTTTTCATACCACAACTGTCTCTGAGAGCCTACCTCTGAGCATTACCTTCAAACTTGAAATTTTCAATATTGCAATTTATGGGTTTGCATAACTGTCTCTTCTTATGGAATTGAACTCTTTGAGGAAAGGAATTAGTTTATCTGTATCTGCAGTATATAGCAGAGGACTTGCTATGAGTAAGATCTCAATAAATGAATGGTGTGCCAGCTGGTTGATATGTACATACATGAATGAATATCCTGTTTTACATGGCTAAATTCTGTGTGATTACAAGATAACAGAAATGGTACTTTGCAAAAACTCCAAAGTAAACTGAAAATATGTCTATTTCATTTTAAAATAGTAAGGGTTTTTGTGTATCTGTCAGCCAATAACCATAGATTGCTGTGTTCCTAGAACATACAAATTCATCTGCATAATAGAGACTTAATAATGTTTCCTGATTCAGTTCCCAGATCAAATAACCAGAAATGATTGTCTCTTTTCTCCACCATCATTGTCAAACATTTTGGACATTTTGTAGTCCAAGCTACATTTTGTCTTTGGCATGTATTTAAGGTCAGATTCATTACCATTTGTGCCAAAATAACAAGGTCTTAAAAGTGGTTGCAAATATAGACCCTAATTACTTTGTAACTACAGTTCTTAAACCTTATGTCAGATTTCCTGAGGGCCTTCTGCCAGAATTGGAGTTAACAATGAATGCAACTATATTGCCTGATAGTAAAAATAGCCTACTAGTTCTGCCCCAGTGTAACCTTACCCTATCTGAATAGGAGTGGTCTGAGGGGGAGGTACTTGCTGGACTAGGATTGTTGCCTATAGTCTAGACAAGCAGGATAGCCAAACCTAATGTCCCTTCCAAAGGTAGAAAAGTTTCAGTATGAATGAACAGAAGGAAAAACAGTAGCTGAGGGTAAAGAAATGAACAAATGGGTTATATGAGAGAAATCCAATATTGTATTACCTTAAAAGAGGCTCAGAGCAAGAGATGACATTGTCTTTTAACTTAATTATACCAAATGCCTGAAAGAGTGAACCTGTATATTTTCTGAGACTACTCCTGCTTTGGAAGCCTGCAAACCTGAGCGGCCTCACTCTGGGAGTATATTCATACAATATGATGAACTGGACAAATTACAGTATTAATGACTAAATGAATTCTAGTAATGTCCCAGTATCTTTTAAGTTATATATCCTTTGGATGTAACAGATCCCGTTAGAAGACTGGGAGTTGACTGTGATATTGTGAAATATATATTTGGTCTTTGTCCCCTTTTCCTGGCATAAATGATGTCTTTTTATATGCTAATGAGTTGACTGACAGCTGGCAACCCCTCGGGAGCTTCAGGATGGGGCCTGGTCACCAGAAAGACCAAAGCATGACTGGAGGGTTGGAACTTTTGTCTCCATCCCCCAATCTCTGGGGAGGAAAGGAGGGCTGAAGGTAAATTGGTCACCAGTAGTTTAATCAATTATGCCTGTGTATTGAAGCCTGCATAAAAACCCAAAAGGATAGTGTTTCCAGAGCTTCCAGATAGCTAAAGATGAGGCAGGTTCTGGAGGGCAGCCCAGAGAGGGCATGGAAGCCCCTTCCACCATACCTCTTCATTTGTATTATTTATCATAAACTGGCATGTTTACAAAATATTTTGAATAATCTAAAAGGCCTACTACCTAATAGCACTAAAATGACCATTTGATATTTCATAGAATTCTAAAATCCTATGTCCTAGTTCTTACAAAAGTAATTCACTGAATTTCACCAAGATCCTATGATACCCACTTGCTTCCATTGCTGTACACGTTGCCGAATGCCATTAAGCAGCTGTCACATTTTTCTTCTTGTAATTTGGAAATTGCTATAAATTTGCCAGAATTCTTCCAAACCCTTCAGGCATTATAAATTTTACATTTATATAAATTATTTTGTCCACCAGACACTTTTATGTAACTGTGGTCTGCAAGTTAGTAAAAGTAAATTTCATTAAGAGACCAAAAGGACACATGTATATGCAAAGTTAATATTTGCTCAGACAAGTAATCCTTCATGAATGCACAATGCACATTTTTTATGAATTACATCAAAGAATCACAAAATGAATAACAACTCATCATAGAAGGACATTTGGTGAATATTTTAGGTAAATATTTTTAAAAACCTTTATCTTGTAGAACTACAAGAAAAGTAGCTATGCATATGAAATCAAGTCTTAATACCATAAAGTCTTATCAAACATAATGCAGAATTAAAATTGAACAAAGATAAAGCAAGCTTTCCTGACTATGGAAAGAAAATATACAGAGACAGAAAAGAAATTGAATTTTAGATCTTTGTTTCAAGATAAAAATGAATTATTGTAAAATAGACCTGTATTCATGACTTAGACTCTATTTCAGTTTTGTACACTGCAAGCAATCATAGGACTGAAGGGAAATTTATTATAAAGTCACCTGGGATATTACTTCATAAACATAGAAAGCAATATTAGAAATTGAAATGGGAATAATGAAACTTTCATTTTAAAAGAATGTAAATGGGAGGCAAAGAAGGAACTGTTGAGATACATAAAAGAAAGTCATTACTTCTTTTGAATTCCTATAAATACTGAAAACTGTTTTCCATTAACAGAATACTGGTGCTACAATAAATATATTTCCCCTTTGTATGTAGGGACCAAAACTATTCTAAAAATGCTTTTTGTGATGATATGCCAGATGAGGAGTTTGCCATCTGCCACCCAGGAGTGTGGCCTAGGAGTCAGACATCCCCAAACCAGAGGTAAATGTGCAAGCTGACCATAAAGCTGTCTGGTTGGGAGAATTTAGGGGACAGAGTCCATTATTGACACTCTTGGTAAAGTACAAAGTCAGTGGCATCCCTTGTACAAAGAAGAAAATCCTGCAAAGAGTTAACCACTGCAGATGATTCAGTATCTAAATCTAGGTGCATTCCACTGTAATTAGGGTGTATTTGTTCATTAGTAGCTGAACATTTTGCAGACTATAAAAATTTAAATGTTCCTGAGTCTCATTATGGCACCTTGTGCATCACAGATTACGCAGTTGCTCTGTATCTTTATGTGCCTTTTGTATCTTAATTTAGGTCTTAGTGTGACTATGTATATCACCTCATGAAATTATAAACGATAACAAATGATTATAGAGGAATTGTTATATACCCTTATAGAAAATAGAATAGAAAAAATGCATATTTTAGTCCTCCCAATATATTCTTATTCCATAGCCTAAGTACCAAGCCAGGGGCTTTATTTCACTAATCTTAAATGGGAAAGAAAATAGTTCCCAGGAACAAAATGGCAGATATCTATCTACTCAGGGATTAAACAGTATAACTTTTATCAAGATAAAATGAATAGTATTTCAAAGAAACCAAAAGAACACTCAACACTGTGGAAAACAAAGAACTAGGGCTTTGGAGCAAGACAGATTCCATACTCATTCACCAGCTATGTGATGTTGGGCAAGTTATTTAATCTCTGAGCCTGTTTCTATAACCATATACAAAGACATCTATGCCTGTGAGTGTGATTGTTAGGATTAGGGATAATAGGTTAAGTTCCTAACATTGTGCCTAACACATAATAGGTGTCAATCAGTGGTTGCCAATATTCTTACAGGGTTGGGAAGTGTGATTTCTTGGCTGTAACCCAGTTATTCAGCAAAGGCAAACCAGAGGATACATGCATTGTTATAGTAGAGCTCCTGGGTAGTGGAACTCTTCTAACTTACCCTCTGAGTGTGACTTGCATTCATTAGCTGCTGACACCCACTGTTGTACTGGCAACATGGAAAGCTCTTTGCCAGGGCCATCTACCACCTCTGTGAGGCTAGATTCATCTGGCTACTTACAGGAAAACAATGCCTTTAACCTGGAGTGTACAGAATGTTAGAGTTGAAAGGGTCATATGCTGGCTACCAGCTGCTGCACCATGGACCCCTGGTTCCTCCAAATTACTGCAAGTGTTCCAAGTGTCTATCCAGCATCATCTGATACAGAATAATGTCTGCATATATCTATATGCACTATTCTTTTATTGGTATGATTAGTAGAGTGTAAATTCACTTCAAAACATTATCAAATTCTTAGTAGCTTTTTGTCATGTTGTATTTTTGCTGTCAGCCATTTAAAAACATGACATCTGGGTTGATGTGTGGTGCAAAGGATCATAAAATTGTTTGACATTATTCAGCAGCCCTCATGCTCAGAAAACCAAGAACTGGTGCTCTCATTTCCAAGGTCCAGGAAAATGTGGAACATATAAGCTTATATAGCTTTAAGAAAAAACTGGGTGAAAACTCTACTAATCCCTAGTCCAGAACTTCCAACAATGCAAATGTTTGCATCATTGCTTATGGAAAAAATCTATGGAAGTATGTAGTGTACAGATTGGTATGCATGAAGTTGAGTATTGAAAGAGCATGGGTTATATATGAAAGACATTTAAAATGGTATCTGGCACATATAAAGCACTCAATAAATGATAGCCATTATCATGATGACTATTCAGTAAGGAGTGGTTTTGTCACTTTTTTCTGTCTGTTGCTCAGGTAACGTATTGCATCCAAGTATAACATTTTAAGTTATGTTTTTTGTCACTCAGGCAAGTACTTCTATTTTCACTTCATAGTCTCAGAATGGGAGTGGGTGTATATTTTTTAAATCTCTCTTCCAGAAGTCTTTTAGGAGTAGAGGCTATCGCCATCAATACTAAGGCTAACTTCTGAGCCAGGTCCTTGTAGTGCATTTTATTGTAGCCTCAGACAGCTAGTGGCCTTTAATTTGTTTAAGACAAAGCTCAGTTTTGTTATTAAATTGCCCAGTAAAATTTGATATGTTTCTGTGAACTGAAGAGATGAAAACATTTACTTAAATGTTTTTAATCTGTACCCCCACCAAGTTCCTCTAGACCAGAATCTTTATTAAGAGGTTTAACAATAGAACAATATTTATTTAAAATTTGTGCCTGGAGATTTGATATCTCATTTCACAATGTGGCCCACAGGTGATAGGGAGCGGACAACATTGACTGAGAGAGATTTATATCTGAATATACAAATTTAGTACCTATTTCATAAACTATAAACCATCCAGATTAATCACAATGATCAAATGCAAAGAAAGGTCCCCTTGGGTTTTTTGGGTAAATTTAAGACAAGCTTTATCACTGTGTGTTTGGTTCCGAGTTATCTTCAACATTCATATTTAGTATGAGTTCCCTTGCTTTATTTAGGAATATGATTTCTAAGCTAAAGAAAAGAATATGTGGAATTTGCACTTGTACGTGTCCAACCAGAATTCTCTTATAGGGAAGTCCCCCAAGGAAATGAGATAAAAGATCCAAAAGCGGCAAGCACTTCTCTGTGCTGAGCATGGCCATTTTAAAGAAAGCCAGATGACTAACAGTATTTTCCATAATTGATTCCCATTCAGTCAGCTGTATCAGGCAACAACTTGGTTGTTTCGTGTTCCAGCCATCAGACAGCAACCTCATTGAAGGGAATCACCACAGGCCTCTGTTTCTCCAGAGAGAGAAACCTTCCTCCACTATAGTAAATGGACTCAGTGGTTGAGGCATCCAAGCCACCAGTGGGATCTTCCTCTGCTATTGAGAAGAAATAACCTGGTATAGAATAAATACATCAGGGCCTAGCCCTATACACATTTTTTGTTAGTTACGTCTGCATTGTTGCCCCCACCCAGTGCTCTGTCATACCCTTCAGAATTCACCCAGTGCCCAAACTGACTATCCCTTAAAAGCCTGCTTCATGCCTCACCCAAGCCTGCTCTGCTCAACCAGTTTTCCCTTATTATTTCCCACTGTCAGAACATATCAGCCCTGTCCTCCTAATCCCTTAAGACTTTGATGTCTATTCGATTATCTATTCAAATAATTTATGCTAAAATATGAGTAAGTGGTATATTTATGCTAAAATATGAGTACTCCCCACAAGGAACATATTTGCATTTTAACAGTGGCTTTAAGTAAATGAGAGGACTCAAATACTGTGTATTCTGAGTGTCCTGACAGGTAGCAGGAGAGATCCTTCAAGAATAAGCAGTCATTTACTCTCACAATAAATATCTGTAGGGCATTGAACCAACCCTGAACAAAAAAGCACAAATTATGTTCTCACTCTACATCAGTTGAAAGCTGCATTCAAAGAGGCGGGACTTCTGTTTTCATCCTCCCAGAAGTCTGTGGCACTGGAACAATTCTTCAAAGAAAGAGAACAGACACATTTTAATAATGGTACTAATTTTCACAGTTTTACAGCTGCAGGCTTCCTTTGGGGCCTCTTTTAGAAATAAGTGCCCCATTAGTAATGGGCACAGAAGTTACCAGAGAGAGGGATGAAGTGTGGTAAAGAAGGTTGCAAAGAGAAGAGAAGAGATGAGGAACAGTATGATGAATGGAAAACAGAGTGAAATCAGCAGTGCACTGAAAATGAGAAATGTAGGGAGATTTCATATATATGTATTTTGTTCAAAAGAAATAATGTAGATTCTGAAATGGAAATAGGCAACCTCTGACACGCAGAAGCTGGGTGGCCATTTATTTTTTGGTCAATCTCTGATCCCATTACTTACAGCTAAATAGTGGCTATGGTATTGCCTTGTTTTTGTTTTTGTTTTTTAAAAAAGCACTCAACATACCACCTCTGTTGCCAAAGACACCCCACCTTGCCCAACCTCAGTTTCCTGGTGTGCTCTAAGAGACAGTTTATGGTTCCACTTGTTACTGTGTGCAAAATTTTGCAAGAAACAGGCAGTCCTACTCTCCTTCATCAGGACACTCATATATTGTTTCAAAGCAGTTGGTGACATTTGGCTGCTTATTAGAAAACAGATTTTTATATGTGTATTATATAGGCTGTTTGTTGTTTTTTAGGGGACAGGGAGGGAGTTTGAAGTGTCACCTCCTTTCCTAAAGGTCATCCATTTTGCCTCTTACTTAAAATTCAGAAGTATGGCCATTGGCCATGGGTTAATGTGTGTGTCATTTGATTACATTCTCAAAGAGAATTATTAGCTGTATTGAGAAGCATTATAGTAGGTGGCTAAAATTACAGACTCTGGAGCTGTGTTGCTGGGATTCAATGTCTGCTTTCCTCCACTTACTAGCTTTGTGACCTTGGGCAAGTTGATTAACTTCCTGGGCTTCAGTTTTATCATCTATAGGAATGGAGATCATAAGTACAGTAATTTCTTAGTGACTTAACATATGAAAAGTGCTTCAAATAGTACCCGGCATACAGTAAAAATACTATTTATGTTGGTTTTAGGAGAACTAAACTGACTGTCTTTTATATTCATATGATGAGAAAATTGTCAAATAGTTGAATCTAATCAGAAACTGGAAGGAGGCAGATTTCCTGATGCATTGTTTCTGAGGCTAAATTCAAGTCTTCTATGATGAACGTACAGTTTTATATCTGTGTGTGACTAACATTTATTGACACTGACTACTTTCTGTTTAAGTGGTTTACATATTTAATTCTCACGAAAACCTCATGTTGTAGGTACAATTATTATCGCCATTTCACAAATGAGAAAACTAAAGCTAAGAGTAAGTAAATTTCCAAACCTCCAAGAGCTAATAAGTGATATAATACTTAAAAGTTGATGCTTTTACCATGTATAAAAATGGACTGAAGACTTAACATAAGACCTGAAACTACAAAACTACTTCAGAAAACATAGGAGAAATGCTTCAGGACACTGGTCTAGGCAAAGGTTTTATAGCTAACATGACTTCAAAAGCACAGGCAACTAAAACAAAAATAGACAAATGGGACTATATTAAATTGAAAAGCTTCTGCACAGCAAAGGAAACAATCAGCATAGTGAAGAGACAACCTGTAGAGTGGGAGAAAATATTTGCAAACTATTCATCTGACAAGGGACTAAAATCTAGTATATCCAAGAAACTCAAACAGCTCAACACTAATCGTTAGGGAAATGCAAATCAAAACCACAGTGAGATATCATTTCACCCCAGTTAGAATGGCTATCATCAAAAGACAAATAACACCAGGTGTGGCATCTCATGCCTGCAATTCCAGCACTTCGGGAGGCCGAGGCAGGAGAATCACATGAATGTGGGAGATGGAGGCTGCAGTGAGCCGACATCGTGCCACTGCGCTCCAGCCCGAGTGACAGAGCAAGATTCCATCTCAAAAAAAAAAAAAAAAAAAAGACAAATATCAAATGCTGGCAAGGATGCAGAGAAAAGGAAGCTCTTATACACTGTTGCTGAGAATGTAAATTAATATACATATTATGGAAAACAGTGGGGAATTTCTTAAAAAAAAACTAAGAGTAGAACATATGATCCAGCAGATTTGTCCAAAGGAAAGAGACTCAGTATATCAAAGGGATATGTATGTTTATTAAAGCACTCTTCACAATAGTGAAGATAAGGAATCAACCTAAATGTCCATCAACAAAGAAAATGTGGTGTGTATACATACACGATGGAATACTGTTTACCTGTTTTAAAAGAATGAAATCCTGTCATTTGCAGCAACATGAACGAGCCTGGAGTATATCATGTTAAGCAAAATAAGTCAGGCACAGAAAGAAAAATACTGCATGTTCTCACTCATGTGGGAGCTAAAAAAAAAATCAAGCTTGTGGAGGAAGAGAGTAGAATTGTAAGGTACAGGAGACTGGGAAGGGTAGAGACGTGGGGAGGATGGAAAGAGATTGGGTTAGTAGATACCAAAATTATAGCTAGACAGAAAGACTTCTGGTGTTCTGCAGCAGTGTAGAATGGATAAGGTTAATTTATTCTATATTCTCAAGAAGCCAGAAGGGAAGATTTCACTGTTCGTGACACAAATGATAAATGTTTGAGATTATAGATATGCTAATTACCCGGATTTGATCATTACATATATCAAAATATCACTGTCCCATAAATATATACAATTATTATATGTCAAGTAAGAATAATAGGGGAAAGAAGTAACAGAACCATGTACTCGCAATTGTCAACAACAAAAAAAAAGTAAATAAATCTGCCAAGCAGTACACTTGGCCTGTATGGAGGAAATTATTAACATTTTCTGAAGGACATCCAATGATATTAGAATAAATGTCAGAAAAAGAAATGTACAATTAGTCAGGTTTGTAAACAAATATATACATGTGGTACAAAGTTTATATAATAAGAATGTATCTAAATTTATAACAATGAGTCAAATGGAATTGGCAAAGTCTGATGGGAAATGTTTGGTCACATTTTTTGTGTTTAAATTTTTAAAGAACATGTATCTGTGTATAAGTGATACAAAAATTAGAAAATAATGTAATTCATATATTTTTAAAAGTTGGTGCATTTAACTATTGCAATGTCCCCCAAATATGCTTGCAGCTAACTATCTAAATGCATTTTGTATAATAAGATAATTCTCCCCTTTTTGTCAGAATATAGTAGAGCTAATGAAGTATGCTTCATTTATTCCTCACTCCCTGGGTTGTTGGTTTTATGCCATGTTTCAGCCAGAATCAGGAAACTCCAGGGCCTTAAAGAGGTTTTCTCCTCATAAGTGCTAGTAGTTATTTGTGGCTCAGTATTATCCAGACCCAGTGGGAATAGTTTTTATACAAAAAAAAAGCAAATATTTCTCTAACTCATTTTTTACATGAGGAATAAATCCCGACTTTGTAGAATCATAGCGGCGAGTAAACAATGCTTGGGGCAAAATAGCATTGCAAAGGAGAACACTGGCTCAGCCTCATGGTGATTCCTGGCTTACTGTAGGGCATGCTCTAAGAGTGAACATAGCCACAGAACAAGATGTGCACCATTGTGCTTTCTAGACAGTGAATAAAATTTACTCATCTCCATTGCCTGCTGGCCTTGGCGTTCCTGTAACTGCTCTCTGTTCTTATTTAATCCTTAATTAGCCTGTCTCATATTATGTATGACTTGGAGGACACCTCTGGTACACACTCAGAAGTTTGAATCTTCAAATAAGATTACTCAACACACATAAGTGGAACATTTCCATCTCCTTTTGGCAGTGAGCAGCATTTGCTGTTATATCCCTCTGCGTGTGGTGAGATATAGCTATCTCTGATACCTCGGGTGAATGACAACACCAGCCTATTATGAGATTTCTCACCTCTGAATTCCTGTAGGATTTGCAGTCTGTAACACAGAGGTTCACACTGATTGTTCTCTAGCAGTTTTATGTGTGAAGAGGCTGGGAGTACTAGTGTGTCTCCCAAAGTGTGACTCAGTACTGGGCAATAGTAGGCTTAATAAAGAAGAGAATAGAGAGGAAAGGAGGAAGAAAGGTGTGTGATTACCTTATCTCCCAAATTAGATTGTTGGCTTCTTATCCCAGACACCATATCCTTTTTTCTATCTCCTTTAATACTTATTAGAATATTTGGCAAACTGAGTATGCAGTGCATGCTTGTGGCATAAAGGCCTAAGGTTTTATTTAATGCATAGATTATCTCAAAAAGATCCCATTTCCACTCTTTTGAACTAAATGCAGCCCAAAGGAAGTAGCATTTTCTGTAAATGTTATTGAAATTTTATTTACACTGAATTGGCATATCTCTAAATTAGTTTTAGTTTGGCCTCTCATAGAAGTGTAATCTTCATTTCAGAGAACAGATCTCTAAACTGGTGGTGCAATGAAGATAGTTATGACAACAGAAGTGTATGTAGCTATAAAACATAGATATT
Organism: Rhinopithecus roxellana; assembly: GCF_007565055.1. Lineage (NCBI taxonomy): Eukaryota > Metazoa > Chordata > Mammalia > Primates > Cercopithecidae > Rhinopithecus > Rhinopithecus roxellana. The sequence goes on along the minus strand of NC_044551.1, from coordinate 25,498,322 downwards.
ACTCTAAAGAAAGTACTAACAATGAAATCCTATACATGACTAAAGCATTGCAGTGACTAAAAATTCATTCTGACCAAGGGTGATGGCATTTGGCCCACTGACTAGAGTTGGGAGGTGCATACTACCTTGCCATTGTACCTCTGCCAAAAAAATTAGTTGATTATACATATATGGGTGTGTTTGTAGATCCTCTCTGTTCTATTCAATTGAGCTATAAACATTTCTACCAATGCTAAACTGTATTGAGAACTATAGCTTTCTAGTGGAATTTGAAATCAGGTTAGGTAAGTCCTACAACTTTGTACACCTTTCTTAAAATTACTTTATTGTAGAACCCTTCATTTCCATATACGTTTTAGACTCCATTTATCTAGTTCTACAGCACATCAGCCAGAATTTTTGGTTGTGAGTGCATTAAATCTATATATTAATTTGGGAAGAATTGCCATATTAATATTCACATATTTATGATTTTTTTCAGTCAAGTTTTGTAGTTTGAAGTATAAAGGACTTGTCTTTTGTTAGATTTTTTTTTAGGTATTTGCCTTACTGGTACTACTGTAAATGGAATTTATTTTCCAACTGTTTGCTGCTTACAAGAATACTTTGTGTATTTTTGCAACCTTGTAAAATTCATTAATTCTAGTTCTTGTTATAAACATTCCCAAAGATTTTCTATGTAAAAAACATCAGATTTTCAAATTGAAAAAGACATAAGAGAACACACGAAAAACTGAGAGGCAGGTATCAGAAAAGAAGTAAAATTATTTCCAAGAGATCCCTTTGACTAGAATTGGTGAAAAACAGGTATCCTTGCTTTGACCTCAATAGAAAACAATTTAGCCTTTCACCATTTAAGTGTGTAATGTTAGGGATTTAACTGTTTGTATATGCCCTTTGTCAGGTTAAATAAATTCCTTAATATTTCTAGATTGTTGAGTTTTATCATTGGGTTTGAATTTTTGTCCAATGCTTTTTCTGCATCAGTTGGAATTCTCAAGTTTTTCTCTCCTATATTCTGTTACTCTAGTGAATAACATTGATTACTTTTAAAATATTAAACCAACCTTGTGTTACTAGGACAAGCTCCACTTGGTTATATGTTATTCTTTTCATATATGACCGTAACTGTAAGTTCCACATCTGTGGATTCAACCATCCAGAGAGAGTTTTTTTTTAAATAGATGGTTGTGTCTGTACTAAACATATATAGACTTCCAACAGCTATTACATAGCATTTACAATGTATTATGTATTATAAGTAATCTAGAGATGATCTAAAGTATACAGGAGATTTCAAGTATACAGGAGCATATGCATATGGCAAATCTACACCATTTTATATCAGGGATTTGAGCATCCTTGGATTTTGGTATCTGAGGGGGGTCCTGGAACCAATCATGGATCCCAAGGGATGGCTGTATATGAATTTGGTTATTGAATGACCTCCCCAAAGAAAGACTTTGGAAGATTAGAGTGGTCAGGAAAGAACTCTCTGAAGAGAGAATATTTGGGCTAAGAATGAATGAAGAGGAGCCAGCTATGCAAAACTGGAAGAACACTGGAGGCAAAGGGGAACACTAGAGTGCAAAGGGTATACAGTACAAACAAGCTTGCCTCATTTAGGGGACTCGTCCTGCATTTGGGGACAAAAAGAAGCCCAGTATGGCTGGGATATAGTAAGTGATAGGGAGACTGGACAAGATGAGATGGGTGAGAGAGAGACAGGGCCAGATGCAGCAGAAAAAGAGTTGCCAACCTCTCTGGTACCTCAGCCACTTTCCAACCTTTGGGAAGCCCTAAGAATTGTCTACCAGAGTCTACTCAGTATCTGCTAGTCACATGCAGCTATTTAAATGTAACTAACTAAAAGTATATAAAAGGAAAAATTCAGTTTCTTGGTCACACTAACCACATTGCAGGTGTCCAGTAGCACATGTGGCAGATGGCTACTTTATTGGACCGTGCTGCTCTAGGAAAGCCAAAGGAGAAGTAATGCCAAGTTTGCTTAGCCTCTCCTCTGTAATTTTCTCTTTTAAAGCTAGAATCAGTGTTTTTCTATTTAAATGGAAATATATGTGGTACCTAGAAAACTAGCATGTGGCCTATTCCATATGCATATGTTCTCATGGATTTTTTTACCTATGACAGAAAAGATGAGGAGGACTGGTAAATCACAAGCATTCTTAACCTCATTATAAATACATTGCAAATGTAAAAATGCAAAGTGCGGAAATCATGAATGTGAAAGTGGCTTTCAATTTATTTTAATAGGCGTTTTCTATGTCTTATTGTAACCTAGGGACCTTGCTGCAAGAAACTGCCTGGTGGGTGAAAATAATGTTCTGAAAATCAGTGACTTTGGAATGTCTCGTCAAGAGGATGGTGGAGTGTATTCATCTTCTGGCTTAAAGCAGATTCCCATTAAATGGACAGCACCAGAAGCTCTTAATTACGGTAAGAATAGACCACTTTTTTTTTCTTGGTGGTAAAAATGAACGGCATCAGCACAAAACATTCACAAGCAAAATTTACAGGGGTAGCACAGAATGCAAGTTAGAGTGATTTAAGGATCAACACAAATGAGTGAATTTCATACCTTTTAATTTGTTGAAATTATTGATTAGATTTCTATATGTAACATTGCTATATTAAAAAGGTAGATATAAGTACTTTTAAATATGACTGTACATCTGAGAGGGTTTTTAATACCAAAAAATGACTTTGTAATAGATTATACACAGAGTAAGTGTTGCTGTGGCTCTAGACCATTTCTTTCAAATGTCTTATAATTGGTCCAGTAACCTCATCTAATGTTAGGTTCCTAAAATATTAAGTCAATCAGTTCTGTAGTTTCTCACTCTGAAATCGACGTGGTTTCTTAGCATCTCAGTCTGTGGAACTGATATAAATCTTGAGCAAAGAAGGAGATGGGAATTATATTTTAAAACAGCAGGGATTTTTTTCACTTGAATTTTTATGTGTCATTGTAATTGAAAATAAATATAACTTGCATTATCTGTGGTTGGGATGAAATGGGCCATAACAAGATGAATGACAACTCAAGAATTTAAGAGAAAAAAAAAAAGAGTGTGCTTTAAGTGAAATTAGAAATTGACATTTTCATTAAGGGAAGCAGCATATGAGCCATGGCTTGGTGAGTGGGTATGGTATGTTTTGAATAAAAATGTAAAATGATTCTTTGTTGATTTAAAATGAAATATTACCTCATTATGGGAACTAATTTGTAAAGCATTTATAAATGCCTTAATTTAATTCATAAATTAGAGAAAGCTTTTTTAAAAAATTGAGGTGAAATTCACATACCGTAAAATTAATTACTTTAAAGTGAACAATCATTGGCATTTAGTACAACTGACAATGTTGTATAACCAATACCTCTAGTTTCAAAACATTTTCATCATTCCAAAATAAAACCCTGTCCCCAGTAAGCATTCTCCCCCACATTCTTCCATCCCCTCGCCCCCTAGTAGCCACCAATCTGCCTTTTATTTCTGTGGATTTACCTCTTCTGGGAATTTCATACAAGTGGAATTATACAATATGTAATATCTTGTGTCTTGGCTTATTTTACTTAGCATAAGATTTTTGAGGTTCATCCATGTCATATCATGTATCAGTACTTCGTTCCTTTTTAGGACTGAATAATTCACTGTATGGATATACAACCATTTATTTATCCATTTTTGTATATTTGGGCAGTTTTCAGTTATTCTGGGTATTTACTAGAAGTCATGGTAATTTTACATTTAACTTTTTGAGGAACCACCAAATGTTTTCCGGATAAAGTTTTGAATGGAATTGGTTTGGAAGTTGATTGGGGCTGACCCAGCTACCACAGATACTAACCCTCACCCTTAGTTTGTCTTTCAGTATGTCCGCAAGAGAGGTTCTTACGAGCTTTCTAGTGACTGCAAGCCAGTTCCACTATTTCTTAGAATCTAGAGAAAATGGCAGACCTGCTGTTTTCCATAGTGATTCCTCTCTGCGGTGATTTTTATTATTAACCCTAGGGTCAGATTATATTACTAAGGGGAATGATCACAGAATAAAAGATTATAATACTCATATTTACACAAAGGTTTTTGTTAGATGACAAAACATTTTCAAGCACTAAGGAAGCTGTAACTGGGTTTGGGAGTCCTTAAAGTCTTACCAGTAAAATCCAACTCTAGAATTTGCTCTCAACTCTGTTTGCCAGATTTTCTGTGTTATATAGCCTTTAAAAGTCCTCTTACTCTTAAACAGTTTTGCCAAGTAAAATTCTGCCTCTTGATCACAGTGTACTTTTTGAATTTCAAGCTGACTAAAGTGTTGTATTTACAAATTAAAGTTTCAATTCTGGATATATCTAACAGCCAGACCTAAAGCATTTTAAGTAATAAGGACAAGTCTAAAGAGTTTTTTAAATTGAGATAGGGTCTTACTTTGTCACCCAGGCTGGAGTGCGACGGCATAATCATGGCTCACTGCAGCCTCAACCTCCAGGGCTCAAGCGATCCTCCCACCTCAGCCTCTGGAGTAGCTGGGACTGCAAGCATGAGCCACTGCGCCCAGTCTCTGAAGATCCTTGATCTATAGTGAGGGACTTTTTTTAGTAGCCTTTAGTAAATTTTATAAAACATAGAACAATTTAGATGACAAGGAAGGAGAGATTTTGATATAGGAGACATTTGTAGTATTTATTACCCAGTCCAATGAGAGAGTTCCTGACTCTACAGGCCTTCTCCTAGCAACCCAGAGAAGTTTACATTCCACAGACTAAAATTACTGAAGATTGACTCTAAATCCTAGTGTGGGTTTTTTTTTGTTTTTTGTTTTTTTTTTTTCTCTAAGATGGGGTTTTGCTATCTCCCAGGCTGGAGCGCAGCAGTGCGATCTAAGCTCACTGCAACCTCTGCCTTCTGGGTTCAAGCAATTCTCCTGTCTCAGCCTCCCCAGTAGCTGGGACTACAGGTGCCCACCACCACGCCCAGCTAATTTTTGTACTTTTAGTAGAGACAGGGTTTCACTATATTGGTCAGGCTAGTCTCAAACTCCTGACCTCAAGTGATCCACCCGCCTAAGCCTCCCAAGGTGCTGGGATTACAGGCGTGAGCCACCGTGCCCAATCCAATACTTCTTTCATATGTGAAAATAGTATATACTCTTTCTTCACTCTTGTCTCAGAATGGGTGAAACACTCAAGTCTCCCATGTAGTATGGGGTTGGGGCAGATGAACAAAACCTCCAGTCCAAGGAACCTCTCTGAAATTGTCTTAGGGCCATAGAGCCATGATCATGCCACTATACTCCAGCTTGGGCAACAGAGTGAGACCCTGTCTCAAGAAAAGTGGGGGGTGGACATAGAATTAAACCTGTTGTCACTGCTTTATCATAAGTGTTGTTTTTGTATATTTGGCTTAAAAAAAAAAAAAAAGCAATACTAAAGGGCCTTCCCAGCCCTATTGCTAGCCAGATCATTCTCCTTCCTAGATGAAAATACTCTTGATACAGTCTCATACTTTTCTCATAAATGGCTGAGAAATCTTTTTGTATATGTCTCTCTCATATACTTTTTTTAAAAAAAAATACAAAATGGTAGAATACTCAAAGCCTGTTTGGCATGTATTGCTACCATCCTTATTGACAGTTGTCACCAAAGGTACTATTTTTATAAAGGGAAAATAGAATACTGATCTCCAACTAAGAAATCATCTATTTATCGTCAATTATTGAACAGAAATTTTCCTTTTGTCACCTGGGTATTTGTAGCTGATATATCCTCTAATTAGTTATATTAGCATGATGTAACTAAGTACTGTGAAATGGGAGGGAGGCAGAATTTTTGGTGAGCAGATTTCCCAACCAGTTATGCCATTAGCTGCATGACCCTGGCAAGCCATCTACTACTCTACGTAATTTCCTCATTTGTAAGATAAGAACGATAGGACCTTTTCCCTATAGAGTATTGTGAAGATCAAATGAGACATAGAAAAGTAGCAAAATTCTATACAATTGTAAGTTACTCTTGGTCTGTTAAAATTACCCAACAAAACCAGGTTCAAAGATCCAAGTTTAAGAGCTAGGTTATAAGCTTTCACATCTGAAGTATGATCTTGATTTATATGTAATATATGTCTTTATTGATCTCTGCCCAGATACCTTACAAAATAAGATACGAGTCTGTATAACCTACGTTTTCTTAAAGAATTAGTCTTAACTTGTAGCCATAGAATGACTTTCATGAAAAGTATTAAATTACTGAATGCCAAGCATGAAATGATTTGATAGGCAGACAAGAAAATTAATCTTCCTCCCAAGAATGTCCATAATTACTGTCTACGAAGAAGGAAGCTAATTCACACAGCTGGAGCTGATAATCAGTTAGTTAGTACAACCCCACTCTGATGTCAGAGCAGTTATTATGGCAGGCATACTCTTGTTTTCACTAAGTACCTTTATTTTTTTTTTTTTTTTTTTTTTTAGGAAAGGCCATCCTATTTTAAAGTAACTTGACAGTTTTGGAGGAGGAGCATTTATAAATCCTGCAGTGGCAGAGTTAAGACAGGAAACTACCTGAAGGATAGAAAATGAAATAATTTAAGAAATTTTTAACACCACTGTCAATGGAGTTTAGTTATGATAGTGTATGTAAAAGTAAGTGAAAAATACAAATATGTTGGGAACATCTTGGAAACTCAGCTTCTTGGAGAGGCTGGAGATTGGCAAAGACTGATCCACTTCCCCTCGTTGATTAGAAGATACCTTGTGCTGGTTTGTATCCCTGTGCTTCTCTAGGAGACTACCAAAAACATTCTAAGAGCTTAGCTCATGTAGCTCAGTAAAACAGGCACACCCAGATATTTCAACAAAACAAGGCACCATGTAATTTAAAGACGTTTTTATTGGCCAGCTATGTTAATTTCCACTGTTTAAAACACACAAAAATATTTTTTGTCAATGAAACTATCAGTGGAGAAAATGAGGCCTTTAAGCAGTATGAGAACCTCTGTAAACAGCAATGAGTGAGAAATGAAGAAACTTGCCTCATTGCTTTACGTTTGTTTGTAGTTTTAATGGAAAGAAAACGAAGCAGCGTAAGACAAAATTGCAGGAATCCAACTTGGTTAATCTCCTAGGATTGATATGTAAAAGTTTTTTATATAAACCATCTATCTCATTCAGATACTCAGATACCACAGGGAAAGTAAGCTTGCACACTGGCTGAATATTAATTCTTGGGGGGAGGGAGAGTGATTTGGAAGCTGGTTTGATTAAACTAGCAGCCTGAAGAATATTTATTTAATTGGTAATATTACTAGACCTGGAATATAAAACCAGTAAAGAGAATAGGAAGACTGCATATCGAACTCCTTTGGTAAGTTTAAATACAGTCATGTGTCGCTTAGTGACAGGGATACACTCTGAGAAATGCGTCATTAGGCAGTTTCATCATTCCATGATCATAGGGTATACTTACAGAAACCTAGATGATATAGCCTACTACACATCTAGGCTACAAACCTGTATAGCATGTTACTGTATTGAATACTACACATCATTTTAACACAATGGTAAGTTTTTGTGTATCTAGACATAGAAAAAGTAATGTGTTATGTGACATTACCATGGCGACCACATCACTAGGCAATAGGAGTTTTTCAGCTCCATTATAATAGGACCATTGTAATATATGTGCTCCATCATTGACCAAACATTATGTGGTACGTGACTGACACAGACATACATAACAGGAAGGGTCGCCTACTTGTCTACTGTGCCTCACTAGGGTTGTGGTTGTTGTTACCCTTCCAGGGAGATACAGTTCAGAGAGTGATGTGTGGAGCTTTGGCATCCTTCTCTGGGAGACCTTCAGCTTAGGGGTTTGTCCGTACCCTGGAATGACCAATCAACAAGCAAGAGAGCAAGTAGAAAGAGGTGAGCCAAATACATTCATTGTTAGTGTTCATGCCCAGCCCCAGGGGTAGGCGGTGCTTACAGTGTGTCTGCTTGAGGAGAGGGGTGTTAAATACTGTTCGGCTGTGTTATGAGACCATCTCTGGGGTTCAGAAGCAGATTTATCTAACATCTCTGCTCTTTACTTATATATCCAAACCCTTTAAAGGATTTCAATACAAGAGAGAGGTATATAGGCTTTTCTTCCACCCTTTCCCTGTCTGGCAGGATTGTGCTGTTCACTGTCGTTAAGAGAAATAGGGTGGTGTTTCTCAAACTCTTGTATTCTATGCCAGATAAACCTCCTTTTAAATAATATTCCAAATTGAAATGTAGTTAGTCTTCAGGAAGTTTTTGAGAATGTGACAACATTGTAGCACTTCTGAAGAAACCCTTTGGGGTTCCTAGACCGCGGATGGGAATAACTAAGTAATGGTGACATGCTTGCATGCGCTTGTGTTGTGTACAGTCTCGACAAAAAGAAGCTCATGATAAAATACAATGCCCTAATGTCTGGGCCCCAGTGAGGGGCGTGGGTGTAGGAAGATGCCTTTCTAACTAACTTCCTATCTTCTCTTACCTCTCACACACTACCCAATGCACTGCTGAAATACTGCCAAGCAACAGACTGTAAAAGAATATGACTCATATTCATTTTTATTTCCCTATTGAATTCACATTTACAAAATCCTCATCTTCTCTTCATCTTGAAAAACATAGGTTGTAGAGATGATTTTTTAAAACTGCTCACAGCATCTAGTTCTGAAAGTGAATACTTAGAGCAAATAAAATATGCATTTGTATGTATCTTACATCAGACTTTCTGAGAAATGAACAAATAAAAAATGTTCTTTGAATTAGAAGTCTACAACTCTGTAATATTGAATTCTGCATCACCTGTAGAAAATAAAAAATCAACTTCCCCAGAAATGGATGTTTTGTTTCCATATAACTACAACATAAGGTACTAAAAGTTAATAACTGCATAATGCCCTGTGTGAACATCTGTATCTTATGTCCATTCTAAATTCTCTGTTCTCCTTCTCTTGGGTCTTCAGGATACCGGATGTCAGCTCCCCAGAACTGCCCAGAGGATATTTCTAAAATCATGATGAAGTGTTGGGATTATAAACCTGAAAATCGCCCTAAGTTCAGTGAACTTCAGAAAGAGCTCACTATCATCAAGAAAAAAGTCACATAGCGACAGGATGGCGCCAAACCCAGCCTCCAGCAGAGTAATGTTATTGTCCTCATTAACAATGAATTTATACCACATTACCTTTGACAGTCTTCTACCATTTTTTTTTATTAACTGGGTGTTTTAAAAGTATGTTCCACTTGTAAAAAGTCAAACGCAAATTTGTTAAAGAAATAGGCAGTCCTACCAAGGGCTTTCTTAGCTAACCATAGCAATCCTACCATTTCAGGCCATTGCAAATGGAAAAGCACAGGCTTCTAAGTGTGTGAAGGATAAAAGATCTATCCTTTTCACACCTTGTTTCTACTTCAGGCACAGTTTGTGGGCTGCCATCCTATGCCACAGACCCTACTCAGTTGGTGCTATAAACAGTATTGGTAATGCCATGTTTGCAGTACATATTCCAACCACAGCTGGCTTTCTCCTCTGCCAAAGCAAGATTATATTTGTAAACAGATTTTTATATTGGGAATTATTTGGACCTCCTGAGGTTTTTCTTTTCTTTCTTGCCAGGTATAAGCCCAATGTAAGAATCATCATGCTCCTACATTATTCGTAAGGTTGTCATTTTCCTCCTCCTTTATCTGGGCATCAGAAAACAATGCACATCGGCCGGGCACTGTGGCTCACCCCTGTAATCCCAGGCACGAGGATTACATGTCTGGGATTACAGGCGTGAGCCACAGTGCCCAGCCCCCTCCCTACTTTGGGAGGCCAAGGTGGGCGGATAACCTGAGGTCAGGAGTTCAAGACCAGCCTGGCTTACATGGTGAAACCCTGTCTCTACTAAAAAAAAACACACACACACCACAATGCATGAAACATCGTTAAAGTTAGAGTTGAGGCAGTTGCCTTTCAAGGATGTTATAGAGAACTGTGAAGCAAGAAACAGGTTTGAACAGGAGGGTGGGCTGGAGAAAAGAACAGCTAGAATGATTATCAAAAGTAAAGAAGAAAGTGAAAATATAAAACCACCTTATCAGAGTTATGGCTTTATAAACACACATTCACATATTCTATTCTAAAAACACATAATACGTATTCTATTTTATGGTCTAAATTTACCAAAAAGGTCCTGAGAAAAGTTTCAGGAATTCATAAAGTCCTCTTAATGGCAACAAAAATTTTGAGAGAAACTGCAAAGCACAAATCCACAGAAATAACAGCATACTTTCGGTTAAGCATCTTCACCTTAGAGGGGGCATTCCAAAATGTAATTTCCTTTATTTCTACCAGTTTTTAGAGCTGTCAGAATTTCATGGTTCTAGTTCACCAATACATTCACGTGTGTACATGTGCGCACACACACTACCAAGGTGCAAGACAGATGTGAATGAAGTAGGCAGTCTAGAAGTCAGGTGAATATTAATGAGAAAGATGACATAGGGACAGCCCTCCCATTTCTACTTCCACCTTCAATGACCCTTATACTGCCCCCTGGACATTCTTACCATTAGCTGGCAGGTATACGAGCATAGTGCTGAAGATGTCTCGTGGATAAAATCTAACTCAGTTGAAAGTAGGATTCTGTATCTTAACTCTTATCTAGGGAACTAACTGCACGATGTGTATATAGTCGCCTCTCAGGATAATACATATATAGAAGATGGTCATGCTCAGGGCTAAATATGTTCTGGAAGCCTTTTATAAGTTCTCAGGCCTGTGTCCTGGTAAACATCACCTTAGTGATTATTTGGTCTGCATTCATTGGAAGAGCTTAGGGATAGAAAATTCCTCCTGCCCTCTCCAGCTGTTTGCTGCCTGTACCATCGCACAGAACTCACACCAGTACTTTAAATTTAGATTATGAAAGATAATACTGAAGAGAAAAGTGACTTGTATCTGTCATTTCAATCTCCTTGCGAATTTCATACATATTTAATGATTAGTACATTCAGACTAAAGGGAACTTTCTTTTGATGGCACATACTATGATAAATCAAAGCACAGACTCAGAAGTGCTTACCAGCCTTCAAAAGTAAGAGTAAAATAGGATATTCCTACCCCCTTTTTTTTTTTTTTTAGTATTTCTAAGTGACTCTCTATAATATTCTTTGTCTGTTTAAAGAAAACAGCCTCCCATCACATAGTGGCTTCATGCTAAGCTCCTAGCAAGAAGAGAAAATGATGTTTTTGGCTTTAGTTTTATGAACAAGATCAAAAGCTTAATCCTGGCATTCTGGTGTAAAGAAGGAGCACAGCATTGATATTTCACTCATCCAGGCTGTTACAATTTGCAGTTCGCATCATTACTCTGTGCTTAAATTTAAAAAGCTTTTCAAAACATCGTGACATGTGTAGCATTTAAATTCCATTTTATTCTTTGTCCTAAAGCAGACAGTGGTATAGTTCAAGATTAATAACTTATTGGGAGTCTCTCAGTCATATAGAATATTAAATTTAATATAGGCACATGCAGTAAGAAAAACTAATGCAAACAATTTTTCACGTTAGTTTTGTTGTGCTTGAAGCATAATTTATTCATCCCTTCTGTCACTGGTAATTATTGGAATTATGTGCTTTAGGAGGCTAATCCATGCCCAAGAAGCACACACATACTGTTCAGAATGTGCAAGTTGATGTAGGGAAAGGAAGCTTCAGAAATGTACAAAATCCTGTGATTTGTTTAGTAAGAAAAGAGTTGTAACCAAAATTTCTTCTGGTCTGGATGTAATTAGTCCAGTCACAAATCTTTGTGTTAATGGATTATTCAAGAGTTATATATTATATATCACTACTGCATAGTTCCTCTCATAAGTCCTTAAATTTATTAAAATAAGGGGAGGTAAACACAAGCAGTCTGTCTCTGGCTGGTGTCTTTCTACCTTGAATCACTAACGGGCCTTTATGAGAAAGTTTAGGTTGTCCATCATTTTACAAGGAAAGACATTTTTCACTGTTAAATTAACATTTATTACCAACGTGTGAAACCTAAAATTAATTTTGTATCCCATGTAATCTAAGGCCAAAGCCAACATATTCTTTCTCTTCCGGGAAAATAAAATGGACAGGTTTTATTTAAACTTTCAGAAACTGAAGCTTTATTCCGCCCATCCTGCCACGAGACCACCAGTGAAAGATCTCATGTGATTGTTTCTCTTTTATCTCCCAAATGTAATGTAGGCAATAAAATTCTCCTTCCACAACTCACTGTTTTATTACAAATACAATATTATTGAAACATCTTATTAGCAGATAAGTGTAGACCAGGAGCCTAATTGTTTTGGGTATTTTCAGTGCACATTTCACAATTGTTTTTCATTTTAGGATTGTTTTGAGAAGAAAACAAAATATTTTGTCATTGAAATAGTTTTAATTTCCTTTAAACCATAATTTGGTTTTTGTATCTATATTATATTCAATTCAGTTTTCCCATAGAACTTTTCTGAAGATTGGCTAGTACCACAAAATAACTATGGCTTCACAATACTAGTGTTAGATTATGTCAAGAAGAAAGCGTTTTAGTTACAATACACACTACCCACTGAGGACCTTGTAGTGGGATAAACAAAAATTAAAATGCAGTAATCCAAATAAATTATAAAGTAACAGTACAAATATCTGAATCATAAGTCACTTCAGTCACACCACTTTATAATTAATTCTTGTGAGTCATCAGATGGAAGAATGTACCTGAAAACCTTACTTAGTATACTCTGTGTACACTGTTTAATGGCCATGCATGTTTTCAAGATTGATATTTTCTGAAAAAGGGTTCTTTGCCTCAGCCCTCTTCTTTTTACATATACTCCCTTTATCATTGATATTTTAGATGTTTCTTATCAACAAAATTGGCTGCCTGTGGTTAGTACTATGAGTCCTGGCAAGACTTGCTTTTGCATTTCGGAAGCCAGACCCTCCTACAAAACAGAACAGTGCAAAACAAGCAGCGGAGAGACAGACAATTGGAAAAGACATGTTTTCTTTAGGTATTAATATCTTAATTAAATGGAATCGGATTTTATATGAAAATGAGTTGATATTACATTTCCATTATACTGTTAAGTTAGTGTGAAAGTTTACCATCAAAATAGTGTTACTTCTTTTATGACTCTGATTTGCTTATACATATCAGAATGTTCATTAAATGTTTTAATTTCATTTATTTTCCTATGTTTTGATTAGTTTCACATCAAGTCTGAATACTGTATATTTTGGAAGAATCCAAAACCACATATGATGATACTCTGATTTTAAAAGTCAGGATTTCATATACCAAGAATGACCTACTTAAAGGAGATTTTGCTACACTCTTAGGGTCCCAAAAATTCCCCTTTTAAAAAAATGCTGTCCTATAGAAGGTGTATAAACTATACCTTAGTCATAATTCAATTTAATGAAATACTACCCCATTAAAAACCATCCTCCTGCCTCATACCAATTCAGAGATTATATTCTGAACTTTTAGTGTAGGCATTAGGAATCACTTAGCCACCTAATAAGGACTCAGATTCTTGGGTGGTAGAAAAATCCTGGTATGCTAGATTCTTAGTCACTTTAAACTGCATAGAAGTAATGAGCATAGGCTTCAGTATATTTAATAAGGTGCTGAGGCAGCAGATTCAAATGCAAAAGAGGGAGGAACCAGTTATTCCAAGGCAGGATGATGCACCCCCACACAGAGTGTAGAAAAATTAAAGTGAAACAAAGATTTGGACAATGGCGTTAGGAAGCCTGAGGAGAACATGCTACAAGGCCAGATCCTGTCCTGTGGAAAATAAAAAAGATCAGCAGAACTAAAACAAAAGCAGTCATCCCCAGTGTGTGGGCCTTAGCGAGAGTAAACCAAATACCTCTCATTGTGTTAGGAGCAGTGTTATATTCCCAGCTCAGAGATGATTGTGTGCTGGGCAATGCTTATTATTTTCCCAACTAATGCATTTGGTCATATGTATTCCAGTTTTTCAAAGACACTACCCAAAGTCTCTTTACATTTACACTGGTTATATTTAGTATTTCTTAAGCTAAGATCACTGATTATCCACACATTATTAGAAATCTTTGGTTACAGTGAAGCTAAAGTCTCCGAAATGAGACTACACTTAGATCAGCCCTATTTCACCTTTGGACTAACGTTGACTAAATGGCTCCTAGAGTTATCCACAGAGGGAGCTTACTATGATGAGAGCTACTGTGGGGAAACATAGTATTCAACAGAGAAATGGAAGAATACAAGTAGCAGTGCTCCTTGTCTTCAATAACATTTGAGGGAAAGGAATCTAGAAACCCTAAAGCTAGTCATGGTGCCTAAGGTAAGACACAAAAAGAAAGAGACATCCAGAAAGGAAGGTTGAAAGGAAATGAAGGGCAGTAACAAAGCACCAATGTAAAATGACCCAAAGCCAACAATAAAGGCAACAACAATGAGGGAAACTAACCCTCACAAAGGGTTTGAGGAGCTTCCTGCTATGTGTCCTTAAACAGTGCATGCCTTTTAAGTCTCTACAACACTTGTTTCAAGGGCATCGAATTGGACATTGGTTTAATTTTCCCTATGCTCCCTATAATCTCAGGAGGTAACCATTGTTTAACCAGAATTACCCTTGCTCTGTTTTTCTGTGAGGCCTCAGACATAGCGGTGGTTCAGCCCCCTCCCTAAGCAGTAGCAAGCCAAGTAATGGCACATGTATGTCTAGGATAGCCAGCATTCAGGAAAATTGCTGTGAACCTCCTGTTTTTTATTTTAGTAAAGAAAAAAATGTCTTTTTCTTTACTTCAGGTTTGTGACATGAAGACAGATTTAGCTTCCCTCTTGTCAGCAAATTTGTAAGAACCTCAAAACAACTGAACATTTGGAATTCACTCTAAGAGATACAAATCCTGAATTTCTAACTATCTTCTCAAATATTATTGAGGCAATTATTATTGAGGCCAGCCAGATGCAAGTGTTCTGCAAAGTAATAAACTGTTCTAAGTGATAGTGTTGATGCTGGAAGTGGAATGTTATGTTTTCCCTCAGCTGTATTCATTCAGAAAGTTTTTCTTGAACATCTACCATATGAGGGGCACAGAATACTACCAGGTACTAGGTTTTCCCGTATTTGACTTCTGATTACTATTTCCTTTTCTCATCTTTCACTATTCAAGATTTTGCTTTACCAAAATAGTAAAGCCTTTATCATCAGCTTATATTGAATAATGCTGTAATTGGCCTCAACCAAAGAGTTTCTCCTCAGGTGCTTCAGGGCCTCTAGCCTTCTAAGGAACTCCCAGGCACCTACTTAACAAGGCCAGCTACACACTCAGTATGTGAGAAGCCCCATGATAGGTGCAGGTTAGAATTCAAAGACTGGTTGGAGTCCCAGATGTGGAGACATGATGATCAGGTGGCACTTGTTAGATGAGTAACAGTATGGGTAGAAGCTCCTGAGAGATTTTCCTAATGCAACAAGATTTCTGTGAGTGGAGGTATCCTGGAGGCAGCCTATTGACCAAGTAAGCTGATCAGGTGGCCTCCTCTACCCACTAAAGAAATGTGTAAACACTACCAATAATTGCTTTATCTGAAACTCCTGGAGATACTCAGGTCTTCCATCCCACTGTTCTATTGCCAATACCTTTTGTTGTTTTCTTCACACTCCTCTTGTCAGCAAATGTCTGAAAGTATTTCAATTGTGTAATGTTAAAGGGTTTTTCCCAAGGCTTCAGAAAAGAGGGCAGCAAATATGAAGCCTTAAGTTCAAAATAAGCCATTCTACCTAGATATACAGACCCCAGAGCACCATTACATGAAAATATCTGTACCCTGCAGTTCCCCAAAGCAGTATTCTTTCTGAAAAGCCAAACACCACACCTATTTTCCTATTTGCTAAGAGTCAGAATAAGCACATTCTAAATACTATCCAAACCGGATTCTAAAATGACATAGTAAGAAGTCAGATTCAAACTGTAACCAAAGTAGACAATAGAAATATCACTTTACCCCATTGTCATCAGTTAGAACACCCTTGCAAAAACTGTAACCACTTAAGCAATTCATCTGATCCCAGAAGATCAGACCTTCTTTTGAAAGCGTAGGACAGAGATCAATGGGAAATGTCAGCGTTCTGAGCAACACAGGATAAATCTAAGAGGGCCTTAAAAAATAAATCTCAATTCATACATTGGAGCAGCAAAAAACTGAGCAGGAGAGAAAACTGAGAGTCCAAAGTCATTTTTCATACAGCTTTTGTCAAATAGTATAACCTTTGGGTCTTCTTTGAATTGCCCGGATAATATTCATGAAACAACTAAATGCCCCCCATTTGGGGAGGGGGGGTTCAGATCTCTAACCTGGATTCAAAGCCTTAGAGGCCGAGAGGGAATCTGGAATCTGGTATTACTCATATCCTAGGTAAAAGAACCAGCCTGGCAATCTTTCCCAGCTCACCAGTCCGTGCTTTTATTTTTAAACCCAAAAGAAATAAAGAAACACACCCTTTTATGTAGGAATTTCCCTTTTACAAATAATTTGACTTGGTAGAAATAAAGTTGCCCGCCTGCTCTTAAATGCCAGACTGTTGCAAGCAAATGCAGAGGGAACGGTGCCCAGAGCCATGCTTGATAGGACTTTGAATATTTTCTCCTTACCTAAAGTACGTTGCTTGTTTTTACACTATAAGACGCTACGGAGGTCTGTCTCATGCCATGCCAGTGTGAATTGCTTTGCTCCAGTAACAATCAGAAGACCAGTCCAACAGAAGAGAACTTGTCATAATTCCACCTTAGATTCTAGACCTCTCGTACCTGCAGTGTACAGTATACAGAATATGTACATGTTCCAATGGAATTCACTATTTTTGGCTTTAGTGTCAAAGAGATTGGTTCTACAGGGTTCATCTGATTTCCCATAACAAGTAAATTTTATAATCCTATGACTCTAAATTCAATCCCCAATATAGATTCTAAGCATCAAATCAAAATCAAAGATAAAGGGGAACTGGTCGAGAGGGGTCTCAGTTATTTCAAATCCATGACCAAAGGGGCCAAAGACATGAAACTCTTACACCTGCTGAGCATTTCACTTGACTATCCAAAATGTCAGCTACCCAGTTCCGTCCTGTGATGTGATCAGACTGTCAATGTGGACCAGTGGCCAGGAGCATATTTATGGGCCATTTCTGTTCATCATTCTTTACAGAGCACTGAGGTTTCCCACTGAAACAGTTTCTTTAGTCAGATGCCGATAGATTTTACATAAATTTACATTTAAATGTATTAAGTTAGATGGCCTAATTGAGCATCCGAATGGTGGTTGGTGGTGGTGCAGATTCTGCTGGCTTTATGTTACGGTTTTGGTTTTTTTCTTGGTTTTGTCTAGCTGCTTCTGGCAAGGGCCCTAAAAGATTGGAACACTATATAAAGTCGTAGACATAGAACCATATGGGAAAGCCCAGAGGAAAAACATGGAAGAATAAAATCAGGTTGTCAACATGCCAGCAACACCCCTGACTTCTTCTGGAACCCAAGCAAACTGAAAGCCAGGACAAAATGTACAAATGGTGCCCATGCCATTTGACTGTGGGTGACCCGCTAGTCTAGGGCTCTCATAGTGACTGGTTGTGGAAATATGATTTTTCTAAGTTCCTACCTTTTCCCTTTGATAGATGAGTTTGAGATAATGGAGTAGGAGTGAGGCCCTAAGGCACTTCTGGTAAAGACATTCCACCTGCAAGCAGCATTTTGAGCAAAGCACTGCTGTGGTTTGCCAATTTATGGTCCATTTAATGTCAGGCTAAAGCACCTTTAATCATTTTTGTTGTTTTAAGAGAATATATTTGTGAAGTGGATAAACACTGGAAATAGGGTGCTTCTTCTGGAAAGTTCAGTGGAAAACACAAACAAGGCTTTGGCGGGTTTATCTGGCTTTATAAACAAGTCTGAAAAATGGATGAAAGCTAAATATATAAAGCAGTTGGTTGTCTATCATTTTAACTCAGATCTGTATTTAACACTTATTTATTTGTTAGTTTTTACATTCAAAAGAAATACACTTTGAACTTTGGCTAACATTGTAGGATATTTTTTAATTGTTTCTACATTTTTAAAGCATGATTTCATCTTTTTGTAAACTTAGATCATTTTTGAATTGCCTTTTCTTTTCCAATAGACCAATTACCACTCATGTGTCTGCAGAACCTCTTCATTGTATTCTTATAATAAATGTAAAATATTTGTAGCAAACTGCCTTATTTAATCTTTCCATCATGTTTATATTTCTCTTCCTTGTCCATATAAATATGCTCCAAGTGGAAGAAAAGGCAGGCAAGATTTCCATGGTAACTGGCCTCCTAGGGATGTAACAGTGCATAAAAATTATTAGCTTTCAGTTTCTCTGTAATTAAGCTTATGAGTTCTGATGATAATGGGTGTGTGTTGTTTACAGTCCAATCACTGCTTCCTGTTTAGAAATCAAAACTGTAATGTAGCTCAAGTCCTGGTTCTCTGGGTGGATTAGCTGTTTGCCTGGATTTGTGTGTTTTACTTTTGGGGGTTTTTTTGTTTTTTTTTTTTTTTTCCTTTTCATAACAAGATTTGACATAACACAAGGAGTTGAGGGAGAAAGATGGCTGATAGCTGTTTGGAAACAGAGGCTGAAACCTGCTACCCTAGAGCAGTTCAGATGTGTATCCTTGCCCGTCCCGTACAGGACTGAGCTGGTCACAGAGCCATCACTCAACTTCTAGGTACCCATCAGTCGGCAAATCAGTAACCTTCCTGAAACTGCCTGCTGTTGTTTACATGGATTTGGGGCAACATACACTTTCCTTGCATTAAAGCAAGCCCCCTCCTCATCCCTGAGCTTGGATTAGAAGAGTCAACCTCCACTGCTTCTCAAAAACACATGTGTTCACTGTTTGAGGGGTAGGCCACAAGCTGCTTAGGATAGACAAAGTGAATCCATACAATCCTTTTGACCCTCCTGCTTCCACAGCACCCTACCCAGAGGTGTGTGCTTCTGGGCCCTTGGTGAATTCATTTTCACCATAGCTCTTAATTGTCTGTCTGGAGTTGCATCCTCTGCTCCAGCAGGTTTGGTATCTGGCACAGTCTCCTAGACAACATGTGCTTTCACTGACTTCAATTAATTAGGACCAGGTGCATTCATCACCAAAGAAGGTTGGCTATCAGACTGAAATCCCATTTCCCAAGGTGAATGAATAGCATCTCTGAAATCCTGGAGTTCTTTTGGTGTTTGAGGTCCTACACTTCGTTTCACACTCCCCCTTCTAGCCGATTTCTTCAGGCAAGTGGTGATGTTGCTTGTTTAAAAAACACACACACACACACACATACATAAATGTAAGAACTAGCTTCTATTAACAGCATCAATGGTTGCCCCTTCAATTAAAAACTGAGTCTAAATGAAATGCTTTTTCAAACTCCCCAAAGGTGGTGGTCAGTGTGAACTGGCCCACACACTTAGGTCAAACTTGTGATTATGCCCAAGGCTGATAGTACTGGGTTCCAAAGCTGTCTAGTGTTGAAATGAGTACCAAGCTGGAAGGTGGGAAACTCAGGATCTCATTCCTGGTTGGACTCTCACTACTTTGTAAACGTATCCAATTGGATCCTTTCTCCCAGGGCTGACACTTGAAGGACAGAAAGAACAGTCTGAGAGTATTCACTGAAGCAGAGTCCATTCTCCCTAGGAAAGTGTCACTGTAATTCCTGCTACCCAGCTCTCCAGGACACCCGTAGTTTTTTCCATTCCCAAACCTCATTCTCTAGCCTCCCTGTTGACTTTGGAGCCCATGACAGCCTTGTAGCAAATTGCTTTTTTTTTTTTAAACCTAAGTCATCCATAGTTCATTTCTGTTTCCTGCAGCCAAGGATCCTGACCAATACGACAATCTCTAAGACACCTTCGAGCTTTGAGATTCTTGAGTCATTTCAGATATCCAAACACCAACGCTATATGGGGTGGGTTCTGTTCCTTTCCTTACACAACGTGGCTGTTGAAATTCAAGAGTGATGGGAAAAAGGAAAATTCCCTAAAGTTTCCCTCACCTAATGTGCTGCTGATTATCCAAACTAAGCTTTTTAATGTTTCCCCAGCTCTGGACTTAAGTAATTCAAAATTATAAATGTTTCTTTTGCAGTCTCCCTGTGGTAACCAGTGGTACCATAGGATAGTTAAATGATAAGGTCAATGGACTAGACATTGTGAGGGGCTAATTGATCTATCACAGCAATATAAATGCCAAAAATTAATAGAAAAACAAATGTCATAGGAAGCTGAGATATTGACAGCCTTAGAAACTCCTCTCTTAAGGTCTCCTACCTTTCAGCAGGGCTTAGTCTTCTTACTCCACATTCAGAAGGGCCTTTCCCTCTCCTGAAAACAAAAAACTCACAAAATGTTTCCTTCGAAACCTGAGTAAAAGCCAATAAACAAGCCTGTTGATATTTCATCCCAAGCTGATTTCCTAAGTAGCCCCTGGAGTCCTTCCCTCTGCCTGCCACTCACTTCTTGTCCTCCTGCCACATGTCAAGGAATGATTCTGACACAGCGATGCAGCACAGCAGGTCTCTGAGGAAGGTACTTAGGATGCATGAGGCTGATGAAAGGAAGTTAGTGGGGCAGGTGAACGATTTGCTCACTGGTGACCCATCCAGGTTCACAGTCTTACAGCCTGTGAAGAATAGTGAAGACCTTGTCACAGCCTACCAAAAATGTAAGAAGCCGGCTTTTATTTTCTCCTCCAGGATTGCACACTTCATTAGTCTTCCAGGAAATACCAGCGATGGGGACATCTTACCTGTTTTGGCATTACTTTTCATCTCGACCAAGTAAAGTGAAGGAGCAGCTGTCTGCTCCAGCCAGGTTAACCCCTAAATTTCTTTTGATGTCAAACTAATACCAGCCGCTCCCCTGTGCAGGTCTAATGCATATAGAAACTTAAAACTAGGAGACCAACTGACTTCCAGCACCATCACTTCTCTTCTTTGCTTCACAGCTCCCTCCCATTCTTCCTTTTCTTCTCTCTCAGACACACCCTTTCTCCTGGTCTGAAATGAATCCTCTGTCAGTATACGCCACAGTTTCTTACCCCAAAGCAGATGCTCCGTGAATATAATCATTGGTCTATATTGGGAAGACCAGAGATCATTGACAAGATTAAGCATAAGGTAAAAGAGGAGAATTAGAATTAAAGTCTAACATAAAGAGCAGGGGAAAAAAAGTATCTGGAATTTGTTAATTAATGCAATTAGGCAATAAATGGTACTGGATATCTTGACAACCAAAACAAACAAGAAAGAATATTTTAGAAAATGAGAAAGGCTAAAAAATGAATTAAGCATTTAACTTAAAAGGTCAGAAAAAAAGTTATTTTAGGACCTTATGTTTTCTAAGATTGAACATAAGTCATGGCAATAGTCCTTAGCTGGGAGCCATTCTGTCCCCCAGGGGACATCTGACGACTTGTCACAACTGGGAGTACTACTGGCATCTAGTAGACAGAAGACAGGGACGCCACTTAACATTCTCCAATGCACAGATCAGACCCTACATCAAAGAATTATCTGACCTAAAATGTCAGTAGTGCCATTACTGAGAAACCTTGAGTCATGGGGCCTATCAGAATTTCTATCCAGAAGCAGGGGAAGACTTTAACTGGACAAACTTTAAAGGAACATGAGAAGATAAAAATCAGAATGTTTTAAAATGTATTTCCCGTAAGTTAGCATATTTGATGTATTGGTTACACAGAGAAACAATCTAGAGGATTAACAAAACCAAGACTTAGTTCTTTAAGACCATCCTCTGATGAGATTTACCAAGAAAAAAAAAAATCATACTAGGAATTAAAAAAAAAAAAAAAAACAGGTATAAAGAACTACAGAAACAACAGTGATTAAAAAGGTAATAAATGAATACTATGAACTTTATGCTAACAAATTTGAAAACTTAAAAATAATTGACATATTCCTAGGAAAAAATATAGTTTACCAAAGCAAACTCAAGAAGAGATAGACATTCAGAGTAGTTCTTTAACCATTAAAGAACTGAAATCAGTAGTCTAAAATCTTCCCACAGCACTTATTTCAGGAAATTCAAGATTTATTTTTATGCATAAAGTTGTACACAAATGTTCATAGAAGCATGCTTCAAAACAGCCAAAAACTTGAAACTACCCAAATGTTCTTCAGTAGGTGAATCATTAACTGTGGCATATCCATGAGATACTACTCAGTAATAAAAAGCAATAAACTATTGATACAAGACGAACCTCAAGAAAACTATGCTAAGAAAAAAAAAAAAGCCAATCTTAGAGGGATAAATACTGCATAATTTATGTAATATTGATGAAATAACAACAGAGATAGAAAACACATAAGCAAATGCCAGGAGCTAGAAATGGGGAAGGGATGAGGGTGGCTATAAATGAGTAACATGAAAGAGTCTTGTGCTGATGGTACAGTTCAGTATTGTAATACAGTGCTGGTTTCACAAGGCTACATGTGATAAAACTTCACAGAGCTACATGCACACAAACACATCAATGGGTACATGTATAACCAATGAAATTTAAATAACCTCTATGGGTTGTACCCATGTCAAATTCTTGGAGGCGGCCAGGAGAAACACATAGATTTCCCTGTGCATTCCTTTGCAGCCTCTTGCAAATATATAATTATTTCAAAGTGAAAAGTTTAAAAAATTATATAAAGAAACAAGAATCTTCCCACAAAAACAATACTAGACCAAGAGGTATAGGATTTGGAGGTGATCCACCATGCTTCCAGGAATGGATAATTCTTGCAAACTCTTCCAGAAAAAAGAAAACAAAAGATGACAATGACTCTTCAATCTATCTAAAGAGATAAGTTTGAAAACAAAGTACAAGGAAAATACAAAAAAATTACAAGCCAATCTCAATCATGAATATAGATGAACTTCTCCCAAAGTAAAGGCAAAGTTAACTCAAAATGAATAAAAAATATAAAATATCAATTTTGAATTAGATTTATTCTAAGAATAAAAGGATGATTTTTATGAGTTATTAATATAAATTAGCACATTAACAGAACAAGGAATAAAACACATAAAATTCTGCCAGGCAATCAAAAACCTTAGAAAACTAGGGGAGAAATGTAACTTCTTTAAAATTATAAAAAGATCTACAAAAGTCTACAGCAAACATTGGACACAACAGTGAAACATTAGAAGCATCCCTTTTAAAATTAGGGCCAAGAGCCACACATGATCGCTTGTTCCTAAAACCCCAGCTACTCAGGAGGCTGAGGCAGGAGGATTGCTTGAGGCCACGAGTTGGAGACCACCAGCCTGGGCAACATAGTGAAATCCCATCTCTACCCGGCCCCCCCCACACACACACACACACAAATCAGGGACAAGAAAAGGGAATATTAACCACCATTTCTATCCACTCTTGTATTAGAAACTCCATCCAGTACAGAAAGACAAGAAAAATAAATTCTGAATAAGGTATAATAATTGCAAAGAAAAATTCTTATTCATCAATGATATGATTGCTTACATTTTGAACCTCAGAAAGCTAACACATTATTAGAGTGAATAAGAGTTTAGCTAAATTTCTAGATACAAGATCAACATGAAAAAAATATTTTTCTGTTTACCAAAGGATAAGATACATGGTATTTTTAAGATACTATTTTTATTTACAATTAAAATTTTAAAATTTGGTTGCAATAGCAACCAAAGCTACAAAACACTCTGGAATAAACTAATGAAAGACATGTAAGCCCTTTATGGAGAACGTTTTCAAAACATTAAAGATGACCATTAGATAAATGGAGAGATATATCTTTTCATGGCTAGGAATACCCAGATACTATAAAAATATTGTGCATTTTTACCAGATTTTATTAAAAATATCAATTCTTTTCAAATTGGCTACAAATAAAATGTAATTCTTAATGTCTAGAATTCCTTATATAAATCAAGATGATTCTAAAATTTATATGGAAGAACAAAGGATCAAGAATAGCAATGAGACTCCTAAAGAGATGAGACTTATCATAAAGCTAGAGTATGGTATTAGCACAGAAATGAACAAGCAGGAAGATGCACCAGAATAGAGAAACCGAAAATAAACCCAAACAAATACAAACATTTAATACATTGCAAAGATAGCACTGCAGATCAGTGGGAAAAAACGGTACAGGGAGATTAGCTTATCCATATGGGGGGGAAATGAGCTTAAACTCTTACCTCATACTCTACATACTTTAAAAAAAATGCTGAATAGATTAAAAGCTTAAATATAAAAAGCAAAACATTGAAACTTTTAGAAGAAAATATAGATATCTTTACAACTTTGGAGCAGAGAAATGATTCTTAAGACACAAAAGGAAAAGGTTGCTGAATACAATTACATTAAAATAAAACATGTAAATGCAGAGGAATCATGAAAAGGTGAAGACAAACCATAAACTGTTAGACAATATTTACAATACATGCAACTGACAAAGAATAATCAGTAATATATAAAAGACTCCTACAGATCAATAAGAAATGACAAACCACCCAAGAGAAAAATGAAACCCATTTCACGGAAAGATGAACGACCCATAAACACATGAGGGAAAAAAAAAACTCAACCTCTTTAGTAATCAGGGAAATGCAAATTGAAACTACAAGCATATAAAATTTGATTCCTACAAGGTTGGCAAAATTTAAAATGTGGGTAATATCACGTGTAGATGAAGATATGGAACAAAGAGTAATTCTTAGAGAGTGATGGGTTGTGCCTGTAACTCAGAAAATCCTTTCCTAGGTATATGCCTGAGAGAAATACTTGCACAAGTGTTTCAACAGACACTTAAACACACAGTTCAGGCTGGGTGTAGTGTCTCACACCTGTAACCTCAGAACTTCGAGAGACCAAGGTGGGAGAATTGCTTGAGCCCAGGAGGTTGAAGCTGCAGGGAACCATTTTTGCACCACTGTCCTCCAGCCTACACCACGAAGCAGGACCCTGTCTCAAAAAATAAATAAATAGAAAATAAAAGTTCATAGTAACATTGTTCTGTGAAAATAGAATAGAAAGAAATAGAAACAGACAAAAAACCTGAAATGGTCATTAACAGGAGAATAGAAAAATAAAGTGTGACATATTCTTATGGTGAAATACTGTACAGCAGTCAAAATTAATGAGCTGTGTTTAGCAGAATCAACATGAATAAATCTCAAAAATAAAATTTTGGAGGCTTCTACTTTTTCTTAGGACATAGAAGCCACAAGAAAATGTCACTCTCACCATAAACAATGAAAAAAAACCTGAAAAATCCATAAAAGCATAAATTTTTGTAGACCCTCAGAGAACTAATGTTGTAATATAACCAAGTCAATTAAATTGCAAAGAATGACACGTCCTTGGAGAAGACATGAGACACACAAACTATTTCACTTTTGGCAGAGCACAGGAAGAAGAGACAGTCATATTTGTAGTTAAATAGAAAGCAACTGAAATAATAACAAGCACTTAAAGGTAAAGTATGAAATTATGTGGCAGTCTTGGAGCTCCAGCCTCAAAGGGCATCTGCACCCGCTTGCCATCTCTTTTCCATGTGTGTCCACCAGGTGCTCATGAGAGTGGGAGACCTTCTTGGTGGCATGACAGACTGCCAAGATTTGAGAGTAGAACAGAGGTACTAGGAGAAAGCCGTCTACAATCTTAACCCAGTGGAAATACAAGATTATAACTGGTTGCTGCTAAAGAACAGGCAGGAACTTGGCCATCCCCTAAACATTATTCATTTCTGTGATTTAAAAAAAAAAAAAAAAAATTGCCTCTGAGGCAGGAAACTCCCTTGTGTGCTAGGCCCACATTGAGTAGGGGGAAGGAGAAGTGGTCTCCCATCAGGGTGGGGATAGGAATGCTGAAAAGACTTCATCCTTGAACTCAATGAAAATGGAAACATAAAATAATGTGTGGGATGTAGCTAAAGCAGCACCTAGAGGGAAATTTATAGCATTCAATGCTTACACTAAAAAGAAGAAAGGCTTCAAATCAGTGACCTAGACAAATGAGAAGGCAAAGAGAATCAAAGCCAAAGTAAGCAGATGGAAGGAAATAAGATAAGAGTAGAACTCAATAAAACAAATAGAAAATCAAGAGAAAAATAAATGAAAGTAACGCTCATTCCTTGGTTGGGGGAGAGAATCAATGAAAACAACAAAGGCCTACCAGACTGATCAAGGAGAAAAGGGGGAAAACAAAGATTACCAGTATCAGTAATAATGGGACAAGCCCCCAACTCTATACAGCTTGAAAGGAATATAAGGAAACACTATTAATAACTTGATGCCAATAAATTTGCCAACTTACATAGTAACAAATTTCTTAAAAGATACAAACTACAAAAGCTCAGTCAAGAAGTGATAATCCCAAATAGCTCTTTATTAAATAAAATGAATTTATAGTTAAAAATCTTCCCCCCAAGAAAATTCTAGGCCAGATGATTTCACTGACAAAATCTACCAAACACTAAAGGAAGAAATAGTATTATTACACAAACTCTTCTAGAATCTAGAAAAGGAAGAAATGCTTCTTAAATCATTTTAAGAGGCCAGCATTACACAGATACCAAAACCATAGAAGGATATTTCAAGAAAACTGCAGACCAATATCACTCAGGAATATAGATATAAAATTAACAAATTATTAGCATATAAAATCTACCAATATGTAAAAAAGATAATAAATCATGAACAAATGAATTTTGTCCCAGAACTTCAAGGTTGGTTCAACAAACAAAAACAAAATTTGTTTTAAAAAGGAATTAACCACATCAACAGACCAAAAAAGAAAACCCATATGATTAGCTCATTAATTGAGGAAAAAACATTTGACAAGTTCAATATCCTCTAATGATAAAAATGCTTAAACTAGGAATAGAAATATCTTCAATTGATAAAGGGTATCTATGAAAAGGCTACAGGTAATATAATAATTAATGCTAAAAAAAAGTATTTTCCCCTAAGATCAAGAACAAAGCAAGGATGTCTACTCTCACCATTTTTATTTATAATTTTCCTGGAGGTCATAATCAGTATACTAATGTAAGAAAAAGAAATAGGCTGGGCACAGTGGCTCACACCTGTAATCCCAGCACTTTGGGAGACCGAGGTGGGCAGATTCCTTGAGTCCAGGAGTTTGAGACCTGCCTGGCCAACATGGCAAAGCCCCATCTCTCCAATAAATACAAAAATTATCCCGGCATGGTGGCACGTGCCTGTAGTCCCAGATATTAATACTTGGCGGGGGCCGAGGTGGGGCAATCGCTTCAGCCCAGAAGGCTGAGGCTGCAGTGAGCCAAGACTGTGCCACTGCATTCCAGCCTGGGCAACAGATCAAGACCCTGTCTTAAAAAAAAAAAAAATTCTGAAAAGAAAAAAAGTAAAATCATCTTTATTTGCAATAAAATGATCACCCATATAAAATATCCTAAGAAATTACAAAAAAAAAAAAAAAAAAAAGCTGCTAGAACTATTCAGAGAATTAAGCAAGGTTGCAGGATGAAAGGTCAACATACAAAATCAATCTGATTCTATGTGCTAGAAATGAACATTGGAAACAAATTTCACAAAAACCATTTACAATTGCATCAAAAATATGAAATATTAATATGAAATATTAATATTAATATTAATACAATCAAAATTTGTTTCCAATGTTCATTTCTAGCACATAGAGAAATGCAAATCAAAACCACAATGAGATACCATCTCACACCAGTTAGAATGGCAATCATTAAGAAGTCAGGAAACAACAGGTGCTTGAGAGGATGTGGAGAAATAGGAACACTTTTACACCGTTGGTGGGATTGTAAACTAGTTCAACCATTATGGAAAACAGTGTGGCAATTCCTCAAGGATCTAGAACTAGACGTACCATATGACCCAGCCATCCCACTACTGGGTATATACCCAAAGGATTATAAATTAGTCTACTACAAAGACACATGCACACGTATGTTTATTGCGGCACTATTCACAATAGCAAAGACTTGGAATCAACCCAAATGTCCATCTGTGACAGACTGGATTAAGAAAATGTGGCACATATACACCATGGAATACTATGCAGCCATAAAAAAGGATGAGTTTGCGTCCTTTGTAGGGACATGGATGCAGCTGGAAACCATCATTCTTAGCAAACTATCACAAGAAGAGAAAACCAAACACCGCATGTTCTCACTCATAGGTGGGAACTGAACAATGAGATCACTTGGACTCGGGAAGGGGAACATCACACACTGGGGCCTATCATGGGGAGGGGGGAGGAGGGAGGGATTGCACTGGGGAGTTATACATGATATAAATGATGAATTGATGGGTGCTGATGAGTTGATGGGTGCAGCACACCAACATGGCATAAGTATACATATGTAACAAACCTGCACGTTATGCACATGTACCCTAGAACTTAAAGTATAATAAAAATAAAAAATAAAAAATAAATATGAAATATTTAAGCATAAATTTAACAAGACGTATGTAAGAACTGTACACTAAAACATACAAGTTGCTGAGAGCAATTAACAGAGAGAGATGTCATGGTCATAGATTGAAAGACTCAAGATTAAGATAGCAGTTACCCCCATATGATCCATAGATTCAATGCAATCCCAATCAAAATTCCAGCAGGTCACTTTTAGATGTGGTCAAGTTGATTCTATAATGTATGTGTAAAGGCAACTGACCAAAAATAGTCAAAAATTTTGAAAAAGAAAGAAGACTTATAATATCTAATTTACTATAAAGCTACAAGTAATCAAAATGGTGTTGTATTTGCATTTGATATTTGCATAAAGATATATGTATAGATCAATGAAACCAAATTGTGATTCCAAAAGAGACTCACATGTCGAAATAGGCTCACAGTGCCCAAAAAATCAGGTATCCCTATGCAAAACCATTGCCATTTGCCATGGAACCTTTGTCCTTCTCACCAAATAAGAAATATTGCTAAATGGATCATAAACAGAAAGGTAAATATGCCTAAACACAAAGGTAAAATTATTATAAACATTTAAAAGAAACCACAGGAGAAAACCTTTGCAATCATAGGTTAGGCAAAGAATTTTTAAATACAGAAAGCACAAACCATAAAAAAAAGATAAATTAGACTTTCTTGAAATTAAAAGCTTTTGCTATTTGAAAGATAGTTTTAATACAATGAAAAGAGAGATGATAGACTGGGTGAAAATATTCACAAAACACATTTGAAAAACGTTTTCAGAATATGCATGGCATGGAACTTTTATACCTGACTAATAAGACAAACTCAATTTTTCAAAAATAGACCCCAAAAATTGAACCAATGTTTCAAAGAAAAATTACAAATAACCAATAAGCACATAAAAAGTTATTCGATATTATTAGTTGTCAAAGAAATACAAATTAAAACCTTAATACTGCACAGCCAATAGAATGGCTAAACATTAAAAGACTGACATTACCACCACTGGCAAGGATGCTGGACAACTGGAACTCTCGCATATTGCCAGCGCGGATGCAAAATGGCACAGAAAACGTTTTGAGCGTTTCTGGTAAAATTAAACATCTACCTACCATGTGATGCAGAAAATTCACTTCTGGATAGAAATGAAAACCAAAGACCACATGAAGACCTGCGTGCAAAAGCCTTACGCTAAGAGGAAAGAAAGCCAAACACAAAAGACTTTATACCATACGATCCCATTTATATGACATTCTGGAAAAGGCAAAAAGTATATAACAGAAAACAGATCAGTGGTTGCCAGAGAATGACGTTTGACTACAAGGGGTCCAAGGAAACTGTGAGATGGTGGAAATGCTGTCCCTCTTAGTGTGAGAATGATGATGCAGCTGTGCACATTCCTCAACACTCATTTGAACCATACAATTAAAAAGCTGAGTTGTGTTATATGTAAATTATACCTCAAAAAACCTAGCAAAAATTTTTAATGAAGACCAAATCATAGAAGACATATAGTATGAGCCCATTTATATAAAGATCAAAACTTCATGTGAAAATTTCAGCCTTGTTTTGGGATTTACAAGTATACAGTTAACACTACAATATAAGCCAAGAAAATAAATGCACAATTTTAAATCTTGGTTACTCATCGGGGAAGAGGAGATGAGCATGATGGAGAGAGCTTCACAGGGTCTTTAAAGTCATCCTAATCCTCAACTTCTTAAGGTAAGTGCTCTCTCCACTGGTACCTATATTGTTATTCTTTATTTTGTGCACAGTATATACTTCTGTATGTATATTTTCATAATACAATGGGTGTTAAAAGTAATAAGGAAAATAAATTTGTGTTAGAAAAAGTTTTCCTGTGCTGAGGCAACTAAAGAGACATTTTATCAGTTTCCTTATATAAAATAATGAGTATTTATTGGTTTAATATTTTTCCTACAGGGAGACAATGCCTGTAGTACCTTGTTTCTCTAGTGTTTCCTATCTGCAGACAGAATGTTCTACTGAAATGGGATGCAGGCCCATTAGATGGCGTGTTCTATGCCTAAAATGCCTTTTAGGAAACCACCTCGAGACTGCCATTCGCATTTAAGAGCACTGTCTTTGCTTGGCTGGCATCGGGGACAGAGAGGACACTTGGAAGGGCTGCTCTTTATCTGAAAATAATTCCATCTCCTTGTTTTCTCTCAGCTATCCCAGAGCTTTGCTTAAATAGCAAGGTTCAGAGTGTGAAGCGTGATCCTTTGTTGACCTTTATTCCAACACCCAGGCTGTAACATGTTTGGTCATCATAGTCCAGCGAAGTCAAAGTGACTCCAAGAGGCCATGGAGAGGGTACAGAGAGGCCTGGAGAGTGCTGAGCAAATCCTAGTTTGGAAAGCTCACAGGGGAGGGTTTGGCATTTAGCCTTCCTCCCCACTTCCAAATCCCCTGCCCAAAAGTCTAGACCTGTGCCATCTACTTGATTCCCATGAATTTGTCCATCTTTCCACATTTATTCTTAAGCTGCTTATTTTACTGAGCTGCCATAAAGCACCCTATAGCCATACCTCCCGGAAGAGACCAGAGGCTGGGGCAGGTTACAGGCAGGCATGAAAGTCATGAAAACAGTGTGATGACGGGAGTGGGAAGCCAGGCAGTTGAAAGTCCTCTCACAAACACAGTTGTGCTACACGTAATGACATTTTCAGTCAACAAGAGAATGCATATACAACAGTGGTCCTCTAAGATTATAACACCATATTTTTACTGTACCTTTTCTATGTCTAGATATATTTAGATACACAAATATCATTGTGTTCCAGTTGCCTACAGTATTCAGTTCAGTTACATGCTGTACAGGTTTGTATCTAGAAGTAATAGGCTCTAACACATAGCCTAGGTGTGTAGTAGGCTATCCCATCTGGGTAATGTCAGTACACTCTGTGATATTCACACAATGACACAATTGCCCAATACACATTTCTCAGAACATATTCCCATAATTACACTATACTTCTCTGTCAAAAGTTTACCTGATCCTGCTCACTCCCTTCTTCCAAAGCATAAGGCTGCATTTTTCTAATTAATATTAGAAAGTTTGTTCAATGATCAAGTTCACATCCAATGAAAGAAATGAAAATAAAAACTGCATAGAAATGACATTTCTTACCTAACAGATTGGCAAGATGTCACACTTAAAGAAACAAGAACAAGCACATTCTAAATAGCTGTATGTGTGAAAATGTAAAGGGCCTGGAATATCCAAAGCAGTCCTATCAAAGAATAAAGGAGGACATACAGTAAAGTGTAGTATTGGCGTTAAGTATTGACACCTGAGAAAACATTTGGCCAAATGATCTAAATAATTCACAGAAGAAGATATATAGGAATGGTGAATAGGCACTGCAAAGACATTCAACATCATCAGTAATCAGGGAAATGCAAATGAAAGCCATAATGAAATTCTGCCAGACATCACCAGAATGGTTAAAATTATAGACTGGCTGTATCAAGTGCTGGCAAGCATGTGAAACATCTAGAACTCTCATCCGTTGCTGGTTGGAGTGCAAAATGGTGCAACTACTTTACAAGACATCTAGGAAGTTTTGAATAAAAGCAAACATACACCTTCCCTACAACCCAGCCTTCCCTAGGTATTTACCCAAGAGAAATGAAAACATATGTCATATGTCAACAAAAAATAGAACATTCATGTTATTCATAATTTCCAAAAGCTAGTAAAAAAACTGGGTGTCCATAAACACAAACAAGAATAAACTGGTATATGGTATAATGTATCCCAATGGGATCCTATTCAACTATAAAAAGGAATAAATTTCTGATCAGAATGAATCTCAAAAGCATTATACTACATAAATCTTACATTAAAAAGTATATATCGTGAGATTGAATTTTCATGAGGTTAGGCAAAACTACTCTGTTATGGGAAAAAATCAGAACAATTCCCTTTGGGGTGGGAACAAGGAATAAGCAAGAGACACATGGGACCATTATATGGAAATCATGATGTTTTATGTATTGAAAGGGGTTTGGGCTTCACAGAGGCGTCTACTTGTAACAATCAGTTAAAATTTGTGCACTTCATAGTTTATACATCAAAGGAAGAGAGTACATAAATATTGCACTTTAATGATAAGCATACTGATTATCTAATTTATTCTGAAGTACAGCAAAAACTATGAACTGATGGGAGGGTAATGATTAGGTATGTGATAAAGTATAGGACAACTCTATGTATACAACTGCAGATATGTATATATAATTGTGTATGTGTAATTGTAGAATATAGGTGGTGGGCATATGGTTGATCTTTGTTAAAATCTTTCAACTCTTCTGTTTGAAATTTTTATTTTTTTGAGACAGAGTCTCACTCTGTCACCCAGGCTGTAGTACAGTGGCACAATCTTGGCTCACTGCAAGCTCTGCCTCCCAGGTTCACGCCATTCTCCTGCCTCAGCCTCCTGAGTAGATGGGACTACAGGTGCTTGCCACCACACCTAGCTAATTTTTTGTATTTTTAGCAGAGACAGGGTTTCACCATGTTAGCCAGGATGGTCTCGATCTCCTGACCTCATGATCTGCCCACCTCGGCCTCTCAAAGTGTTGGGATTATAAGCATGACCCACCATGGTTTTTTTTCTTTTTTTTTTAAAGCAAGGTGCAGAACTATATCTACAGTATACTATATTTTATTTAAGAAACAGGAAAGAATATATATCATCAATTTGTTTACATTTATCTAGAGAAATACTGGAAAGAAAACCAGGGTAGATGGGGACTTGTCAGTATGTACCTTTTGATATTACTTTGCTCTTTGAATCATGTAAATAGGTAACCCATTCAAAACTAATTTTAAAAAGATGACCATTTGCCCAAGGAAGGAAGTCTTAGGGAGCCGAGCTGACCAGCTCTTCATTTATCCTGCCCTCTGTGCTTGAAATCCATTCATTCTTAGGTTTTTGGAAGAGAAAAGGCAGATGGTTGAGCTCCTGGGAAGTTTGCCTTGAAACTATAGAATTTAACAACAGAATTACGATACTCCCTCTCTGTCTCTAATCAGTTCAAAATGGGTTTTCTAGTGCAATTTGTCTTAGCCAAACCTTTATCCACCCTCCTGTCCCCACCCCACACTCACATACACTGACATATACTTACCTGTATGAGGCTATGCTGAGTGATCTCAGGGAGCCATCTCCAGAGTGTCCCTGTGGCCGCCTTTCCTCACGACAACGTTTTTCAATCAGGTACACAGCATGGCCATGGTGGTGTGCAGATATCTTCAAGTAAATGCCCCCTCTAACCCACCTCACCTAGTTTCTCAGGCAAGGATCCTCCGGAAGGGAGCTGCTGTGTAATATTATGCTCGGAAAAGAGATGGAGCTGCAGTGACAACATGACACTGGAAAGGGAAGTCATCACCAGCGTGTACAGGAGTTTTCCTAAGGCTCAGCAACCTAAGATTGATATATGTTCACCTGTATCATGCAATACATTTTCACATGCCTTCAAAAGTAGGCACCCAGTCTAGCTGCCAGCCCAGATTTGCCAGAGAATGCTTGAACACCAGTGAGACATAAACCTTGAGGGCAACCACAGTTGACATAGTCAGCCTCAGTCAGGGCTCATTGGTCTACCAGATGCCAACAGCAAGTAATGGAACAAGAGGTTAGGAATTTATGAGACTCGAAGATGAGAGAGAAAGCATTTTTCTCAGGTGGATGGAATGCTTGTTGAGGCCAAGTACTCTGGGGAAAGGCCAAGGAAGGGCAAAGACATTGACCCCAGAGCTAAAAATTAGAGCTATGAACAGCAGCCAAGAAAACCCAACTGATTATGCTGCCCTTAAAGCAGAAACATCAAAGGACAGATTAAATTAGAGCAGCAAATTTAAAATTGTGGATGTGCTGTCTGTCTTTATCAGCTCACATCACTAATGAAATCTGAATCTCCATGGAAGGCAGCCAGGAAAATACAGAAATAGAAAGAATGTTAAGAGGAGGCTGGGCTTTAAAACGAGCATCTTGGGAGGGGTGAGACGTTTGAAATTAATCAGTGAGCCTTGCCGGAACCAGCCCCAGTCTTCTGCTTCCTCTTTCCTGGAGCTGAGCCTGGGCTCTGGGAGAGCCAGTGCCCATGTGGGAAACACAGGGGGAGAGAAATCACTGGAAGGAAGGAAAGGAATTAAAGAATGTGTACAAAAATGATGAAGGCTGCTCTGGAGATTGTTCTACACACACGACGGGGCTGCCCCACGTGCTGTGGGACAAAGCCTCTCTCTGCAGCACCCAGACTGCAAGTGGAGCGGGGGTCCTCCTGCACCCAGCTGAAGCCAGCACTTCTCTGACTGTCAGCCTGTGGATTGCCATAGAGCAAAAGTCCCCAATTCCTGGGCCACAGAGCAGTTCTGATCCGTGGTCTGTTAGGAACTGGGCCAAACAGCAGGAGGTGAGTGGCACGTGAGGGCAGCTTCATCTGTATTTATAGCTGCTCCCCATTGCTTGCATTCCCACCTGAGCGCCACCTCCTGTCAGATCAGTGGTGGGATTAGATCTCATAGACATGCAAACTGTATTCTGAACTGTGCATGCCAGGGATCTAGGTTATACACTCCTTATGAAAATCTAATGCCTGATGATCTCCCACCACCTTCAGAAGGGACTGTTTAGTTGCAGGAAAACAAGCTCAGGGTTCCCGCTGATTTTATATTGTGGTGAGTTGTACAATTATTCCATTATACATATTACAATGTAATAATAATAAAGTATACAGTAAATGTAATGCACTTGAATTATCATCCCAAAACTATCCCCCTACCTTGTCCCTTGTCCATAGAAAAATTGTCTTCCATGAAACCAGTCCCTGGTGTCTAAAATGTTGAGAACAGCTGCTATAGAGGATGCACCATTCTGTCCCAGCCTCCCTGTTCAGCCAGGTTGGGAAAGCCTTGGCTCTCAAGAAAGCACAGCTGTGGGAGCCTAAAGCCTTATACTTTTGGCCTACCCTACATGTTATCATTTCTTTCATTTCTGCCAAGCTACGTAAAAGAAATGATATATCCATATTTTGTTTGCATTTTCATATCTTTACCTTTAGTCATATTCATTTCTTCTTCTGCAATTTGCCATTTTTCCTTTGGGTTGTCTCTTTTTTAAAATTAATTTTAAGAACTATTTAATCTGTTAATGTTTAAGAACATAGAAGTCAGGAAAGTTAATCAATTTCGTTCAGTTCAATATCCTCACAACTAAGGACAGTGCGTGATGTATAGCATACATATTTCATATGTACTGAAGATAGAATAGTAAACCTTTTTCTTATGTTAAAAATGTTTTCTCTTAGCCTATCAATTTCTTTACATAGTCTCTAGCTATACAATGATTTTGTTGTAGATGTTGATGTTTTTATAAGGAAATAAATAGCTTTTATAAAAAAAAAAAAAAAAGAAAAGAAAAGAAAAGAAAGCACAGCCAAGTCTCAGCACCCCCAGTGCTAGCTCTGGGCAAAATAGAATTTTGCCAGGAGAGGCAGGCAGTAGCCCTTCCCACTCTTTCGTTCTCTTGAACCCTTCCCAGGGCTTTTGAAGCCTGCCACTCTGATTCTTTGCTATCTTAGCAACGTCTTCTATCAGGGAAGTTCTGCTATCAATTATTTTCACCTCAACATAAATGAAACAGCAGGGCATGGTAAAAGCACATGAAGGGGATGAGCAAGGGATCAAAAAATAAGAAATTAAAAAATAAAAAGCACATGAGCTCCAGCATCAAATGAACCCAAGTTCAAATCCTGGCTCTTCCACACACCATGAAGCATTGAAAAAATAACACAGTATCTCTGAGCCTTGGATTCTCCATCAGCAAAATAAAGATAACAACTATCCTATTGATATGCACTTTAATTAGCAGCAATGTGTGTAAAGGTGCCCAGTGGACCAATCACCCACAAGTGCTCCATAAATGTTTTCTCTATCCTTTCTCAACTTTGCCCAGAGATTTCCTCTTCAAAATGCTTGTATATGTCATCCATTTGTCTCTGTTCAAGGAACCGTACGTAGCCATCAGTAACAGATGAGTTATCTTTGAGACAAGGTAGGATGGGGTTTGGCTTCAGGTCACCCCCGCTAGAACATTCTTTCACACATCCCCACTCATCACAAAATCCACACCACTGCCTCACTGATGCCATGTTTAACCATGCCTCTTACCTAAAAGAATTCCAGAAACTGGCCTTAGAAAATCCAAATATTAAACCAAAGTTGTGGAGTGTTTCACCTAGGGAAGGAATGCTAAACAATTGCCTTACAGCCTTGGTGCTGCCGGCCAGACCATCAGGTGGGGCCCATTACTGAAGATAACCATTGCAGCCCAGTATGCTGACCTGCATACCCCACCCCCTACCCCAGCCGGTATACCCTACCCCAAAGTCAATTCCTGCACTTTGTCTAATCAAAAGATCCCTACTGGCTTTTTTGAGAATCTGCCAGAGGATCCTTGCACCGCCACTGTCTTCCTTATGCTCAGACACAAGCCCTGAAATAAAAGCCTTGTCTGGGACACCTGCTTGGCCCCATGTTAATTTTTATTACATGAGGAGCCAAAAAGCCTGTGACCTATAACATTGTCAGCCCTTCCAAAGGCCATCACACCACATAATGTCAGGGCTGGAAAACTGGCAGACACAGGCTTTGTCCTTGGTGACTTTCAGGCAAAATCCTACCCACAGTTACACTGTATTCCAAGTAGGTTTTTCAGATTTTTGAGTGTGAAGACGTTTAGGTGGGCTTCCTAATCTCTATATCTCTAGTACTCATTTTTCTAAGCTCCTTTACCTGATACTAGAATTAACTGAGGGACTGACACAGTTGCCTTTGAATATTCCCTGCCTCTCATTTCCTCCTCTCGGTTTCTGCTGTGATCGCTACAGGCTGGATATCTGTGAGGTTCTGGGCCTTGGTACTTGTGGAAGACTGAGAATTATCCTTTAATATCTGTTATGACCTGAATTATGCACCTTCAAAATTCATATGTTAAAGTCCTAACCTCTGATTCCACAGAATGTGACTATTTTTGAAGACAGTGTTTTAAAAGAGACAATTTGGTTAAAATGAGGTAATGAGAGTAAACCCTAATCCAATATGACTGATGTCCTTCTCAGAAGAGAAAATTTGGACACAGACATGCATAGAAAAAGAATGCCATGTGAACATGAAGACAGCCAAGAAGAGAGGCCTCAGAAGAAATCAACCTGCTGACCCCTGGATCTTGGACTTCCCAGCCTCCAGAACTGTGAGAAAATAAATTTCTACCAGTTAAGCCACCCAACCTGTAGTATTTTGTTATGGCAGCCCCAGCACAGTAATACAATATTCATTCTCTCCTTCTTCACTTCAGAAATAGAGTTCTTCTAGTTACAGCTAAACATATGAAAGACTACATTTCCCAGCCTTCCTTGCAGTGGGGTTGGGCCATAAAACTGAGTCAGAGCCCGCAGGATGTGAGACATGAGTGGAAGCTGCGTGGCAGCTTCCAGGTCTTGCCTTTCAAGTGGAAGCTGCTTGTACTCCGTGTGTCCCTTTGCCTTCTTCCTGCTGGCTGGGAGATGGCTACAAGCAGAGAAGCTTCCCTGGACAGGGGACAGGGATGGAAACCACATGTTGGAAATGGCAGAGAGCTCTCCTCCAACCCTGGATTACACTCCTGTGTTCTCAAGGAGGTAAATAAGAGAAACATGTTAAACCCACTGTGGTTGGGGCCTCTTTTTTTATGGCAGTGCATTAGTCTACCATTGGGCTAATACAGATATTCCACCTCCAATGCCCAGATCCTCAAGTTCCAGGTTCCCTAAGAATGCCTGGCTGTGGGAAGAACAGAGAGTCTCAGTGCTGAGCTCTAAGTGGAGACTCTCAGGGATTGGCTGGATGGAGGCTCAGTGGAAATTTATCTTCCAACAACTTAGTAGCTATTTGATATAACAACACACATAAATTGCAAGAAAAATATTTTGGTTTTGTTCCTAAATAACCACAGTTACTTACTAATGGTGATGTGTCACGTTGGGCCCTGCACAGTTTCTCAAACTTTGGGATCAGATTGGACTAACCACCCCAATTTCCTGTTCCACATTGATTTGTATTCGATACTTGCTTTTTATTGCAGCAACCACTGAAAACCCAGTTTTACAAAGATACAATCTCATCAAATAGAATGTAGTAAGGTTTAATGTTGAAACTAAACCACATTGTGCTAGTCATTCACACAATACACAATAGAGGTTTTCCTCAAAGATTTAAAATGTTCCATGGAGGTGCCTGTGAGTTTCTGCAGACCCCGGGGGTTCAGTGGGG
The DNA here is from genome assembly GCF_007565055.1 of Rhinopithecus roxellana. Lineage (NCBI taxonomy): Eukaryota > Metazoa > Chordata > Mammalia > Primates > Cercopithecidae > Rhinopithecus > Rhinopithecus roxellana. Next base: position 25,459,381 of record NC_044551.1, on the reverse strand, counting down.
AGCTCAGTGCACAGTTTGGAAACCATCGGCCTAGTCATAAGTATTTAGTTTTCTGAAGTTTACTGGGGCTCAAATCTGTCACTGACTTCCACATTGGTAAAACCAGTGAAATTGTGGTGCCTACTTCTTATGGCTCTTGTGAAAATTAAGTGACATGATCCATTGTTAAATGATGAGCACAGGATGTGGCCGAGAGAAAGCCTTGGCATTAGTTTTCTGTTGCCGTATCACAATCACCTCAAATCTAGAGGCAGTAAACAACATCTACTTTTTGTTTCTAAGTTCCAAACATTGTTTCCAGCAGGAAGCACAGCTTAGCTGGGGCCTCCGCTCTAGGGGCTGACTGGGCAGCAATGCTGGAGTCAGCAGGGCTGCAGTGTCATAAGAGGCTCAAAACACAGCCTCTTGTCGTGGGCAGAATTCGTCTTCTTCCACGTGTAGCACCGAGGTCCAGTTTCACTGCTGGCTGTTGGCCAGGGACCACCCAGTTTCCTGTCATGCGACCCCCTCCACCGCAGTTTGCGTGGCAGAGAGCAGCTTGCTCCTTCAGAGCCAGCAGGAGGGTTTCTGTCTAGTCTGGGAGGACAGTGCCAGAGTGAGATACAATCATAGGAGCGCATTTGCCAGAGGAAGTAACCTAATCAAGGGAGGGGCATCCATCGATTTTGCCATATTTCATTGAATAAAAGCCAGTCGCAGGTTCCACCCACAGCATCATAGACAGGGTTATCAGACAGGGGCACGACTCACGGTGGTCATCTTAGCTTATGTCTGCTGCAGCCTGGAAAAGTGGCATGTCCCCTTCAAGAGTTCTCTTCTCCATGCTAAATATGCCCAGGTGTGTCAACTGTGGCCTGTGTGGCAATGTTAAAACTCCTGGCTCTACTTCTGTGCCGGCCTCAGAAGACATTTGCTCTGGGAAGAAATTGGGGGCAACGCTAGCTTTGTTGTTTAGGGAAGATGGGTCCCATGAGGAGGGGAGACGACACATGGGAGGCCCTTTCCATTTAATTTACTCACCCTTCCACTCACTTATTCCACACATTTTTATTGAACAATTTCCATCATCCAGGCCTTCATCTGGCCCTGAATGGGGACAAAGAGTAAGAAAGAGCCTCACGGTCCCTGCACATCGCTCTCTAACCAGTCACACTGGACACCGATGCCAGCATTTTCATCATTCCAGTGTGATGCAGCCCATTTCCCAGCCTTGTACTGCCACTCCTTGGGAAGAGCTGTGGTCATCCTTTTAATGCAGATGTTTCCAAGAGCAACTGGCCCTGGAGAGGGGAAGAGGGAAGTGGCAGGAGCCGGTGACACAGAGGAAAGGTGTGTGTGGCCAGGCATCAGAGCGCATGCGCTTCAGGTCTCTCTCCTGTTGTGTGTTCCTGGAGTTCTCTGAAGCTTAGTTTCTTCATCTACCCATTCTGGGTTGTCTGAACTAAACTTCTACCAGTAAAAACCCATTTGCATTACTCCCAACACACACACACTTTGATAGCGTGTCTTTCCAAATCGTGTATGAAAAAACAGTCAATTGATTTTCCCATGAAATTAGCAGTATTAAACTAGAGTTGATATCTTTCAGTCAGACACTGAAAAGTGAATGTTTTTGCCTGGCACAGCCAGCCAGGCAGTATCCAGCTGAAGGGAAGACACCGAGAATTGAAGAAAGCTGACGGCATCCATTGCTATTGGTGCAGCCTTCCGGCCATACCCGATATTTCTTCAAAGTGGTATGTGAGTTACTGGGTGTTCCTGGAGATGATTCAGGTGATACATCAGTTTTATAGGTGTGCATTTATTTTAATATGTGGTAATAAAAAATTGCAACTAGCCCATCAAACCAAAGGGATAATTTTCATTTATAATAAACAAAATGAATTTTGTTCCAGGAGTAAATAAACACCAGTCCATGGGATCTGCGGCTACAGGGGCAGTGTCAGGGCCAAATGCAATTGACCGGCATCTAGGGAACCCTGGCTGTTACCCCCAAGGACGCTTCACCCCCACATGCTGTGATGCTGTAGGATGTAGGAGTCCACTTTCTTTCTCAGGACAGCCACACACATACCCACCCCAGTGCCTCTCAGCTTCTACAATAAACAGGGCTCTTAGACATGCTCGGAGAATGATGCTCAGAACAGCCTCTATGGTTCTCCAGCTACTCGACTTCTATGTGCTGGATTGATCAGCTTCACATGAGAATGAGCTTCTCATCCTTCTGAGCTGCTGTCAAGTGTCAGACTACAGACTAAAACATGACAGTGGTCAGGTCAGGAACGTCTGGTCTTGAGATTTAAAAACTAATGATACTGTTTTCACTAGCAATCAAACGCAAGGCTGTTTCTCTCAAAACCCACTGATTGTTGCCTTGCTGTGACCCCTGAGCCTCCTCTGGGTGACGCATTACCATGCCTGCTTTAAAGACCTTTTTTCAGAATTTTTCCTGCCAAGAATTTGACAGTGAAAAAGTACAAAATACGCCCGGAGTCTTGATGCTGGAAATAAAAGAAACAAATGAGGTCTGTCTGGGGCACATCCAGAGGCCCATTGCCAGCTCAGTGCACGCTCAGGCTCTGAGCAGAGAACCATGTTGTGCTCTCTTGATTGATTTGCACTCACTCTATCCCTCTGAAGCATATTTTTAAAGGGAGGAAATTGGTAATTTTATATCTCTTATGGATGGGATATTTTCTATCTATAATAGTTTGGAAATACTTTTTAACAACTCAGATGATGAGGTAAAAAAATAAGTCTTTCTTTTGGGCTTAGAGTTCCCCAAGAGACTGGAAATGAACAAGGGCCTCACGGCAAGTCCAGGAGAGCAATGCCACAATTTCGCGTGTCCAGAGGAATTGTACTACCTCATTATCATATCCACCTCTCCAGGAGGCAGGCGGGGTGGGCAGAGGGGATGCTCAAGGCTGGTCATCTGGAACGCAGCCTCAGCCTGAGGAATAAGAAGAGGGAGATTTGCATTGCACAAAGACAAAGGCATTGATAATGGCTTGTTGGCAATTGACACCTGCTTATTTATTCCAAAGCAAAATCTGCTGAAGTTTGAGAAAAATAGAACCAGTAACAGGAAAGCCATCTGGCTTAGTTCTCTGAGAGATGTGGAACACTTTTTACCCTTCCAGTGCTTAATGTCATTCTGGAAACTTCTTCCACCATCTTTTCTCCTCTAACCTCCACACTTCTAGGATTTGCTTTCAGCTTCCTAAATTCTAAGCTCCCTGAAGCAACTCTGGCCTTCAGTATATGTTGGTCTAATGTGATCAGCCCTCGGGCTCACTGCTCCTCTTTTGCCACATGCCTCTGGGCGCCTGAAAGCCCAGGAGAGGAGGATAGCAGCACCGCTCACAGTGGGAACGAATATTCTGTGAGTCCTGGGAGTCAGAGAACCAAGGAGTTGGAGGGGGAAGTGGCCGATGCACTTTTTCTTGGACCCTTTCCTTTCATTTACATCATAGTTTGGATTTTTTTGGAACATATTTGCCTTATGAAGGTACCTTACAGCTTTTTTTATGCTAGTCATAATAATAACAGTCATGGAATATTTTACACCAGAGCAGCTTGAGTTAAATTTCAAGGACCTATCCTATCCATTGTTTCATTTGTCCAAAGCAATTCCAGCACGAACACTTTCAAGGACCTCCCTTGTTTGGTAATCTACAAGGAGGTGGTATGAACTGAGGGAGTCCGCAAGAATTAGCCTACCTTCATGGCCACAAGCGAAACTGTGTCTTCAGATTGGTGGCCCTCAGATGATGAAGGGACGTTGGGAAGGTGATTGGGAGGAGGCCTTAAAGGTTTACAGTATGATACTGCCAGTGAGACACTCTTCGTAGTCAAGCTGGGACAACAGGACTATCCGGGAAGTATGGTCACCAGTTCGAAATCACAGGAACCCTGCTCGTTTTTGCTTCCCTGCCTGTCTCAAAGTCTTTTTTCTGCAACAGAGTTATTTTGTGATGTTGGGATTATACAAATTGAGATTTATTTAGGTGCATGCAATGCACTTGGGATAAGAGGTGTAGCCTTCCAGAAAATTCATCTAAAAAGGCATCTGGGGAAAGGAAATGTATTGCTCATTGGAATTGAACTATATGAAAAGCTATTGGCAATGTAATTCAGAGCTAGAAATGTAATGGTGTTGAAATACAGAAATATTTCACTATAAACTGTTTCTCTTTCAATATCTAGTCAGCCCAAGGGCAGCCATCTTGGGCTACTTTGTTTGTTATTGATTATAAGGCAAGGGGCTGCTCAGAGGACTTGGGAAACCTTGCTGGTTGAAGGTAGGGGCAGAGGGGGCAAAGTGGGTGAGGAGATTGTCTAGCACAGGAGAAAGATAGCTTGCTGTTGGGGGTGAGGGTGCTGTGAGCAAGTGACACAATGTCCCAAGTGTCAGTGCCTTATCTGCATGTGGCAGGGGTCATGGCTGGTCACACTGCATCTCCTGCAGGATTTGGGCATCAGCTCTAGCTCCAACTGGGCCCCTAAAAGACTCAGGCAAATATGGGGATAATTAGAAGACTGGCAGGGCAACCCTAGTAGAGCTCTAGTCAGATGATTAAAGAGTCATGAGTTGGTGCTGGAGGACGGAGCGATTTCAGCTTCCAAGAGTCTGTCATTCAAATGGTCTCCAATTAGCAGAGACCACCCAGAGGGGCCAACTTAGAAGCCCACTTCTTTTTATGAATGCCGACTCCATGGCAGTGTGGAAGATGGATTTGAAGTGTAAGGGACCAGAGGAAGGGACACCAATGTGGCCTCTTCCTGTCTCCTTTGCCGGGCTCCAGGTTGGCTCTGGGCATGGCTGTGACCTCTATTTTTTTTTCATTAAACCAATAACTAAAACCATTTGATATGAATCAATAACTGTTCTAGGAGCAGGTGATAGAAAAAATTGAGACAAAATTCACATCATCAAGGAAGTTTCAATGTTGAGAGTGGCAAAGATGAATCAACCATGAATACCAAGTATGAGAAACATCAGAGAAGGGCACAGAACTTTGGGACTTGGTTGAGGGGCAACAGATCAGAGGGTTTCAAAAGGCTTAATGTGTGCTCCTGACCTGAGATTTGAAGTATGGGTGGAAGGCAGTAAAGGAAGAATGGAAGAGCAGCCCTAGTAAAAAGAATATCACATCCAATGGCAGAGAAGCCTGGCACACAGGGTAACTGGAAGGGGTTCCATAGATCTGGTGAGGGCCTTTGTGAAGGGGAGGCAACGAGACTAGAGGGAAAATGCTGCAGAGATCACATGCAAAGGGCTTTGCATGGTAATATGAAATGTGTGGATGTATAGAAAGTCCATCTGTATTAGTATCGGTCTGAGTTCTCCAGAGAAATGGAACCAATGGGGGTAGGGGAAGCAGCCGGGAGAGAAAAGGGGCGGGGGATGAGGAGAGGGAAAGAAAGTGAGAGATTATCAATCTATTTATCTAGAGAGATTTACTATAAGGTATTGGTTCATATGATTATGGAGGCTGAGAAGTCCAGGATCTACAGTCGGCAAGCTGGAGACCCAGGAGAGCCATTGGTATAGTTTCAGTCTATGTCCAAAGGCCTGAGAACCAGGAGAGCTAATGGTATAAGTTCTACTTTGAGTCCAAGTCTAAAGGCAGTAAAAGATTGATACTGCAGCTCAAAGACAGGCAGAAAGAATTCTCCCTTACTCAGGCTTTTCTTCCATTCAGGCTTTTAACAGCTTGGATGAGGCCCACCCACACTGGGAAGGACAATCTGCTTTACTCAGTCTACCGATTCAAACTTTATTCTCTTCCAGAAACACCTTCACAGACTCATCCAGAAATAATGTATAACTAAATATCTGGGCAACCTGTAACCCACTCAAGCTGACACATACAATTAATCATCACACCATCAAACTTTGAAGAATTTGAAGCAGTGCTGGACGGGACCACATTTTTGGGGGGGAAGAAACAGAGCATTTAGCTCCCAACTCTTAAAAGTATGACTGTGCAGATAGAGAGGAAGACACGAATTCAAGGCACATGTGAAGGGTAAATCTTCAGGATTAAGTATGGAAAAAAGTGAAATGAGGGCATGGAAGATGATGCTGATGTCTCTTGTCTCCAGACTGGCAGGGAGGGCTCTGGGCGTCACTAAGATGGGTATGAGAGGGCAAGCAAGGAACAGGTGTGGGAAAAAGCAGTGAGTCGAATCTGGAGCATCCGAATGGGAATGATCAGGAGGCAGTTGAGTATATGGGTCTGCAGCTGGGAATGGAAATGTAAATTTGGGATTTATCTGCTTACTGAGGGTAAGGGTAGCTATGGATTCAGATAAGTTTGGATGAGAGTCCCCAGAGAGCAAGGGTGTGGTGTGAGAAGAGTAGGAGGCAAAGGGTGAAGTACTAAGCCTCATGGATGCTTAAGGTGAGGAAGAAAAGAGAACCCATGAAAGAAAATGAAAAGGAGGTAAACTGAGAGACGTGTCACAACGTCCAGGGGACAAATCAAGAAGCATGTTTGTCAAATGTCACTAAGAAGTAGGATTATCACATAAAACATTGATTGTATTAGGCAATATAGAGGTAAGTTTTTGTGGTAGACCCAGGTAAAGGAGACTTACCAGAATGCAGTGAGCTGGGGAATGAATGGTAGGTAGGAAATGACATCAAGAGGAGACTTCTCTTTCAAGAAGCTTGCTAGTAAGGAGACAGGAAGAATGGTAGCTGGAGGGAGGACATGTTTGTTTTTAATTGGGAGAGACTTGATGATGTTTAGCATGATGGTGGGGGAAAGCAAGACAGGAGTGACTGTCAATGGAGCAAGCCCCTGAAGAGATGAGAAATGATGGAACCAAAAGCCCAGAGAAGGGACTAGCCTTGTAAAGGAGGAGGGACCAGAACTCTCCTGAGACTGAAAGGCAGGTGCAAAGAGTATATGACAAGTCTGGAGCTATGAGGGTCTAAGATTCTGTCCTGTATGCAAGTTAACAAGACAGCTTGCCACATTTCATAAATACTGGCAGAAAACACAGGCTTCTGGGTCAAAGGCAAAAAACAGACGACTACTCTCAGCAACAGTAGTAGGCAGAGTAGCATCTGGCACCAGTTCCCCAAATCCCAATTCTTACAGTGCAACATGATCAGGGCTAAGTGTTGCCAGCACATGTGGTGGGTTGCATTGTAGGGAAGGAGCCTGAGACTAGGAAGCCCTGATCTCCTAATAAGGGTTTCCAGAAAACCTGCCCATCCTCCTTTCCAGAAAGAGATATCTTTGTTACCCAGAAATATAAGCAAATCTGCCCTGAGAGGGCAAGGGAGACGTCTCTACTTTTACTAATTTGTAATGTAAGAGACATTTCTATCTTTCCAAGGCTCTTGCTTATCCTAACATTCTTGGAAAAACAGTCTAAATCTAATTGGCTGTCGGTGCTTAGACATCTAATGACTTGAGGGGTTCATGGAGAACCCTCACATATATGCCAACACTGATGAACTTGTGGCTGGCTGAGAAAATAGCTAAGAACATTATTATCCGATGGCCTCCATTTTTATTTTCAGTAAAGTACCAAGTAAGGTTTTCTGAGAAGAAAGGGTACTGTAGTTGGAGAGGAGTTTTTTTTAAAAAGCAATTCAGAAAAATAACTGAGGAAAATGTGAGGGGTCATTGGCTGAAACCCATGGAAATCTTGCCTAGCACCAAGGGCTAGTCAAGGTTGGTGACCATGACCCACATAAGAAGTGATGCCCTGCTAGGCATGGTGGTCTGCCTGTAATCCCAGCTACTTAGGCGACTGAGGTGGGAAGATTGCTTGAGTTTGAGGATGCAGTAAACTAGGACTGTGCTACTGCACTCTAGCCTGGGCAACAGAGCAAGACCCTGTCTGTCTCCCTATATAAACATAAACAAGGTTTCCTAACCAGTGCTCAGTAGTGGGAAGCAGCAGAGACATCAGACTGAAGGTGAATAGATGGGCTGGGGGACTGGTGGGCAGGCACAAGGGAAACTATGAGGGTTGAGAGCAAGACAGTTTAGAACAAAAGCCAGAGGGACTGAAGTGACAGACCATGAGATCCAGGCAGTGCTTCCTAACCTTTTGCACCTAGGGGCACACCAGGTAAATGGACTGCTTGCAGCTGGAAGCAACTGACCTACAGGCTCCAGCTGCCCCGGGAGACTGAGGGAATTTGTGTTGCTATAAATCTGTAGCTCTTTCAGGATATCTTAGAAGGAAAGCTTACAGCTAGGACAAGATGACATTTGCTAAAATTTTGTTAAGAATGTTTGTGTCGCCGATGAGGGATATCAACCTTTTGTTTTCTTTTTCTTGTAACGTTTATGGTCTCAGGCTTAAAAGTCAGGATGTTGTCTCTCATTTAATGAGCTGGAAAGTGTTCCGTTCTCTTTTATAATCTAGAAGAGCTTGTGTAGAATTGGTATGTCTTCTTTAATGTTTGGTAAATTTCATCAGTGAAGCTATGCTGACCTACAGTTTTTGTTTGTGGGCATGTTTTTAACTACAGGTTCAACTTAATAGATACAGGGCTATAGATTCAATATAATTTCAATAAAAATCCCAACAGGATGTTTCTGGTAGAGATTCACAAGTTGAGCATAAAATTTATATGCAATTGCAAAGGACCTACAACAGTCAAAATAATTTTGAAAAAGAACAAAGTTGGAACATTCTTACCATGTGGTTTCAAGACCTGCCCTAAAGCTACAGCAGTGAAGACCATGTGGCATGAGTGTGAAGACAGAGATATAAATCAATGGAACAGAAGAGAGTACAGAAATAGGTCCACACGTATATGCTCAAATAATTTTTCAAATGAAGTTGCTGTGGCAATTCATTGGAAAAAGAATATCCTGTTCAATAAATGGTGCTGGCAACAACTGCCCATCCATTTGCAAAAACCAACCACTCCCCGTCACCAAACTTAACTCTTTTCTCACAACATTAACAAAAATCAACTTGAAACGGATGATAGATCTAACCATAAAAATTAAAACTATAAAAATTCTAGAAGAAAACAGACCAGAAAAAATATTTGTGGAATGTATATGTGATAAAGGACTTAACCCAAGATACATAAAAGAACACTTATAATTCAATAAGATAAACAATGCACACAAAAAATGGGCAAAAGGCAAAATATTTGAAGAGACTTTTCCCAATAAAGGGATACATAAAAAGCAGCTCAGTATCATCAGTCTGTAGGGAAATGAGGCATACCACACACCTACTGCAGTGGATCACAAAAAACAAAAGCTGGACAATACAAAGTGCCAGTAAGAATGTTCAGCAACTGGAACTCACAAACACTGCTTGTGAGAATGAAAAAATAGTACAGCACATTGGAAGACATTTTCATAATGTTAAACACTTACCATAATACCCAGCAATTTTGCTTCTAGGTATTTACCCAAGAGAAATGAAAACACCTGTTGTCACAAGTCTTGTACTCAAGTCATGTACTTGTATGTGTTATAGCTTAAAAACTGGAAACAGCTGAAGTGTCCATCCAAAGATGAAAAAATTGTGACCTATTCTTACAGTGAAATTCCACTCAACCCTAAAAAATATTAACTACTCATGCATATAAAGCATGGATAAGCATCAACAGCATTATACAAAGCAAATGCAGCAAAACACAGAAGGCTACCCACTAGGAGTCCACTTATATGGCATCCAGGAAAAAAACTATAGGACTCGAAAGGAGGGAAAAGATGGACAAAAAAGAGGGGAAAACTTTGAAATAATGCTGTTGCCCAGGCTGGAGTGCAGTGGCACAATCTCAGCTCACTGCAACCTCTGCCTCCCAGGTTCAAGTGATTCTCCTTCCTCAGCCTCCCAAGTAGCTGGGGCTACAGGCGCCCGCCACCACACCTGGCTAATTTTTGTATTTTTAGTAGAGACAGGGTTTCACCATGTTGACCAGTATGGTCTTGATCTCCTGACCTTGTGGTGGTTATATAACTGTATACATTTGTCAAAATTCAAACTGTATACCTAAGAAGAAAGAATTTCACTATATGTAAATAATACCCAACATGCCTAAGAACACTGCAGAAGTAATTAAGGAATACCTAAATAAACAGAGATACAATGCTCAGGGATTGGAAAACTCAATATGGCTAAGATGCCCACGTTCCCCAAATAGACCTAACAAATATTGCTTGTATTCCAAGTGTGGAAGGAAGCCATGAAAAGCCTTTAAGTGTAGGTATATCTCTGTTTTATATATTTCATGGCTGCTGTGTGGAGAACATATACGTCAGTTGTAGAGGAGCACAGAGCTCATTCAGAAAGCTTCTGCAGGTGGCTCAGGTCAAGAGGGTAGCAGTAGACACATAGAGGATGCCATAACTGGGATAGGTTTTGAAGATGTAGCTGACAGGACTGATTGACTGGTCTCTAATAATTTCAGAGGCTGCAGCCCATCCCTTTCTACATATCCAGAGTTCCTTGAGGTCATGGACTCTCTTCTCCTCCCCAACACTTGCTCACTCAGTAGCAAGCAGAGTGTGCCAGGGGTTCTGTAGGCACACAGAGACCCAAAGCTCCTTTGCTGATGGATCTTTGACTTTTAAAATAATGGCTATCATCTCAACCTTCATTCAAAAAGTTGAATCTGTTCAGAAATCTGGTGCTCCCATTGCCAGAACCATATATGTGCATCTATAACTTTCTCCCAAAAAATCTTTGAGAGTTCCAATAGAGGACAGAGTCCATTGTTCTGATCCCCATCACACCTTCTCCTTGCAAACCCTGCTCTTGTCTCTTTGGTGGGTGACAGAAGCTCTCACCTCCTATAGCTGCAGCAGTGCCAAGGTGGTGTGGAAATACTGTTCACACCCTGGGAACTTTGTATGTTCAGGAGCTGGCTCACAGAAATGCCTGGGGTGGGGGGGGGGACGGAGGTCATGGAGGGGAGCAACAGGGAGGGCAGGGGTCACGGAAGGCTGACAACAACTGAAGGCTTGGCTGCCGGGCATAGCTTTCCTCTCAAAATTGAATTCCCTTAGATCATGGTGCCCTAAAGTCCACCTGTCAGATATGATGGAGTACTCCCATTCCTAGCCTCTCTGCTTGCCACCTCTGGCCTGGGTCAGACAGGGCACAGCAAGTGTCCTTGCTCTGAGATCTGAGTTCTCCCAGGAGCCTGGTTGCCTGTGAGAGCAGATGGTGGGTGCAGGTGAGCCCCAACCCCAGGAGGCAGCACTAGAAATGCCCAGGCTTGGGAGACTTTGGTTCTAATGCAGCCTCAACTCACTGGATGACCTTGGTGTGTCCCAGCACCTGTTTCCAGGGGACAAGGAGGAGGAGGAGGAGCAAGGACCAATCTATTGTGGGTTCTCCCCCTTCATGAAAAAGCAGCTGATGCCTTCTGGAGACCTACGGCATCGCCTTCATGGCACTGGCTGACAGAGTTTGGATATCTGTCCCCACCCAAATCTCATATTGAATTGTAATTTCCAACTTGTTTTGATTTTACAAGCTTATAGGTGTAAGGAACTCATCTCCAGATGTGGCTTGGGTTTGAGTTAATGCTGGAATGAATTAAGACTTTCGGGATTATTGGGACGGCATGATTGTATTTTGCAATGTGAGAAGGATATGAGATCTGGGAGGTCCAGGGACAGAATGATATAGGTTAGATATTTATCCCCACCCAAATCTCATGTTAAGTTGTAATCCTCAATGCTGGAGGTGGACCTGGTGGGAGGTGTTTGGGTCATGGGGGCGGATCCCTCACGGTTTGGTGCCATCTTCACAATAGGTAAGATCTGGTCTTTAAAAAGTGTGTGGCATCTCTCAAAGAAAAAAAAATTAGATAATGGGCATTCACAGCATCCTGGATGGAAATGGAGACCATTTTTCCAAGTGAAGTAATTCATGAATGGAACACCAAACTTTGTGTGTCCACACTCATATGTGGAAGCTAAGCTATGAGGATGCAAAGGCATAAAAATGTTACATTGGACTTTAGGGACTTCGGGGAACAGGGTGTGAATAAGGGATAAGACTACATATTGGGTACAGTGTACACTGTTTGGGTGATGGGTGCACCAAAATCTCAGAAATCACCACTAACTAGCTTATTTCGTGTAACCAAACATTACCTGTTGCCCAAAAAACTATTGAAATAAACATTTGTTTAAAAAGCATTTGGCACCTCTTTCCCCCAACTCTCTCTCTTGCTCCTGCTTTCACCATGATCACCATGACCATGCCTGCTCCCACTTCGTCTTCGACCATGAGTAAAAGTTCCCTGAGGCTTCCCCAGAAGCCTAGCGGGGTCAGTACCATGCTTGTACTGCCTGCATAACCGTGAACCAATCAAACCTCTTTTATTTATAAATTACCCAGTCTCAGGTATTTCTTTATAGCAATGCGAAAACAGCCTAACATACTGGCCATGGCCTGGAATTAACTTATTCCGTCGTATGCTTGTTTATAGTCCCTCTCCACAGTTGGAACGCAAAACCCACCTCATCTATCTTGTTCACCATTGTCTTCTAAAATAGCGTGGTAGACAGAATTCTAAGGTGGTCCTCCCAGATGCCCAGCACCCAATGCACACATACTACCTCCCAGTTATTCAAGCAAACACCCATCTAGGTGCTGCTGTGAAAGAATTTTGCAGATTTAATTAAGGTCCCAAACTAATAGACCCTAAAACAGGGGCCTGACCTAATGACAGGAGCCCTTTAGGACAGAGAGCTTTCTCCAGCTGGTTGCAGATGAGGAAGAAGAGGGTCAAAGCTTGAAAATGAAGGCAGCCACAGGGCAAGGCATGGGAACAGACTCTAGGCTCTGAGAGTGACTTCTGGATGATGGCAAGGAAATGGGGATCTCAGTCCTACAACCACAAGGATCTGAATTGTGCCAATAAGAATGAATGTGGAAGCATATTCTTTCCCAGAGCCTCCAGACAAAGACTCATCCCAGTTGCTCAACACCTTGATTTAAGCCTTGTGACACCCTGAGCAGAGAACCCAGTCACACCGTGCTAGACATCAGACCAACAGAACTGTGAACTGGCAAAGGAGTGTTGTTTTCAGCTGTTAAAGTGTGGTCAACCTTATGTGGCAATAGAAAACTATTACAACTGGTCATTCCAGTATCCAGCATTTACAAGCAGCTCATTATGTATTCCTTGAATTACAGGAATTATCAAATCACTTGTAAGGTTTGTGTTTTGTTTGATATTGTCTATAAATAGGAACAATAACCCTTTCTGAATGACAATGTTAGGATTAAATGAGATAATATATTGTAGCATGTATAAAACTTAGTCCACAGGAAATTTTTATTTCAAGCACTCATTTTGCCAGTTTGCAGAAACTTAATCTCAGCCAATTTTGGGGGGGTAGGAGTGGTTATGGAGAAGCACCTTGGTATTGGGGTAGACACAGGAGCACCTGGCCCTCCCCTGCCACACTGGCACCTGCTGGCCAAGCCACACTGGGATGTTACCATGTTCCTCTTATTCCTGTCTGAAAGGCACCTGCAGGCCTAGAGATGTGGGTACTACATGTCCTTCATAGCCTACTCCCTCTGTGCGCCCCTAGCGCATCCTCTAATAGGGTTTGGCTGTGTCCCCACCCCAAATCTTATCTTGAATTATAGTTCCTATAATCTCCACAGGTGGCGGGAAGGAGCTGTTGGTTAATGTAATCATGGGAGCAGTTACCCTCATGTTGTTCTCATGATAGTGAGTTCTTATGAGATCTGATGGTTTCATAAGGGACTTTTCCTCCTTTTGCTTGGCACTTCTCCTTGCTGCTGCCATGTGAAGAAAGACCTGTTTGCTTCCCCTTCCACCATGATGTGAGTTTCCTGAGGGCCTCCCAAGCCATTCTGAACTGAGTCAATTAGACTTCTTTCCTTTATAAATTACCCAGTCTTGGGTATGTCTTAATAGTGTGAGAACAGACTAATGCATGTGGGCCATACAAGTCTGTTACTGCTGCCCCAGGGGCAAGAGGCCTTCATTTTCAAATGCCTCTAGTTTATGTGGGTATTTGTTCTGGTGGATTTTGGAGAGGGTGGGGGTATAGTTGTGGGGCTCCCCCCAGCACCCACAAACCCCTTTTCTTCTTGCCTCCCTTCACCCTTCAGGCTCAGAGTTGGGAAGCTCTGCCCTTGCTCTTCACACTTTTTCCCCAATTGCCTTCAGGGACTGGATTTTTGAAATGGAAGTTTGGTTTTTGGTGTGTCAACTCTCCTCTGGGGCATACTCCTGAGTGGAGAGTGAGGAGAAACATCAGCAATATCTTGAAGATATTTATCCCACTATAACTGCCAACCTGCAGGGCACAATGCTAGCATCCAGCAGGTGCTGGTGACTTGAGGCTCCTGTTTCTCCCCAGTCCCCTTCCCATCTGAATTTCTTTCTAGATCTAACATTATCTGTTTCTCCCCATCAGTTTGCCTTTCCCTCCCAGGTTCCTCTTCTGGCTGGCTTCCCCTCCCTCCTTCCCCCTTCCCGTCCTGCCTGGTGGCTCCCACATGAACTCTGCATAGGATTCACACAAGAATACAGGTCAGCTGGGACATTCTTCTCTCTACTGGGCCCCAGTGCCATTGCCATCTTTTTTGACTTAAGATTCCATTTTGTGTAATTACTGCTGAACCCTGGGCTCAAGTTCTCTTGTGGGTCCCTGAATAAATCTGAACCAAGCCCCAAGGAAGAATACTAATCTCAAGTTGAGTCGAACCCAATTGCCTTTGCAGAGGGCATCAGCCTATTAATGTTATTTGGCTTCTCTCAGAATGAGTGATCCCAGTTACAATCCAATTGTTCACCTGAGAACAAAACTGTTCTCAGTCCTTGAAGTTTTTGTTCTGTGGGAAGCCATGGGCTGCTCTGACTGGGTACCACTTCTTCAAGACTTCATTTGTGACTCCAATCTTTCCTCTTCAAAATGCTGAAATACTGAGACCTGAGTTTTATACATAGCGCAGGTTAAATTTGAAAGGCTAAATTAATTTCTTTGAAGATTATTCTTCAAGGATTCCTGTATACTCAGCAAATCTTCCAACTTGTTCTTTAAGCCTAGTATGGGTTTCCTAGCTGATGAAGTGGCCAGGCACCCAAGCAGGAGCATTTCAAGCAGCAGGAGTGGGAAGGTAGCACAAGTAATGGGTCTGAACATTTATCTCCACAGTAGAAAGCCCATGTCACCATCATGAGACACTGAAGTGAGTTAGAAACAAGTTTACACAGAGCTTTATTGTTTCTAAGGGGGGTCCCTGTATGTTCCTTGTTTTGTGTGTTGACTCTGGCATTAGTACATTTCTACAAAGCTCTAGAAAGAATTGTGAGCCAGGGCCAGGGCCTGAGCTCTTAGCTCTGCCACTGTTACGTTCCTAATGGTAGCTGAGAGCTTGGGTCTTGATCCCAAGATAATGACGAGCCTGTCCTTCTCCTGTCAGGCTGCTCCTGGGAGAAGGTGGCAGTTGCTGGGTCGTGCCCCACTGTACAGCCTTGAAATCTTTTGATGTTCCTTTCAGGCCCTCTGATGTTCTCCAGAGATGACCAGTCATCTGGCCAAAGCATGAGGGTCAGGAGCCCGGCCAGAGTGACCCCCCTGACCTGCCTGTCCTCAGGAAACCCTTGACAACGTCCCATCTCCCTCTGTACAGTTCACCCTGGCCACATGCTATGAGCCAGCAATGGAAGAAACAGGATAAAGCCGGGATTCTTTACAACAGTTGTAGGATGGTCTCACCCAGCAGCAGGTCTGACCCTCCTGCTTCGGCTCCTGACAGCCAAGGGACACATTCCAGGAACACAATGGGGTGGAGATAAATGTGCTCAAAGGCTCCTGAGGCTATGGAGGGAGCTGGCCAAGCTCACCAGAGTGCACTCATCACAGTCCTCTTCTGCCTGCCCCCACTCCCAGCAGAATCTCCTCAGCAGCTACCTCTTCCAGGGCAGCTTTCAGGAATGGTGGCTGGAGCCATGGGTCCCCAACCAAGGGTGTAAGTGAATCCTGGCACAGACAGATTTGGAAACCCTAACTGTATCCTACCATACAATGACTGAGTAGCTCCATTGCCTAAGGCCTTGCACATATGCTGGTATTGGCATTCCAGCACCCCCAAAATGACGTGTTCAGGAGGCACCCTGAGTCAGCTGGTGTCAGCCAGACACTGAAGTCCTCTTCGGTCTGCTTGACCCAGAGGGGAGAAACAACTCAGCACAACCTGGCCATTTTCTTTCTTATTCAAACCTCTCTCCTTCCTCTCAGATGCCTCTATGGGTATAGAAACCCAAGTGCTACTACAGCTTTTTGGTTTATTGGCTTTGAGTTTGGTGCTTCTGCCTTCCAATGAGACGTTAACGTCTTCCTTGACGATTCGCTTTTTCCTTGCTGGTTATATTGTTCTAAGGTGCTTTACTTACCCTTAGAACAGTGCATTCATATCTAGTTTTCTGCATAAAACTTCTCCAACAGCATGAAGTTTCACACTTAACGCTGCCCTCACATGTTCCTGCCCATTCCCATTGTTTTGGGGGTGGATGGCTGCTCTTGAAGAGTCTTTTGGAATTGCTGAGCTGCCTTAATGTGGCTTTCTTACCCAAAGTGATCTCAAAACATTCATGGGAGATTGTTGATCCTCCTCCTTTGGTTTCTCTGAGAAATGGCAATGTGACAGTCTCAGAACAGAAAGGCATCAGGTATTTGTGTGGCTGCAAAACCCCACCTCACCCAAGCAGACAGCGATTTGTAGCCTTTCTTTGCCAGGAAAGGGAGACTCACTTGCATTCCTTCCCAGGGGTGTGAAAGCTGTGAGAACAGCCTGCCATGAGAAGGGGCCTGCAGCAGAGCTGGAAACAGGCATTAGATCCAAGGGGGAACATGGAGACTCAAGCTGCTCTGCCAGGACCCTGGAGGGTCTCATTTATCACAGGAGATGGATTTTTAGTATCTATTGCTCAGCTCCCACAAGAACCTTGTCTGAGAAAGTGCACTCACTATCAGCAGAAAAGAAAGCAGCAGCGAATGGGAAAAGGTTTTGCTCCGTAAGAGGCAAACATTGTTCAGGATATGCACAAATAATCCAAGCTTGTTTGAAGCAATGATTTCAAGGGCTTCTCCTATTTTGGACTGTACAGACAAGGGAAAGGACAGAGGTCATAAAAAGCAAGAGCACTGAGAATATTAGGTCTTAGTCATCCATTTGGGAGAGACTAGGAGTCAGGAAGTGATCTGCAAAATGCCTGGAAATGGCTGTAACAGTTGAGGGGTAAGATGGCAATATGAACTCCAGGAGCAGTGGAGGGAATGAAACTTTGGGCTTGCAGAACACCTGGCCTTCTTTGAACACCTCCCATCTCTGAAACTCAGGATGTACCACTGATTCTACTCTGGTCCCCAAAATAACTACAACCTGAGACAATGAGATTATCCCCCACCCATGCTCTGAAGAGTCTGTGGGTAAACACTGAAGACATGGTGGCCAGCCAATACCTCTTGACTTTTGCAGGGTGAATGGCCCCACACAGAGCTTGGTTTCCCTTCATTTCTCCTTCTCCTCCCCTCTACTCCTCTATTTCCCTTGCAGCGCTGCTATTGATGGTGTACTTCTCAGTTGCTAAGGGTGATTTGCAAACTCAGCCCTCAGGAGATTCATTTCCTCACACCTGTGGCCTGTCTGCCCCAGGTGCTCTGTTCCAACCCAGAATGCCTCGGGATGATGTGCTTTTGCTTCAGGTACCCACGAATGCAAAATGCATCCTAACTCAAAATGCACTGAGCGCCTTAAGCACTAACTTCAGTGGAGATTCTCATCCCCCCACCCCTGTATCCCCTGCCAGGGACTGATACTAGCCCCCACACCCCATAGTCTTAGTGTTATTTGTCTGTCTGTGGTCTTGGGGAAAAGTCTATGCTGCTATTTCTCATTTGTTTTGTAAAGCAACCTTTCTTGGGGGTTTTAAGAGTGAATTTGACATTGGGCAGACCATTATCACCCTGAAGCAGTACAGAAACCACCTTGCACTGCTGCCTCCCTGGTGTGACTAGAATGTGGTTTCAGAAACTCCAAATGTGGTGGCATAAACAAGGTCGAAGTTTACTTTCTCTCTCACATACAAGTCTGGAATTAGGTGAGCCAGAGCTTGTGTGGGGGTCTCAGCCAAGTAGGGCCTAAGGCTCATTCTATTTTGCCACTCTGCTACATGTGGCTTCCATCCCCAAGGCCGCCAATCAAGCTGTCCTGTTCACATTTCTGTCCTGTTCACATTTCAGTCCCAAGGAAGAAATCGGGATTGGGCATCGGGAATGCCCTCTCCTGTGAAGATGCTTCTCAGAAATGATGTGTACCTCATGCCTCTGCCCACATCTCTGTGGGGGCACTTTGTCACAAGGCCACACCAGCTTCAAGAGGGTGGGAAATACAGTCTTTTCTTCTGGGGAATCCTCTGTCTAGCTTAAAAAAAAGTATGGAGGGAATTATATTATAGACTAGAATAAGGACGAGTGGATATTTTTTAGAACATTCAGTAGTATCTGCAACATACCCTTTCTTCCATTCCCCACAACATACATGTTTTTACATTATCACATTATCTTTAATCATTATTATGCACAAATTCAATCCATCCCAGAGGCTGCATATAGATGCCAAAACTTCTAATTTGGATCAGAATCTCTTGAAATTTCCCCCAGTGGCTAGCATTACATTTCCCACTGAAACCCACTAGCCCTTAATTAGATAACAGTACTAGCAGTCTAGTTCATGTTGACTGACACAGCAGATACACACACACAGGCTCCTGAATTTCTTTTCATTCACCCAAGAAAAAAGAAAGATATAACCACAGATGTGGTTTGTTGCTAGAATGCCTGTGGTTTTCCAATCTCCTGTTTAAGAAGAGACAGAGGGCCCTGCTCTAAACAAGGATTACCAGAGCTGTGTGCCTTGTGACACATTTGGGCTGTCTAAAAACAATACTGACTTATGCTAACGGAAACTGCTTTTTAATCATAAAAGTAACAGTATAGATAGAACATGGGGAAAATGGTTAAAAGAAAAATGTGAACTATGTATTATCTATAAGCCCATTAGTCTGATACAGGTACTCCTGTCATTAGGAAAATCTTTTCAAGTGGGAATGATTTTATAAAACATACATATATCTTTGACATTATTTCTTAACTTGTTTAATATTTCAGCCTCTCCCTTCTTTGTCCTGGCCCTCAGGGGACAACACCTCTATGCTTTTCCAAGATGTGGGCTGTCAGAGTTCAGGTTCCCTGGAAGCGGAGCTGGAACAGGGTCTATCTGTGAAAATCACTTACCGGGGCCTGCTCACAGGAGAAGGGGAGTGAGGGAAGCAGGACAGTGCAGTGGGGGGCTGGACACTCATTCCTGCCTGGTCCCCAGAGTTCTGGAGTGTGAATTGTGCCACAGAGCTGGTACTACTTTGAGGCAAGGGGGCCAGGTTAGAGACCTTGAGTCAGTCTTTGGCCCTGGTTGCCCAGGAGCATGATTGGAGTGGCATGATTTCTGGTGAATGGCTCCTGTTTGGTGGAGGAGGATTCTACGGAGAAGGCAATAGCAGTCAAAACAGCCGGGCAATAGAAGCTCCGGCCTCATGAGGGGAATCTTGGCACAGCACCAGCAGTATCCACCGTGGGAACATTCTCTTACCCATGCTGCCTGCTGTGGTGAAAGAGAGCTGCATCCCTTACTCATGCTCCATGCTGTGGTGAAGGAGTAGCCTCTGGTTCCTTCAAGGGACGCGGGAGCACGTGAGCCGGGAGCATGTGATCATGTGACTCCAATATTCTTTCCCATATCCTAAGTCTTCGGAGTCTCCCCTCTGCATTACACCAAGGCATATGTGACACCTCATTGCTGCTTACTGTAGACCACGATGCCCAATGGAGAGAAGAGGAGGAAGTGTTCCAGAAAGGGGAAACCAGGACCGTACCAAGACTCAAACCCAACACCACACGGCAAGTTCAAGGACCTAGAAGACATTGAGCATGACCAGCTTGAAGAGAGGGAGCGGGGAATGGGCAAAGATAAGGCTCGAGAAGTGGAGGTCACATCATACGGGGGCTGGAGGATGGTAAGGGGGTCAGACTTTATACAGAAGCACAAGGGAGCCAGTCAAGGGTTCCAACCATGGAAACAGCATGATTATACCTCATCTTCAGTAGTTTCATTCACTGCAAGTCAAGATTGGGAATGAATTGAAGGAGAGCAAGAATGATCAAAGGGAAAGCAGTTTGGAGGCTGTCAGGGTCACCAGACAGGAGATGATGGGTATTGACACAGGGAGCTGTCAGTGGAGATGGAGAGAAGGCATTAGATCCAAGAGATTGAAAGGATGATGTTTTTCAAACTGTGGGTCTTGCCACACTAGTAGGCAAAGTTTACTCAGTTGTGACTAGAATTTTAGTGAAATAGAATGAAATAAAACCTGAGAAGGCACTGCATGTGGGAAGGGTAAGTATTGCTTCATACAGTATTTGTTTCAGGTATGTGTGTATCTGCACGTGTTTGATGGTATAAACGGTCACAACATCAAACTTCTCCCTGTGGGTCATGGAAGGATTTCAAAGCTGCCGATGTGGATGGAGCTCTATTGCACCTGATGGCTGATGGGATGTGAGCACCAAAGGAAGTCCAGGAGTGGCTCCCAGATCTCAGGGTCCCCCAATGTGGTGGTTGCATTCACAGAGGTAGGCACAGACACTACTGGATGGGGAGGGGGGATGAAGATGTCCCTTTATAATTGTAGGTAGGCTAATTGGCAGAGGTTATATGTGGTATGGGGATAGAGGGCCCTTGGGAAACACAGTGCTTCCCCAAGAGGTCTCTCTGCAGCCCGGCTCCTCCGCGGTATCTCCTGCCCTTCAGAAACAGGGTTGACTGCTCCTAGTCATTGAGCAAGGCTTTGGAACTGGCCTTTGACCCAGTTCACTCCTGGGTCGTCCCCTAGTCTAGGGTGCTGACTGGCTCACACATGCATCACCCACCCTGCAAAGGAGGCTGTCGGCAGGATCAGTGCTGGAATTTCAGCCTCATATCTCACAGCCTGCTCCCGGGGTGATGGATGGCTTTCTGCGCGGCTGGCCATTGATCCCAGTCATAGCCGAAGAGTAAAACAACCCTTGCCGCCACATTTACATTGTGGGCTGACATGTGTCTGCAATGCGGCGCCGAGGCTCCCGGGGAATGCGCCTGGCCACCATCTGCCGTGTCAGCGCACGGCTCAATTCCTCCTCTAGCCCCTTTGTAAATGGCCTTTGTCAGCGTCTCCCAACAGAAGCTACTCTCTTCATCAATCAGAATAAATGGTCTGTTGGAATGAAAGATTCCCCTTCCCAGCCAGCTGGAGAAAAAGGTTTCAGGCCTGAGAACTCCCTATTTGTTCTGGGGCAGCCACCAGCATGCTGCCAGGCCCAGTGCTGGGTTGTCTGCCCTTCAGACCCCACCCTTCCCCTCCCACACACCGACTATTCCTGGCCTGGTGCTGCCTGCGTCCAGGGACTCACCTCCCACCCACTTGCTCACTGAGCAGAATTCAGATTTGGGTTTCTTTATTGTAGAGGGGTCACAACCGCCCAATTTCTAGTCATAAGAAAGATGGTATCTCCGTATGTATTTAGTACTTTATGTATTCATTTAGTCTTCGATTCTTTATGCAATGTGCTGAACACCTCCTTCCTGGAGGCAGGAGATTTCCAAGACAGTTTCACATCTATTGTGTTGGAAAAGACGCAGTGTGAGGCAGGGAGCACAGCCCTGGGGCCAGGCTGCCCAGGATTCAGTTTTGCCTCTGCCACTGCTGGCCAGCTGTTCAGCCTCGGGCAAGTAAGTTGCTACCCTCAGTTTTTTCTTCTGTAAAACAAGGATTGTATGGGTACCGACATCATAGAATTGGTAAGAGGATTAAATGAATAGATGTGTACACCTGAAACATGGGAGCCCTGTGTAAGTGACACAAATCATCAGCATCAACAACAGCATTGTTATCATTATGTGATTAAACCTGTTAAGAGAGGAAGATTAGGGCTGATAATGCCCATCTTACAGATGGAAGGACTGAGGCCCAAAGGCTTAAAGATGCTAAGTCTTAGGCTGGGCGTGGTGGCTCACGCCTGTAATCCCAGCACTCTGGGAGGCCGAGGCGGGTGGGCCACGAGGTCAGGAGATCGAGACCATCCTGGCTAACACAGTGAAACCCCATCTCTACTAAAAATACAAAAAATTAGCCGGGCATGGTGGCGTGCGCCTGTAGTCCCAGCTGCTCAGGAGGCTGAGGCAGGAAAATGGCGTGAACCCGGGAGGCGGAGCTTGCAGTGAGCCAAGATCGCGCCACTGCACTCCAGCCTGGGCGACAGAGCGAGACTCCATCTCAAAAAAAAAAAAAAAAAAATGTTAAGTCTTTAACTCACAGACCCAAAGTTGGCAATTAACACAGCCAGAAATTAAACACAGATGTCCTGACTCCAAGCCTACTGTGTTTTCCCCCTCAGTTATATAGTTCTGTAGAATGAAGGTTCTTTTATCTGCATTAAATTATAAAAAAGCATACAGAATTTGCCACTTCCCAAATAATTTGACCAGCCTCCTCTGTGAACCATCTCCTCCTTATGGGCAGGATAAGTCATTCCCCTCCCGAAACGAAAACTCCCTAGGATCATCTCCATTGAAATTGCTTTCAAAGTCAGGGGAATGAGGGGCAGAGGACGGGTCACCGGCCTGAGGGCCACCATCCAGCCACTCCTGCAGCTCTGCTAGGCCACCCGAACAAGCGTGCCCTGGAGAAGGTAGGCTCCTAAAGTTGAGAAGAGTTTCCCAGGTTGCTGGTGACACACAGCAAAGGACTGGTCCTTGTTTTCCTGCAACTTGCGCTAGTGCTGACTTCTAGCACTTCCATAAAGCCAGCTGCACTGCTCCACAGCCAGGGATACAAGTGGCTTGATTCTGCCTTCTACTCTGCTGGGGGTGAGAGGGCAGTGTGGAGCCAGATGGCTCTTTGCGTAGAGGGAACAGTTGAGCCAGGTTCACATAGGCATGAGGCACCCATGCCCTCCCCACAAGGGATCTTCTCCCAGGTCTCATCGTCCTGAACTTGGCCATTGTCACAGCCAGCCCAGCTCTGCCTTGCTGCACACCCTCACCTAGGCCCCTGTGACTGCCTCCCTTCCTCTCCAGACTCTGACACAGTTCCCCATATCCCAGCAGCCAGACCCAGCTTTCCAAGGGCACTCCTTGGTCAGTACCTTTTGTTCTAAGCCTTGACCTGACAGCCCACCAGAGACAAGGAGACTGAGTCTCCCTTCACCCCACAGCCCTGGGCCAAATGGGCTTCCTCATCCCTCCAAGAAGAACAAGCCCCCTTCCTCAGGCAGTTCCTACCCACACACGTGGCTCACAGAGCCAGTTTCTGCTTAACGCTTTCCCCTGCTACCATTGGCCATCCAATTCCCTTCCTGCCGCCCCAAGTGACACAGCTGACCAGTCTCTCCCAGACCACCTCAGAGCATAATGCAGTTGATTGCATTCTGAGAGAGCTAGCAGAAATTCCTGGGCCTCTCTTCCTGGGGAGAGGGGAATGTCTGTGCCAACAGGGGAATGTCTGTGCCAAAATGTTAGCCTAGGAGAGGAACGGCAGGCAGTATTGCTAGCTGGGGTGAAAGTGTTTGTGCATATACTGGTCATCATCCTCCTGCCTTCCAAACCATTTTCACATAGGATTTCCTGAAAATTTTTTCTAAGAAATTTTGTGTCCCATGCTTCTAGAATACTGAATACATGAAAAGCAAAACCACCACCACCAAAGAGAGGAAAAAGGCATTTGCTTCCATTTATAGTTAATGCTGGGACATTCTCATTAAATCCCTTTATCTCATGGTGTGAAGGCCAGACCCATAGAGAGCAAGGGTTCCTTCCTGAGGCGCTAAACACCCCAACAGATCTCAGGAGCTAATGTCCAAGCTGCTCAAGGTGAATGAAAGGTGATGACCGTGAAGAGTATCACTGCAGTTTTGGAGGTGGCGTTGGTGGTGGCTGTGATAAGCAGAAGTAGGGGCGTGGCTGCTGTCAGAGTTGTGCAACCACACACACTGGAGAGGGCTGGATACTGAGAACATCTCCCCAAGTGTTGGCAAAATCACCACGTTGTGGGTTAAAAAAAAAAAAATTGGACAAATGATGGTGTGGGGAAGGAAAACAGTAAGTACTGACTCAAGATTCATGAGTACCCAGAACGTTTTGGTCTAGGAATTTTATAGGTTCTCTCCCCTCTCCTGCCTTCTCTCCCAGCTGCATTCAAATAAGGAAGTCCTTTGTGGAGCCAATTATTATCCTTGCAATATGTTTTGCTGTGGTTGGCAACAAAACAACTTAGTCATGTTCCCCCAGCTTTACCTTATTTTTATTACTTTTCTTCCATTTTCTCCATCTCAACTCTCCCATTAGAATAAAATGTTATTATTTTAGGTTTTGTCAGACTCAGAGTCTCTGCTCTCAGTCAAACCAAATCTGTTTTCATGTGATGAGACAGAAGTCAGAGGACACAAAGACAGATGTGGGCAGAGAGTTTGCCATGCTCTTAATCCGCTGTCAAATACAATTTAATGCCCAGGGAGCGCCCACACTGCTCTCGCTCCCTGCCAAGAGGGTGATTCTTTACTCATCGAATCAAGCACTGGCCCTGATGGTGTTGCTTCTACAGCAATGGGTGGTGGGAGGGAGACACCTGAGGCTCACGGTGAAGGCCCAGACACCTTCTCCTAGTTTCCTCAAGTCCCAAGCTCTGGGCTGGGTTCCATATCCAGTTTCAAAACTCTGACTTCTTTGGGACATCTAAGGGCAGGTTTTTCCTATTGTTTACTAGAAACCTAAGAAGTCAGTACTTGTAATTTCCAAACCAGAGGCACTGAGTGGGGACTCTGCATAGCCTGCCAGTTCTTCTCCCATTCTGCAGACAGGGAGCCTCGTCTGGGAAGAGGGCTCACGGACTTGGGTGTGTTTCGCTTCAGGACGAGAGAGAATTCCCAGTACATCAATCCCATTTGCTTTCCCAAGAAGGAAAAGCCATGACCTGGTGTCTCAGGTCCCCGTGGAGGGATTGTTCTGAGAGTCCCTGGAGGGACACAGTTGTGTAAGAGGTTTCTTGTGAGAGAAAGATTTCTCTTTCTTGACGCGTTTGCCTCCAGCAAAAATCACTTTAGAGCTGAATGTGGAGCCACAAGTCTAATGCTGTAGCCTTCAGTGTAAAACTTGTTTGATTTCTGTTATATGCCATTGGAGGGATTGAAAAGCCTCTTCCTGAGACAGATAATCTGTTCCTTTTCCATTACCAGTTTTCTCCAATCATCAGTGGAAGCTCCTTATTTAGAAATACTAACTTTCTCCACAGCCCCTCCCTGGGCTATTTTTGGCCCCTTACTGAAGAATGGAGCAAAATTACATTTTAAAAGCAACCATTAGTTTATTGACACAGAGAAGGTTTGTTAATCAAGTCAGACTTTTTCCTTTCTTGATCAATACATATCTGGCTTGTCCTGCTAACAGACACTTACCCAATTACCTGCTTTCTAATCGCAGTCTCCACAACCTTTAAAAATTCAGCTTGTTTCATTGATTCAGGTAACAGTTAAATTGGCATCCAGTCTCTTGCAGAACAGATTTAATCTGGCCTGCATTTGATTAAAATGCCTCACCAAAACCAATGCCAGATGTAATTTTCTCACTCTTCACATTGCCTTTGGAAGTTATACAGAGCCCAACATGTGCCAAGGCCCAGCATGGGAGATATTTAAGTCGGATCTCCATTCATCAGTTCTCAGAGACTTCCAAGTGGACAATGGGATACACTTGCCCCATAAACATCTAATTCCTGGTTCCTACCTCCTTGAGATGAATTCTTAGAAATGGAATTCCTGGAGCAAAGGGGCAGTTCCTTAACATGTATAACAATTCCATCGGCTGCAGAACAAAATAGATGAGAACATAAATATCACCAAAATATAACTATGGGAAACAAGGTTCCCATTGTAAATTCAATAAATTTCCTGAGAATCAGTGTGATAGGGTAATAATCTTACAGAAATCTTAAAAACAATTTGTCCTCAAGCACTCATGTTGTTGATATTTGACAAACCATATAGTGAAAAAAATTTAATTGAAATGGAACTGTAGACTGCAACTCATTCATACAGAAGAAGCACTTACCCTGTCCTTGGGGATTAAATAATGAAGCTAAAAGCTTTCTAATCACAAAGGGAAAAAAATCTGTTATCTACGTCATTAGTTTTCACCTCAGCCTTGCAAAAGGAGAAAATGCAAGTTAATTCATTTGCAATAACAATTCTGAAATTGTAAGTAGAAAACTTAGAGAGTCTGATACTTTATAATGTAGAAGTGTGACATAAATATAAACTATAAATAAGTTGCGTTATATATGCAACAGAGGACCAAACTCCTTGTCCAGTGTAATGCAAACAAGGAACAAGGTATCTCACTCTAAGATGCCTCAGAGGCCATGAGAGTCAGGGTTCCTGCCTGGACTCCACATAAATCATCCAAGGCAGCTGCACAAAGGGAGCCCAAGCCCAAAATCTGTGCTTCAAAGTATGGAAGAGAAGAGAATAAAGCCTATATGGAACCATGCTTTATAGTCTTGTTTAAACCTTGCTTACATCTTTATACTATTGTTTAATATAGCGAGATTTGAGTTATAGTTAGATGAAATGCCTTAGCTTCCCCATCTGAAAGTGGAAACAATAAGATAAATGCAACCATAATAAAGGGCTATTCACACACACACAAAAAAATCAGATGGCTATTTCCTTGCTGTAAAAGGCTGCATTATACAACAAAATAGAGGCAAATACAAGAACAACAGATAACAAAACTGTACATCATGGAATCTTCAGATTTTACCTTTTTAAATCTGTCCTACTGACCTGAGAAGATGACCCTAAAAAACAGCTGACATTGGTGCCTGGAGCTTCATGAAATAGGAAGAGAAGTAGGAAATTTAGATAGCTGAGGGCCATACTTTTCTGGCTAAATCCCAGATACCAAAACTCAACTCCATTCTGCTGGGGTCAGCTGGATCCAGGGGGCTTATAATTGCGTAGGTCACAGCGTGAAGTTCCTTACTGGGTGGAACTGCCCAACTGAAGCACTGGATAGCACTCCAGTGTCCCAGAGGGAGCTAGAAATATATTCTTCTTAAGAAAAAAGACTGCAGTGATAGCTAAGGCAGAGCATGTGTTTATTGCCTCATTTAATCCTCTCAGCAACCCGGTGAGGTTAAGTAATATTGTCTTTATCTTATGGGTGAGATAAAGCACAGGAAGTGTAGGAAACAAGAAACTGCCTGAGCTGGGAATCAGACCCTGGGAGTCTAGAATCAGGTTGATATTCTTTTGACTCCATGGAAAAAGTAGCAGAATCTTTTTTAGGGGGTGGGGTGCAGGGATAATGTGTATTTTTTAAGTAGGAAATTTTTAAAGACTATTTACATATAAAATTCACCTATTTGATTATACAGTCTGATGAATTTTTGTCACTGTATACAATCATGTAGCCAATCAGGATATAGGACAGTTCACTCCTGAAAAGTTGTCTTCGGACCCAAACCCCCATCCTCTACTCCAGGCAAACACTGATCCGATTCTGTCATAATAGTATTGCCTTATCTGGAATTCTACACAAGTGTACTCACAAATATGTAGTTGTGTTTGATTTCTTTCACTTAGCATGTTTGAGACGCATTCATGTTGTTACATGTATTAATATTTTGCACCTCTTTATGGCTCTGTAGGGTTTCATAGTATCAATATGTCACAGTGTCTCTATTCACCATTTGATGGTATCTAGATTCCTTCCAGTTTGGAATATTGTGAATGATGCTTTTATGAATATGCTCTTGTCTTTATATGGATATGTTTTCTTTCTCTTGAAAAATTACCCCAGGGTGGACTTGCTGAGTTGTATGCTGAGTGTATGTCTAACTTTATAAATATACTGCTATCCTGTTTTCCAAAGTGGTTTACCGTTATACATTCATACCAGCAGGGGATGAGAGTTCTAGTCGCTTTACATCCCTGCCAACATTTCGTGTTGTCCGTCTTTTTAACCTTAGTCATTCTAGTAGGTATATAAAACCATCTCATTATGGTTTTAATTTCTACTCATTAGTGATAATTTTACTAGTGATATGTTTACTAATTTTGACTAGAGATATAGAATACTTTCATATATGTATTGGCCATTTGTGTATTTTCTTTAGTGAGGAACCTATTCAAGTCTTTTGTTCATTTTTAAACAATGAGTTGTCTTCTTACAACTGAGTTTTCTAATTGAGTGTGTACGGTGTGGACATATGACTCTGTCCTGTACATTTGTCTGCTTTTGTTCACCCCACATGACATTTACATGCATTTTTTTTAAGTATTTCCAGGTTTTATAGTTGTTTTCTGTAGCATATTTTGTCTAGTAATATCTTTGTCTATCACACCTGGAAGCAAAAGCCATTTGTGTTTTAATACAACAAAAGGGAGAATAAATATAAGTCACACTGAGGCACATCCTCAAACTGTTGAAAGCCAAAGATGAAGAGCAAACCTTGAAAGCAGCAAGAGAAAAATGAGAACTACATGTGGAGGAGCAATGATCAGCTCAATGGCTGACTTCTTGCAGGAAACTAGAGAGGCCAGGAGGGAGTAGAAAAACACCTTTAAATAATATAATAAATTTAAAAATCATATGGTGAACCTATAATTCTATGTCCAGTGGATTTTAAAACACATGCTATCCATACAGTTGGAGTAAGGTCAATATGTCAACACAGACAATGTGAAGGTTTTCCAAGTTTCTGATGAGGTGAATCAAGGTGGACAACTGGAATCTATGGTCCCTGAATCTGCAGGAATTAAGAAGCAGCAGATAGTGACACTGCCTGGCATGGCTTATACCCTCCAATCCCTTGTGGTGTTGGCTCTGCTAGAGCCAGGCCTGCTGGTCACTGTGTTTTGAAAGCACCTCCGGCCGCCAAGACCAAGACGGCTGTGAGACTCAGCGCCTTCCTTAAGAATGCCTGGGACAAGGAGCCAGTGCTGGTCGTGTCCTTCGTCACTGGGGGCCTTGCTATAATTATGGCCCCATTCAGCCCCTACTTTAAGTACTCCGTCATGATCAACGAGGCCACGCCCTACAACTACCCAGTGCCCGTCTGCGATGATGGGAACATGCCGGACGTGCCCAGCCACCCCCAGGACCCTCAGGGCCCCAGCCTGGAGTGGCTGAAGAAACTGTGAGCACCTTCACTGACAGAGGCGGCCCCTCCCACAGCTCCCAATAAAAATGTGAAAACCGAAAAAAAAAAAAAAAAGAAAGAAAGAAAGCACCTCCAACAGCAGCTGCCAGTCCTACTGCCTCTCTGTGCTCAGACATGGGAAGACCTGTGTCTCCTGGTGAACATATGACTTCTTTGGGGACTTGAAAATGATTGGCCTTGCTGTGCTGCTGACAGTTTTTTACCCAGTAGATTACGTTTCGGAGATCATGAGGCAAATTAGTTTCAGAGGTCATGAAGCAAACACCACGATTTTGATTTCAACTTTAAAAATGTCTTAAGCGTCATCTTTTAGTCTCCTAAATCATTTTCACTGAACAGTTCAATAGGACCTGCAGTCTCTTCATGGCATAACAGGCTTTAGCCTAAGGCTCAAACTGAGATTCAGACACATCTGGTCTATTGCATGGAGACCCAGAAGAAATGGATGGCATGCTCATATGGGATGCTTTGAGAAGAGTTTAGTAAGAGTTTACAATTTACAAATGTATGGGCTGAGTATAGAAAACTCTCAAGGTTGGTGTGGTTCCCCAGAGACTATAAGAGCAGAAGCTATTACCACCTTTTGGCACGAAGGAAAATGGGGAG
Organism: Rhinopithecus roxellana; assembly: GCF_007565055.1. Lineage (NCBI taxonomy): Eukaryota > Metazoa > Chordata > Mammalia > Primates > Cercopithecidae > Rhinopithecus > Rhinopithecus roxellana. The sequence goes on along the minus strand of NC_044551.1, from coordinate 25,429,458 downwards.
GGAGCAGTTTGTGGAACCTGGAGATCAAGACTAGAGCTGTGGGAGCTGGCATTCAGCATCTCTGTTAGAGGTTGGTCAGAGTTCTTGGAAAAACATCTCACTGAAAGGAAAGCAAAAGGAAACTCAAAAGGGTTGTTGATCTTGACATAAGCACATGACTGATTCCCTTAGGAGTCTCCCAGAAATAACTAGAGGAGTGAGAAGGAAGAGGGATCATGCCTGTGTGTGAAGGTAAAGCCACAGCCTGTGAAATGTGAGTTATTGTTAATATGACCTATGCTGAGACTGGGCAACCTAGGGAGCTGGGGTCCCATTCTCCTGAAATCCTCGAGCCATGAGCAGTGGAGGCTTACATAAGAGCATCTGCCAGAACCTCAGCCAGCCCAGAGTGGTTCATGTTTTTGTACTTTGAGTTTTAATTCCACAAGTAAAATATTTCTCTTTAAGAAATCAGAAAGAATCGTGTCTCATTTTATTTTTGAGTAGTAACTTTCCAAACAACCAGATACCTAGCAGCTCCTTTTCCTTCCTCCTCCAGGCTTCCACTATCACCTTTCCCTTAGCTTCCATCTTTCCTTGTGACATGAGGAATTGCTAAGGATTTAGCTCACTACAAATCCAGCACTTCAACTTTCCTTGGGGGACAATTTGGCAGACTGAGCCCTTTTTGACTCATTTTTAGCCACTGATTTCTGATGCATCCTTTCTTCTTGTCATAACTGGGGAAATGTCAGGACCTTTGTTTTGAAATACTAAATGGCACTATTTTTCAAGGTTGTTAATACCTTCAAGGTGGAATTGGGAACACTGAGTGCTTGCCTTAATTGTACCCACACCCCCAAGTTGGCATATAACCTGGAGGCTCTTTCTTGGAAAGAACACTTTTTGTGGAAATGATGCCAAGGAAGAATAAAAGTAGTTTATCAGAGGGAAGTGTTTCATGCTAACGAAGAATTAGAATCACAGCAGCATCAACCCAGGCTGACACAGAGTAGGTGCTGGCTGAGTGTTACCTGAACAAGTCTATCCTGCCAGAAAGTTGGGCTCTTATTACCACTGACATGAATTGTCCAGTGCTGGACCAGGGCACCCAGGAGTCAAGACCATAGACATAGGCTATTCTATTTGATGACATCTGGAACAATCTATGCATTCACAAGGTGTTTGGTGGACTTTAGAAGTTTCTTTGTTGTCATTCTTCCACCTATGCCATGACCTCCTCCTTTTTTTCTATCTCTGTGTCACTCCAGTTCACTTCTCTTCCCAATTCTGGCTTGTTTAGCCTTCATTCCTCAAACATGGCCAAAAATCCCATAGACTTTAAGAGCATGAAGTGCATTAGCAACTTTGTATTCCAATGCCCTCATTTTACAGATGAAGAAATTGAAGATTAATCATGTTACATGATTGGCTCAAGGTTATATAACTGGAATATTTATAATTATATGAGTGTAACTATAATTATTATATAAATAAGTGAAAATTAATTATTTACCATGTGCTAGACACTGCTAAAGTAATTTACAAATATCACTTAATCCTTTCCATGACTGAAAAGGTAGGTATATGTGATGGTTGTTTTGATGTGTCAACTTGGCCAGCCCAGTCTCCAATTATTCAATCAAGTTGCTATTCTGGGAGGACTGGCATCAGGAAGATGGCAGAATAGGACTCTCTCACGCTTATCCCCCACAATTTGAACAACTACCCATGCACAAACATACCTTCACAAGAACTAAGGAATCAGGAGAGATTACAGCATCTGGAGGTAACACAGAAATAAGAGAAGATGCATTGAAGAGTGCAGGAAGAATAGTTTTACACTACTCTCACCACCAACCCCAGGCAGCACAACATGTAGACAGAAACCTCCTGTGTATAGGAAGAAGAATGAGGTGAGTACTGAACTTTGCCATTGACTCCAACACCAGGCCCACCCCAATAAAAACCAACAGTGGCAGGTCACCATAGCCCCAGGTTTCAGACTGGTACCCATGGACTGAGCTTCCAGGTTCACCCCAGTTGCCATGGGGGATCCCATAGTTTCAGGCCTGCCCTGTGAATTTCATCTCCAGGCCTTTCCCACCTTCAGGCTGACCCCGGCAGCCACAGGTTCCAAACCAACCTCAGCACTTGGTCAACCTCAGAATCCCTGAACTTCAAGCCTACCCTAGTTCCAGGCCAACCCTCACAAACTCAGGCTCCAGGCCATCCCCAAAGCCACAGGCTGACCCCCAAAGCCCAGACTCTTGGCCAGTATCCATGGACTGAGCCTCCAGGATTACCCTGGTGCCAGATCTGATCCTGCAGTACCAGGCCTGCCTGGTAGATGCAGTCTCTGGGCCTGTCCCACTGCCAGGCTTGATCCCAGTGACCCTAGGCCCCAGCACCAGTCCCAGCAGTTCCAGACTTTAGGCCTTCCACAGTGCCAAGCCAGCCCCCCCATGGACTCAGACTGTAGGGCCACCTCAGGGCCAAGCTGGCCCCAGTGACCAGAGACTTTGGACTGCCACCAGAACCAGGCTGGCCCACCTCAACACCAAGACAGCCCCTGAAGTCCTAGTCACCAGACCACCACCTGCAGACCCAGCCTCCAGGTTGGCTTCCTATGGATACAGGTTCCAGGCTTACCTAGAACCAGGCCAGCCCCTACAGCCCCAGGCTCCAGCCCAGCTCATTTCCAGACTATCCTTGAGCCAAGTTAGCCACTAGAGCCCCCATACCAAGTCTGTGCTCCTGGCCTTAGGCATCAGGCTGGCACCCATGGACACAGACTCTAGGCCTGCCCAGTGCAAGGCCGGTCCCTGGAACTTCAAACTCTAGCAGCCCAGGGTCCAGGTCTCCTTCAGCAGACTGAGTTTAGGTCCACCCCAGTAGAGCATAGTCCCAGGCCACCCACCACAGACTAAGGCTCCAGGCCCATTCCTACAGAGCCAGCACCCATACCCACCCCCTTAGACTCAGGCCTGCCCCAGTGCCAGGACAACCCCCATGGGTTCAGACTCCAGTCCCAACCCAGTGAGCCCAGGTGTGAGGTCCGTCCCAGTACCTGGCTGGCTCCTACAGACTTAGGTTCAAGGCTCACCCCAGCACCAGGTCAGATATTATATACCCAGGATCCAGGTCAGTCCCCACAGACATAGGATACAGGTGCATACTTGTTGACCCAGCTTCAAGACCTACTTCTATGGACCCAGTTAGCAGATATACCCCCATGGTTCTAGGCTTCAGGCCCACCCACCTGCTGACCCAAGACCAGGACAGCTGACCTAAGGACTCCAACAACAAACCAGTCTATGAACCATTCCACATAGCCGACCTAGAATCTCTGAATTGGCTGAGTGGTAAAGAGCTTTCTTAAAGCCATTCTGTAAAGACTGCAGTAGGTTCTTATTTCTTCAATTGTGTGGACATCAATTTAGGCAACAAGAAACATGAAAAACCAAGAAAATATACCACCACCAAAAGAACACAACAATCTCCTAATGGCTGACCCAAAAGAACTGGAAATTTATAAGTTGCCTGGCAGATAATTCAAAATAATTTTAAGAAAATTAGCACACCTGAAAATATACAATTCAATGAAATAAAATAGACCAAAATTACTCATTTAACAGTAAGATTATATTTTACAAAAACACTCTAGAACTGAAAAATATAGTGAATGAAATTTAAAATGCAATAGAGAGCATCAACCGCAGAGTTGATCAATGTAAGAAAGAATCTGAACTCAAAGACAGACTATTTGAAAACATACAGCCAGAGAAGAAAGAAAATGAAAAGGAATGATGGAAGTTTATGGAATGTATGAACACCATCAAAAAAGCTAATATTCAAATTGTAGGTGTTCAAAAAGGAGAAGAAAGAGGAAAGAGGTTGAAAGATTAAAAAAAAAAAAAAAAAAAAAAAAAAAAAAAGCAGAAAATGTAAATATCCAGGTACAGGGAGACCAAAGATCTCTGAGAAGATTCAATCCAAACAAGATAACACTAAGACATATTATAAAACACAAACAAAAATGCAACAAAGTGGTCCTTCAGAGATGAAAGAGAGATAAGGATTTTCCCAGATGAACAAGGTGAAGGAATTTATCATCACATGTCTTACAAGACACGCTGAAAGGAACTCAAGCGGAAAGAACACTAGCAACATGAAAACGTGTTCAAGTATTAAACTGACTGGTAAAAGTACATAGTCAAATTTGTGGTACTCTAATACTGTGATGATAATATGTAAATCAATAATATCTTTATTATGAAGATGAAAAGAAAACTATTAAAAATAATAGATATAATAATTTGGTAAGGGATACACACTATAAGATGTAAATTGTGACAGCAAAATGTGGAGGGAGAGGAAATAAAAGTGCAGAGTTATTTATGCAATCAAAGTTAAGTTGTTATCAGCTTAAAATAGCCTGTTATAAGATGTTTTTGTAAGCCTTATTGTAACTAGAAAGCAACAATCCATAGTGGATACAAAAAAGGTAAAAAGTAAAGAATCAAAGCATACTGCTTGAGAAAAACTACCTGAACACAAAAGAAGACAGCAAGAGAGGTAGTAAAAAAAGAATCTATAAAACAACCAGGAAACAATAAAATGTCAGTAGTAAGTTCTTACCTATCAATTACCTTGAGTGTAAATGGATTACATTCTCTAACTGAAAGAGTGGATGAATGGATTTAAAAACAAGACCCAACTATATGCTGCCTACAGGTATATGTGTGTCGCATTTAGTGTATATATACATGTATGTCACCCTTAAGGATATACATATGCTAAAAGTCAAGGGATGGAAAAAGATATTCCATGCAAATAGAAACCAAGAGATCAAGGGTAGACATAGTTACATCAGATTAAATAGATTAAGTAAAAAGCTATGAAGCAATACAAAGAAGGTCTTTCTATGGTGATTAGGAGCCAATTCAGAGGATATAACAATTTTAAATATATATGCATCTAACATTAGGGTACATATATATAAAACAAATATTAATAGATATTAAGGGAAACAGACTATAATCCAACTGTAGGGGACTTTAGTACTCCACTTTCAGCAATGGACTGGTCATCCAAACGAAATCAATAAAAAAAATCAAACTTTACAAAAAATGGAACTAACAGACATGTACACTCCATCCAACACATTCTTCTCAGGCGCAAATGATACATTCTCCAGGATAGATCATGTTAGGCCACAAAACAAGTCTTAAAGAAGATTGAAATATCAAGTATTTTTCCAATCACAATGGTATAAAACTAGAAATCAATATCATGAAAAATTTTGGAAAACTCACAAATACATGGAAATTAAACTCCAACCAACACATTCCATCCAACACATTCTTCTCAGGTGCAAATGATACATTCTCCAGGATAGATCATGTTAGGCCACAAAACAAGTCTTAAAGAAGATTGAAATATCAAGTATTTTTCCAATCACAATGGTATAAAACTAGAAATCACTCCATCCAACACATTCTTCTCAGGTGCAAATGATACATTCTCCAGGATAGATCATGTTAGGCCACAAAACAAGTCTTAAAGAAGATTGAAATATCAAGTATTTTTCCAATCACAATGGTATAAAACTAGAAATCAATATCATGAAAAATTTTGGAAAACTCACAAATACATGGAAATTAAACTCCAACCAAACAATGGGCCAATGAAGAAATTAAAACAAAAATTAAACTATCTTGAGACAAACAAGAATGGGAACACAATATACCAAAACTTATAGGATGCAGCAATAGAAATTCCAAGAGGAAAGTTTATAGCAATAAACATCTACATCAAAAAAGATTTTATTTAAACAATCTAAAGTTGCACCTCAAGAAATTAGACAAAGAACAAGCTAAGCCCAAAGTTAATATAAAGAAATGAAGATCAGAGAAGAAATAGAGCCCAGAGAAACAATAGAAAAGACCAATGAAACTAAGTTGGTTTTATGAAAACAAAATTAACAAACTAGAAATGAAAGGAGAAATTACAATACTACAGAAATAGAAATAAGGGAATACTAACACACATCGATAAATTAAATAATCTAATTTACACTCCAACCAACAGTGTAAAAGCATTCATATTTCTGCACATCCTCTCCAGCATCTGTTGTTTCCTGACATTTTAATGATCGCCATTCTAACTGGTGTGAGATGGTATCTTATTGTGGTTTTGATTTGCATTTCTCTAATGACCAGTGATGAGCTTTTTTTCATATGATTTTGGCCACATAAATATCTTCTTTTGAGAAGTGTCTATCTTTCACCCACTTTTTGATGGGGTTATTTGTTTTTTTTCTTGTAAATTTGTTTAAGTTCCTTTAGATTCTGGATATCAGCCCTTTGTCAGATGGACAGATTGCAAGTTTTCTTCCATTCTGTAGGTTGCCTGTTCACTCTGATGATAGCTTCTTTTGCTGTAAAGAAGATATTTAATTAGATCCCATTTGCCAATTTTGGCTTCTGTTGCCATTGCTTTTGGTGTTTTAGTCATGAAGTCTTTGCCCATGCCTATGCCCTGAATGGTATTGCCTATGTTTTCTTCTAAGGTTTTTATGCTTTTAGGTCTTACAGTTAAGTCTTTAATCCATCTTGAGTTAATTTTTGTATAAGGTGTAAGGAAAGGGCCCAGTTTCAGTTTTCTGCATATGGATAGCCAGTTTTCCCAACACCATTTATTAAATAGGGAATCCTTTCCCCACTGCTTGTTTTTGTCAGGTTTGTCAAAGATCAGCTGGTTGTAGATGTGTGGCATTATTTCTGAGGCCTCTGTTCTGCTTCATTGATCTATATATCTGTTTTGGTACCAGTACCATGCTGTTTTGGTTACTGTAGCTTTGTAGTATAGTTTGAAGTCAGGTAGCATGATGCCTCCAGCTTTGTTCTTTTTGCTTAGGATTGTCTTGGCTATATGGGCTCTTTTTTGGTTCCATGTGAAATTTAAAGTAGTTTTTTTTCTAGTTCTGTGAAGCAAGTCAGTGGTAGCTTGATTGGGATTGAATCTATAAATTACCTTGGGCAGTATGGCCATTTTCACAATATTGATTCTTCTTATCCATGAGCGTGGAATGTTTTTCCATCCGTTTGTGTCCTTCTTATTTCCTTGAGTAGTGGTTTGCAGTTCTCCTTGAAGAGGTCCTTCACACCCCTTGTAAGTTGTATTCCTAGGTATTTTATTCTCTTTGTAGCAGTTGTGAATGGAGTTCACTCATGACTTGGCTGTTTGTCTGTTATTGGTGTGTAGGAATGCTTGATTTTTGCACATTGATTTTGTATACTGAGACTTTGCCGAAGTTGCTTGTCAGCTTAAGATTTTAGACTGAGATGATGGAGTTTTCTAAATATACAATCATGTCATCTTCAAACAAAGACAAATCGACTTCCTCTTTCCCTATTTGAATACCCTTTATTTCTTTCTCCTGCCTGATTGCCCTTCCAACACTATGTTGAATAGGAGTGGTGAGAGACAGCATCCTTGTCTTGAGCCTGTTTTCAAAGGGAAAGCTTCCAGTTTTTGCCCATTCAGTATGATATTGGCTTTGGGTTTGTCACAAATAGTTGTTATTTTGAGATATGTTCTATCAATACCTAGTTTATTGAGAGTTTTTAGCATGAAGGAAGACAGTGTGGTGATTCCTCAAGGATCTAGATCCAGAAATACCATGTGACCCAGCAATCCCATTACTGGGTATATACACAAAGGATTATAAATCATTCTACTATAAAGACACATGCACATATATGTTTATTGCAGCACTGTTCACAATAGCAAAGACTTGGAACCAACCCAAATGCCCATCAATGATAGACTGCATAAAGAAAATGTGGCACATATACACCATGGAATACTGTGCAGCCATAAAAAAGAATGAGTTCATGTCCTTTGCAGAGACATAGATGAAGCTGGAAATCATTCTCAGCAAACTAACACAGGAACAGAAAACCAAACACCGCATGTTCTCACTCGTAAGTGTGACTTGAACAATGAGAACACATGGACACAGGGAGAGAAACATCACACACTGGGGCCTATCAGGGTGTAGGGGGGTAGGGGAGGATAACATTAGGAGAAATACCTAATGTAGATGATGGGTTGATGGATGCAGCAAACCACCATGGCCTGTGTATACCTATGTAACAAACCTGCACGGTCTGCACATGTATCCCAGAACTTAAAGTATAATAAAAAAATTAATTAAATAATCTAGAAGAAACATATAAATTCCTAGACACATAAAGCCTTACAGGACTGAATCATAAAGAAATGGAACATGTGAACAGATCAATAATAAGGAGACTGAATCAGTAATGAAAAGTCTCCCATCAAAGAAAAGCTCAGAATCTGATGGCTTCACTTTTCATTTCCAAACATTTGAAGAACTAAAACAAATCCTCCTCAAACTCTTCCAAAGAATCCAAAGAATCAAAGGAGAGGAAATACTTCTGTATTTTATGAGGGCAGCATTATGTGGGTACCATAACCAGACAAGAACATTACAAAAAAAACTTTAAAAACAAGTTAGACTGTATCTGTTTATAGATGACATCATCTTACATATAGAAAACCCTAACTCCACCAAAAAACTTTTAGAACAAATTTAGTAGTTTCAGGATACAAAATCAACATACAAAAATCAGTAGCTTTTTTATACAATAACAACTATTCAAAAATTAAATCAAGAACCTAATCCAATTTATAACAGATACAAAAAAAAAAAAAAAAACACTTAGGAATAAATTTAAGAAAGTAAAAGACCTATACATTGAAAACTATAAAATGTTGATGAAAGAAATTGAAAAAGAAATAGATGTGTGTTCATGGATTGGAAGATTATTAAAATGTCCATACTACCTAAAGTGAAATACAGGTTCAACACTATCTCTATCAGAATTCCAAAGACATTTCTCACAGAAATAGAAAAAAAATACCCTAAAATTTGTGTGGAACCACAAAAGATCCTTAGTAGCCAAGGCAATCTTGAGCAAAAAGAACAAAGCTGTAGCCATCATACTCTCTAACTTCAAAATATTCTGTAGACATACAGCAATCAAAACAGCATGATACTGGCATAAAAATAGGTACATACACCAACAGAACAGAATAGAGAACGCAGAAATAAACCCACACATTTATAGTCAATTTTTTAAAACAAAGTTGCCAAGAACACATAATGGGGAAAGGACAGTCTCTTCAATAAATAGTGTTGGGAAAACTAGATGTCCATGTGCAGAATAAAATTAGACCTCATCTCATAGCATATAAAAAAATCTGCAAATGAACTAAAGACTTAAGCATAAGGCCTAGAAACTATAGAAAACTATGAGAAAACAGAGGAAAAGCTCTATGAGATTGGGCTGGGCATTGAGTCTTTTGGATACAACCACCAAATCATAGGCAATTAAAGCAAAAGTAGACAAATGGGATTATGACAAACTAAAAAGCTCCTGTACAGCAAAGAAAATAAAAGTGAAGAGACAACCTAAAGAATGGAAGAAAATATTCACAAACTATACATCTGATAAGGAGTAAATATCAAAAAAATACAAGGAACTAATAAAAAAATACCCTCAATTGTAAGAGAATAACCCTATTAAAAATGTACAAAGAACCTAAATAGAAATTTCTCAAAGACAGACATACAAGTGACCAGTTATGTGAGAAATCACTCAGCATCACTAATCATCAGAAAATGCATTTTAAAACCACAAAGATTACCTCACACCTGTTAGAGTCACTATTATCAAGAAAACAAAAGTACTGGTGAAACTGTGAAGAAAAGGGAACCCATGTACACTGTTGGTGGGAATGTAAATTAGCACAGCCATCATGGAAAACAGTATGGAGGTTTCTCCAAAAATTAAAACTAGAACTACCCCATGAAGTAGCAATCCCACTGCTGGGTATATATCTAAAGGGAATAAAATCTGTATGTCAAAGAAATATCTGCACTCCCATTTACTGCAGCACGATTCACAATAGCCAAGATATAGAATCAGCCTAAATGCTCATCAATGGATGACAGGATAAAGAAAATGTGGTATATATACAAGATAGAATACCATTCTGCCTTTAAAAAGAAAAAAAATCCTTTAATTTGCAACAATATGAATGAAACTAGAAGACAAACTAAAATAAGCCAGGCACAGAAAGGCAAATATCACATGATGTCACATGCGGTATTCTAAATCTCACATGTGGATTCTAAAAACATTGAACTCATCTATGTAGAAGAATAAAGTGGTGGTCACCAGAGGCTGGGGACTGGGAGAGAGTTAGGGAGGTGTTGGTCAAAGGATACAAATTTCAGTTTGGAAAGAAAAGTAAGTTAAAGAGATCTATGGTACAGCATGGTGACTATAGTTAATAGCAATGCATTCTTTAAAAATCGATGAGAGTAGATTTTAAGTGTTCTCACCACAAAAACAATAAATAATATGAGGTAATACATATGTCAGTTGGCTCAGCTGAGCCATACCACAATGTGTACATATTTCAGAACATGTTGTTCCTATTTTTATTTGTAAATTTTAAAAGGAAAAAAAAGTCATCTGTTGCCTTGAAAGTATTTTTTAAAGATGTAATTAAAGTTCATAGTTAGTTGAACTTGAGTAATGGAAATATCCTAGATTATCTGGATAGACCTTAAGGGCAGGGCTCAGGCTTCAGAGAGAGACATGGGGGTTAAGGGCAGAATTCCAACCATGGACAGGACAGCAACTATGGATTTTGCACTTTTTTGGCCAGCCACATGGCATAAGCCAGTTCCGATTAATACATGTTTTAAAAACTATATTTGCTACTGGTTCTGCTTTCCTAGCAGGACCCAATGGATACAGTACTATTGTTATTATGCCCATTCTACAGATGGGAAAACTGAGGATGTGGAGAAATTAGTTAATATGTCCAAGATCACATAGTTAAATTGTAGTCAGGATTCAAAGTTAAGCAGCCTGATTCCAAATCTAGGGTCTTATCCACCACTGCCTCTCCAGGCTACAAAGTGACGTAAACCATTGTCTTGCTCCTAGCTTAGCTATTTTTTTCATTAAAAAGTGCTTAATTAGTTATACATTAGCAACAGCAAGCCTGGAAGGCATGACGAACTGAGCTTAGCAGCTGAGGTGAGATGAGTAGAATAGCTCTAGGAGGGGAGAGAGAAACCATTATCCCCTCTGCTTTCTACTTGGAGCTGACCTAAGTTTGGCACTGGGGGATGCCTCCATTTTAAATCAAATTCATCGTTTTGATTGCAGGGTACTGGGCTTGCAATTTATAAAGACTGTGCTGAAAATTAGAATAACTGCAAGATTTGTCACGTAAGTGTGACCAGGAAATTTATGGGACACTCAGCTTCTTCTCCAGGGAAGAACTCTACCAAATACATACAAAATGGAACATGGAAACAAAAATAGACTATTACAAAAAAAAAAAAAAAAAAAAAAAAAAGATGCAATGACACAATTGTATGAGACAAGCCTGTTGTATATAAAATTTAGCACCCCCAATGCCCTAGAAGTTGGAAGCTTTGTTTGGAGAACATAGAACCGCTTTATCTTCTTCGAGGATTCTTTACAGTTTTAGGTGCTTGGAGCTGTAAGCTTAGAGATACCTGTTTCTTTGAAGTTACTCGTGGAGCGAGTGACTATTGACTGTCAATATGGGAAGAACAAAATACAAACAAACCATTTCTTTTTTCCTCGACTTCTAGAAATAAAAACTCCACAAAACACATAACATAAAATTCACCATCTTAATCATTTTAAAGTGTGTGGTTCAGCAGTGTTAAGTATATTCACATTATTGTTAAAATAGATCTCCAGAATTTTTTAATCTTGCAAGTAAACTCTCTACCTATTACAAAATTAGTCCCCAGCAACCACCATTCTACTTCACATGTCTCTATGAATTCAACTAATTTATATGTCTCTTATAAATGGAATCATACAGTATTTGCCTTTTTGTGACTGCCTTATTTCACTTAGCATATGTCCTCACGATTTATCCATGTTGTAGCATGTATCCAAACTTCATTCCTTTTTAAGGCTGAATAATATTCCATTGCGTGTGTACACCACATTTTGTTTATCTGTTCATTTGTCAATAGCCATGGGATTATTTCCACCTCTTGGCTATTATAATGCCACAGTAACATGGAGGATGTGTATATTTCTTCTAGGCCCTTTTTTCAGTTCTTCTGGATATATTCCCAGAAGAGGGATTGCTGGATCACACGGTAGTTCTATTTTTTGAGAGACCACCACACTCTTTTCTATAGTGGCTGCACCATTTTATGTTCCTAACAGTTCAGAAGGGTTCCAGTTTCTCCACATCCTCTTCTTTCCTTACCATTTAAAGCAAGCCTCTGTTTTAATATGAGAAGTTACGCATCTTTTCCTTTCCACTGTGGCAAGAACACTTCTGCTCTGTGACAAAGTGCCTCTTTCACTAATGGAAGTTTCACTGAACCACTTGCTGAGAAGGATATGCTTTCTCTAATCCATAAAGGGAGATAATTGTCAAATGTGTAAAACACAGAGAATCAGGCAGAGCTGCTGCTAGACTGGTAATCTTGGGTCTTGAATGTGCGCCATTTAAAGTTTCTTGGCTTCCTTCATGAAAGACAAAGTAAAAGAAAGCAAAACCAACCCCAAGTTCCATAGAAAGCAAAATAAGTTTCCATTAATTTGAGGGGTGAAAGAAAGCAATTGCATAGGGTTATATTTGGAAAAGCCTCTTTGCATTTCAATAGTGTGCCACCTACAAATACAACCAGCAAATGGAATTCAGGTTGAACGGATAAGGTGCAGCACCTAACTGAAGGATTGCAATACCAGAAAAACATGTATTTATTAGGAGATTACAGTTATGCTCCCTGTTTCTGGGAGATGGCACAAAGGTACGAATGAGAAATGCAACGTTGGAGCCATGTGTGCATTTACACCCAATCGTTCTGTCAGAATTCCACTAAGTTCCCCCAAATTGCCTTATTTGAGAAAATTGTGTCACTATTTACGTGGGTTCTTTTCTCTTGACATTTCCCTGTTGGTGCTCACTGTCACAGAATGTTATGTTTTCTGCCCTTGATTCAAGTCCAGGTCAGAGGCAGGTTAGAAAAGAGTGACATATCCATGCAAAACAGACATTTCTAGCTGAGTTTTCTAGGTGATAACAACCTGAGAATCATTGTGATCCTCTACTCTTGACCAGAGACCCCTTCTCTCCATTCATTTTAAGTTTTCCAGGTTTTCCCATGATATAAACAACCATGAGTAGGTAGAAATCACTACAAAGAAACCAAAGCAAGCTAATCCTCACTGCATCCACAGCCAGCCTAGGATCACCTTGGAAGAGCCTAACCTCACGCCATCTGGTCCAAGAGATGAGCACATTGTCATAAGCACACAGGCTCTGGGGGTGAAGGGACTGGCAACTGTGTGGCAGGACCGCCTCCCCAGCCAGCTCAGCCTGACCATCAGAGCTTCGTGAATGCACCTCAGCCTCAGGAGTATTGTGAGCACTTGCCACTGTCGAAGTCTCTGGTAAGGTGGGGAAATGGCTGGAAATATGAGAGCAGAATATTTGAGTGTCCCAGTCAGTTTTCCCATATCTTTTCCTGTGCTATTTGCCACCCATAAATTTTTTTTGTGAAATATTTATTCAAATATTTTGTGCCTTTATTATCAAAGGAAACAAAGAGATAACCCACAGAATGGGAGAAAATATTTGCAAACTGTTTATCTCACAAGGGATTAATAACCAGAATATATAAGGAGCTCAAACAATGCTATAGGAAAAAGTCTAAATATCCAATTTAAAAATGGGCAAAAAATCTGAATAGACATTTACTTAAAAGAAGACATAAATGACAAACAGGTGTATAAAAAGGTGTACAACATCACTAAACATCAGAGAAATGCAAATCAAAACTACAATGAGATATCATCTCACTTCAGTTAAAATGGCTTTCATTCAAAAGACAGGCAATAACAAATGCTGCTGAAGATGTGGAGAAAAGGGAACCCTCCCTACCCTGTTGGTGGGAATGTAAAGTAGTACAATTACCGTGGGGAACAGTTTGAATGTTCTTCAAAAAACTAAAAACACATTGCTACCATATGATCCAGCAGTCCCACTGCTGGGTATATACCCAAGAGAAGAGAAATTGGTGTATCAAAACAATATCTGCACCCCTATGTTTGTTGCAGCACTGATCACAATAGCCAAGATTTGAAAGCAACCTAAGTATCCATCAACAGATGAATAACATGGGATTCATTTACTAAAACAATTTTAAAGATGGCAGATTAGAGTTGGTGTTAACATGCCTTTCCCATTTGGAAAGATAAAATAGTGAGCAGAGATTCATACTCTGAACTTTTTTCCAAGAAGCAATGCAAGAACTTAAGAAAAAGAAATGAAACCAGAATCTTTGAAAGAAGCAACAAGCTGCAGCCTACTCCATGAGCCAGGTGAAAAACTGTAAGTTCCCACAGTGTGAGAGGGGGAGAAATTGCCTCCAGGTTATACATCCCCACCAGGGAATCTGGAAATCCGGTCCATGGGGGAAGCCTTAACACTAAACAGTGCTGGAATTGATATAGGGAACAGTGGGGAATACAAAAGTAGGAGCAATGAGAATGGTCTTCTGCACATTCCCAGTCTCCAGCATGGACCAAGGGAAGCCATTCCTGATTCTGCATCACAGGGGACCTCACAGAAGTCTGCCAACTAACTCAGGCAGCAGTTGAAAGAAGCTCCCAACTAAAATTCACAATATAATCTCAAGTGGGGACGAACTCCCTTGGCCAGAACTGGCAAGTGAGTGGGAAGAAGTGTGCTGTAACCATGGGCAGAGGAGCTGGGCACCCCAGCTTTGTAGGCAGCTGAGGAGGGGCATGGCCTGAAAGCCACCATTGCTGTCTCTAAGGGGAAGGCTTACAGCCTTGTCCATTTCAGTTCTGAGCATAGATGGCTGGGAAATTTAGCTAGCTACTGCTAGCAAACACTGTGGGTGAGAGACCTGCCTTGTCAAGTGTGTGGGAGCTGGGTGAGGCTTGCTGCCACCTGCTATACCCCACTCCCTGCATGAACTATTCTGTGCAGCAGAAGTAGCTACACTTCTTCCTGGAACATTACCCCAGTGGCCAGAGAACCTCCTGTCCCCTCAACCCCCACAGAGGCCTCTGCTTGCCCTGCATATGGAGAGCCAGCAGACCTGCCTGACCCAGTCCCCACCTGGCTTTGCCCCTTTACCCACCCTGGTAGCTTAACACACAGAACAGAAACTTCTGGGAGCCCTGTAGCCCCGCCCATCACCTAAGAAACCAGGATACTGCCCCTGGGTAACAAAAAGCAAGCACAAATCCCACCACTTCTACCACAGCTGGTGCTCTTTTGAAACACCACCTCCTCACTGGAGGCCAAGTGACAAGAGTCCATTACAGCCTCTACAGGTAGAGCAACACTGAACCCAGGAAGGGGAAAATTTGTGCATGACCTTAGCTATCACCATTGCCTGCACCACCCTGGCTAACTAGGAGGTCTGAGTCTGTCCATGTAACCAGTTTATTACCAGTACAACCAACATTTGAGAAAGCCAACACACTAAGGCTATTTACAACCAAGGAATCTCATCAAGTCTACATTGCTCCCCTACTGCCCCTATCAGAGCAGGTGCTGGTACCCACTGCTGGGAGACTTAAGGACTGGTCACATTACTGGATCCTTTTCAGATATTCCCCAGCACCAGCCTAGAGTGTGGCAGCCCTACTGGGTGACTAGACCCAGAGGAATAGCAGCATTCACAGTGTCTGGCCTTCAAGGACTCCTACTCCCAGAGGAAGAGAGAGGGAAACATATCAAGGGAATACCCTTTGAGACAAAAGAATCTGGATGGCAGGTTTTGAGTCCCAGATCTTTCTGCTGGTGAAAAGTTTCTTTCAGCAGAGGCACAGGTTCAGTGCTGGGCTCAGCAGGAAAAGTCTGCAGCTCTCTGCTAACGGCAGCCCCGCTGCTCATGAAGCATCTTAGAGGAGACTTCTTTTCCACCTCAACCACCACAGCAGAAACAACTGGGGCTTCTCTCATGGGAGCTCAGCATGCGCACACCTACAGACAATCCTTTTGGAACACGTCAGGGTGACTGCAGCTCCACAGATGGAGTGCCCTCCAGGTTCAGGCTTGAATAAGAGGTACAGTCACAGTTTCTCTCTACTTGGAATATCAACATTTCTCCCTATGAAGAGAGGTGCCTGTCTGATCTGAATAACTGGAACATGGGGTCAGGAGCGTGTCTGAGGGATAGATTGCTTTTCTGCTGGCCTGACAGGGGAACTTAGGTGGCTCCCACCTTTCTCCCTGAAAAATCCCAGTGTATTTCACTGAGAGCTCCTCCAGCCACTGGTGACCTCGACCCACCACTGGGTATTGCATTTGCCAACCTGTTTTAGCCACAACTAACTGGTTTCTACCAGGGACACTGGTAGAACTATTAGTTCTTAGGGGAGGTGAACTATTCAAGCCTGAACTACTCAGTCCAGTAAATAAAATACTGGAGAAAAAAAAAAAAGTTCACACCATGGGGGAACAAGGTAAGCTTCAAGAGACCTCTGTCATTCTGATCCCATAGAAGACAGTGAGCCTGCTCACACAGTGAGAACATTGCTATTACAACAATTACCTGAGAAAGCCATCATACAGAGACTCTCTATAACCAAGGACTCTCTATAACTCATACAATACAGAGTTTTCACCCTTCACCCCTGAAAGCACCAAGAGCTGAATTTGGCTACAAAAAAACTATCAACATTAAAGCCATATCCTTAAGAGGGGGGGAAAGGAATATTTTTTTTTTAAAAATCAAAAACAAATTCAAGAATCATTACGAGAAATAGTTTACCCAAATAAAGAACCAGAAAAATAATTCTGGTAATATGACAAAACAATATTCTATAACATCCCCAAGAGATCATAATAACTCTCTAGCAATGAATCCAAACCAAGATGAAATCCTTGAAATACCAGATAAATTCAAAAGGTTTATTATAAAGCTACTCGAGGAGATACCAGAGAAAAGTGAAAACTAACATAAAGAAATGTAAAAACAATTCAGGATCTGAATGAAAAATTTTCTAAACAGATAGATATTTTAAAGAAAATCCAATCAGAACTTCTGGAAATGAAAAGCACATCTAGGGAATTACAAAATGCAGTGGAAAGTTAGCAATAGACTAGCACAAGTATTCAGAAAGAATTTCAGAGCCTGCAGACAGGGCTTTCCAATTTACCCAAACAGACAAAAATAAAGAATCAAAAGAAATAAAATATCTAAGAAATATGGGATTATGTAAAGTGACCAAACCTAAGAATAATTGGTGTTCCTGAGAGAGAAGTCTAAAGGCTTGAAAAACTTATTTGAGGGAATAATTGAGAAAAACTTTTCTGGCCTTGTTAGAGATTTAGATATTCAAATATAAGCTCCTCTCTGGCTTCGTTAGGGCTCTCTAGAGGGACAGAGCTAATAGGATGTATATATATATGAAAGGGAGTTTATTAAGGAGAATTGACTTACATGATCACAAGGTCAAGTCCCATGATAGGCCATCTGCAAGTTGAGGAGCAAGGAAGCCAGTAGTGTATCAGTCTGAGTCCCAAAACCTCAGAAGTAGCGAAGCCAGCAGTGCAGCCTACACCTGTCCAAAAGCTGAGGAACTTGGAGTCTGATATTTGAGGGTAGGAAGCATCCAGCACAAGAGAAAGATGAAGGCCAGAAGACTCAGCAAGTTTGCTCTTCCATCTTCTCCTGCCTACTTTATTCTAGTCATGCTTGCAGCTGATTAGATGGTGCCCACCCCGACTGAGGGTGAGTTTGCCTCTCCCAGTCCACTGACTCAAATGTTAATCCTCTATGGCAACACCCTCACAGACACACCCAGGAACAATACTTTGCATCCTTCAATCCAATCAAGTTGGCACTCAATATTAACCATCACACTGGCCTTGGTAGAGATTCAGATATCCAAATACGAGACACTCAAAGAATTCCTGGGAGATTCATTACAAAAAAGACTTCAGTAAGGCATATAGTCATCAAGCCATTTAAGTCAACATGAAGGAAACAATTCTGAGAGCAGTAAGATAAAAGCACCAGGTAACCTAAAATGGAAAACATATCAGACTAACAGCAGACTTGTCACTAGAAACCTTACAAGCCAGAAGGGATTGGGGCCCTATCATTAGCCCCCTAAAATGAATAATTGTCAGCCAATTATTTTTTAATCAAGCAAATCTAAGTTTCATAAATGAAGGAGAAATAAAGTCATTCTCAGACAAACAAATGCTGAGGGAATTTGTCACTACCAGGCCAGCCCTAAAAGAAATGCTAAAAGGAGTTCTAAACCCTTAAACAGAAGGTCAATATGCACTAGAATAAAATCTCATGAAACCATAAACCTCACAGGGCCTATAAAACACAATGAAGAAAACAAAGTATCTAGCTAACAACTTACATGATGACTACGACAGTACCTCACATCAATATTAACACTGAATGTAAATGGCCCAAATTCTCCACTTACAAGACACACATTGGCAGAATTTAGAAAATAAATCACAACCAAGTATCTGTGGGTTTCCAGCGACTTACCTAACATGTAAGAATTCATATAAACTCAAAGTAAAGGGGTAGAAAAGCATATTTCATGCAAATGGAAACTGAAAGCAAAAGAGAGTAGTTATTTTTTATCAGATAAAATAGACTTCAACAGCAGTTAAAAAAAAAGACAAAGAAGATAATTATAATAAAATCAATCCAACAAGAAGATATCACAATCCTAAATTCATATGCACCTAACACTGGATCTCCTAGATTCATAAAACATTTACTACTAGAAATGAGATAGACAGCAGCACAATAGTGGAGGACTTTAACACTCCCCTGATATCACTAGATGATCAGAGACAGAAAGTCAAAGAAACAATGGAATTAAACTACACTCTAGAACAAATGGACCTAACAATTATTACAGAATGTTCTACCCAAGAATTTAAGAATATACAGTCTTCTCACCAGCACATTTATCTCCAAGATAGACCATAAGACAGGCCACAAAACAAGTCTCAATAAATTTAAAAAGTAATCATATCAAGTGTCTTCTCAGATCACAGTGGAATAAAATGAAATCAACTACAAGAGACATCATCAAAATGATACAAATACATGGAAATTAAAATCCTGCATGATTTTGGGGTTAACAATGATATGAAGGTGGAAATTTAAAAACTCCTTGAAATGAATGATACTAGTGACACAAGTTATAAAAAATCCCTGAGATACAGCAAAAAGCAGTGCTAAAAGGAAAGTTAATACCATTAAATGCCTACATCAAAAACTCTGAAAGATCACAAGTTGAAAACCTAATGTCACACACCTCAAGGAACTAGGGCAACAAGACCTATACCCAAAGCTAATGGAAGAAAAGAAAGATCAGAGTAGAACTAAGTGAAACTGAAACAAAAAAATACAAAAGATCAATGAAACAAAAAGATGGTTCTTTGAGAAGATAAAATTAATAGATCATTAGCCAGATTAACCAAGAAAAGATGGGAGAAGATTCAAATAAACTCAATGAGAAATAAAACTGGAGAAATTACAACTGATACCACGGAGCTACAAAAGATTATTTGAGACTGGTATGAACACCTCTAGGCACATAAACTTGAAAATCTAGAAAAAAATGGATAAACTCCTGGAAACGTACAACCCTCCTAGATTCAACCAGGAAGAAATAGAAACCCTGAACAGACAAATAACAAGCAGTGAGACTGAATCAGTTAATTTTTTAAAATGCCAACAAAAAAAAGCCAAGAGCCATATGGATTCACAGCTGAATTCTACCAGACCATTTGAAGAATTAGTGCAAATCCTACTGAAACTATATCAAAAGATTGCAAAAGAGGGTATCCTTCCTAACTCATTGTATGAAGCCAGTATCATCCTGATACTGAAACCAGGAAAGGACATACCAAAAAAGAAAATTACAAATATCCCTGATGGGCATGGATGCAAAAATACTCAACAAAATAACTGCATCCAATAGCACATCAAGAACAGAATACACCATGATCAATCAAGTGGGTTTCATCCCAAAAATGCAGAGATGGTTTAACATGCAAGTCAATAATAATTGTGATACATCACAAACAGGATTAAAAACAAAAACTGTAAAATCATTTCAATGTATGCAGAAAAAGGATTTGATAAAATCCAGCATCCATTTTTTATAAAAACACTCAACAAACTAGACATAGAAGGGACTTACCTCAAAATAAGAAAAGTCATATGACAAACCCACAGCTAACATCATACTGAATGGGAAAGAGCTGAAACCATTCCCCAAAAGGTGGAACAAGACAAGGATGCCTACCTTCACTACTTTTATTCAATATAGTACTAAAAGTCCTAGCCAGATCAATAAGGCAAGAGAAAGAAAGAAAGGGCATCCAAATTGGAAAAGAGGAAGTCAAACTATTGCTGGTCACCAGTGATATATGATTCTATACCTAGAAAACCCTAAAGACTCCTCTCAAAAGACTCCTAGATTTGACAAATGAATTCAGGTTATGAAGTCAATGTATACAAATTAGTAGCACTGCTCTACACCAACAACCAAGCTGAGAATCAAATTAAGAATGCAATCCCAGCTGAGCGTGGTGGCTCATGCCTGTAATCCCAGCACTTTGGGAGGCTGAGGCAGGTGGATCACAAGGTCAAGAGTTCAAGACCAGCATGACCAATATGGTGAAACCCCGTCTCTACTAAAAAAATACAAAAATTAGCTGGGTGTGGTGGTGTGCACCTGTAAACCCAGGTACTCAGGAGCCGGAGGCAGGAGAATTGCTTGAACCCGGGAGGCTTCTCCCATGGATCTTTGCAACCTTACAGTCAGGGGATACCTTCGTGAATCCATTCCACCAGGGCCTTCTGTCAGACACACAGAGCGATGTGGAGTCCTGGAAGAGCAACCGCTCAGGCACACCTGGAGATGTAGGAGCCTTAGATACTCAGGTTCAGGGCTTCCCAGCAAAAGTAACCACAAGGGTCTAGCAAAGCAGGAGGTTAGACCCTGTACATACCACTAGGAAAGAGGCTGAATACAGGGGGCCAAGAAGTGACAGTCTGCAGGCCCCACTTCCATGGCATCTTACAGGATAATACCCAGTGATTTGGAATTCCAGTTAGCTACTGGTGGCAGCCATGTGCCTTTTTGGGTGGGAGTTTCTGGGGAGAGGGGCAGGCTACCATCTTTGCTGTTTGGGCAACTTAGCATTCCAGCCTTCTGGCTTTAGAGAGTTCAAGCCAACTAGGGGCAGAAGGGATCCCCAGCACAGCACAGCAGCACAGCAGCACAGCAGCACAGCTGCCCATTCCTCTTCCCTGGACAAGACCTCCCAACTGGGGTCTCCAGTGACTTCCTACAGGTGCATTCGGGCTAGCATCTGTATCTCCCTGGGAGGGAGCTCTCAGAGGTCAGGGCAGGCTGCCATCTTTACTGTTTCACAGCCTTCACTGGTGATACCTCCAGGTACTGGAAAATCCAAGGCAACTATAGTGGGACTGGAGTGGGTGTTCAGCATATCACAGCAGTCCTGTGGAAAAGTGGCCAGACTCTTACAAGGGTACCTGTTCCCATATCTCCCCACTGGGGAGGTCCTCCAGGTCTAAGACTCTAGGTACCCTCTGCCAGAGCTACTAGGCCAGTAGCAACTTGGAAATTCCCTGGACAGAGCCTCCAGGGACAACTGAAAGCCTCTCTGCCACTGCCTCTGTAGTGGAACCATCCTTGCAACCCTTGGACTAATGAAGGAGCAAATACCCTATGTGCCTTATCTACACCTTCAACAAGCTACAGTTGGCCCAAGCAGAGGGAGCCAGTCCATCTCCTGTGGGTCCCACACACCCCCTACTGCTTGTCATCAGACAGGGAACCCCTGGCTTAGGCCCACAGCACCGACCCTCCATCCCTGATTGATTGTCCTGAGTTGTTGCTGACCCACATTTCTGTGGGGTAGAGCCCTCAGGAGGCAAGCAAAGTGGTAAAGCAGCAAGCCAGCTGACATGGAGCCCACAGGGATTGGTGCAGGAGCATTTGTAGTGGAGTATGGCCAGGGACAGTCATCCCTTTAGGCTCAACCTGCTCTCATAAGAAACTTTGGCCCTAGGGGAACTGTCCAGCCTGATCTCTGCAGGGTGGTCTTGGTCATCAGACTAGGCTGGTCTGACCTGAGCATTCCTTTGTCTGCTGGCCTCTCCTGGGGCCCCAGCCTGACCATGCCTGCTTACAGGGTAGTCTTGGGTGTGCTGGGGGCCCAACACCATAGCTTCTGCACTGGTGGACCATGCCTGACCAGTGGAGAGCTCCAGTGAGGTGGTCCCTGTGGCCATGCACCAGCCTTCACATTCCCTCCCCATACTCTAGCTTCCCACAAGCCCACAGCAAGTCCCCACATCACTTTGCTGGTGTGTGTCTGCATAGGTGGGTTTTGCTTCACTTGCCCTCCAGCATGTGCGCAGTGTGCCCCTATCCCCAGCGACCACCATTGCAGATGAAGCCTTGGTGGGCACAGAGCCAGCAAGCCCCACTCCTGCCAGCACCCTGCCCTTGTGCTAATGTTGCACAGAAAATGGGATCCTCCCACACCCTGAGCGATCACTCCTGCTTGAGGGGCACAGATAAGGCAGCCAGACCTGTGCTGGCCAGCCCCATGCCCTAAGCCAACACCACCTCCAGTGCAACAGCACACAGTCTCCAGCAGGGGCCCCTTGCTCCCTGCCTCTGCCACCACTATGATGAATGCCTGCAGGGAGGCAAGCACCCACGCATCCGCTAGCACTCTGCTAAAGCCGCCACACTTTGCGCCCCCTGCCCAGTGCAGTGGACTCCAAACTTCAGGGCCAGAGAACAAAGTTGGGGCCCAATAGTAGTCCCCCAAAGTTAGAGCATGCTGTCCACAGTTGGGAGCTGAACACTGGCCTCCTAAAACCTCCCAGAAACAAAGCCAGTTGGCTGAATCTACCCTATACCACAATCAAACCCTCAAGATCAAATAAGATAAAAGATAAACCCATTCAAATGTCAGCAACCTCAAAGATTGAAGATAGATAGCCCACAAAGATAAGAAAGAGTCAGCATAAGAACACTGAAAACTCAAAACGCCAGAGTGTCTTCTTTTCTTTAAGTGACTGTATTACCTCTCCGGCAAGTGTTCAGAACCAGGCTGAGGCTGAGATGGCTGAAATGACAGAAGTAGAATTCAGAATATAGATAGGTACAAAGTTCACTGAGCAACAGGAGTATGTTGTAACCCAATCCAAGGAAGCTAAAAATCATGATAAAACATTGCAGGAGCTGGCAGACAAAATAGCCAGTATAGAGAAGAACATAACTGACTCGACAGAGCTGAAAAACACACAAGGATTTCATAATGCAATCACAAGTATTAATAGCAGAATAGACCAAGTAGAGGAAAGAATCTCAGAGCCTGGAGAATGGCTTTCTGAAATAAGACAGGCAGACAAGAATAAAGAAAAAAAGAATGAAAAGGAACAAAACCTCTGGGAAATATGGGATTATATAAAGAGACCAAGCCTACAACTGATTGGTATACCTGAAAGAGATGGGGAGGATGATACCCACTTGGAAAACATTTCAGGATATCATCCATGAGAACTTCCCCAACCTAGATAGGCCAACATTCAAATTCAGGAGATGCAGAGAACCCCAGTAAGATACTTCACAAGAAGATCACCCCCAAGACACATAATCAGATAATCCAAGGTTGAAATGAAAGAAAAAATGTTAAAGGCAGTTAGAGAGAAATGTCAGGTCACATACAAAGGGTAGCCCATCAGACTAATGCAAACCTCTCAGATGAAACTCTATAAGCCAGAAGAGATTAGGGGCCAACATTTGAAGAAATTCCAACCCAGAATTTCATATCTAGCCAAACTAAACTTCACAAGCAAAGGAGAAATAAGATCCTTTTCAGACAACCAAATGCTGAGGGAATTTGTAAGGCACCAGACTTGCCTTATTAGAGCTCTTTTTTTCCATTAGAAGGAAGCACTAAATATGGGAAGACTTACCAGCCACTACAAAAACACATTGAAGTACATAGACCAGTGACACTGTGAAGCAATCACATAAACAAGTCTGCAAAATAACCAGCTAATATGATGACAGGATCAAATCCACACATATTAATACTAATCTTAAATGTAAATGGGCTAAATGCCCTGATTAAAAGATACAGAGTGGCAAGCTTGATAAAGAAACAAGACCCATTGCTATGCTGGCTTTAAGTGATCCATCTCACATGCAATGACATACATAGGTTCAAAATAAAGGGATGAAAGAAAATCTACCAAGCAAATGGAAAACAAAAGAGCATGGGTTACAATCCTAGTTTCTGACAAAATAGACTTTAAACCAACAAAGATTAAAAAAAAAAAAAAAAAAGATGAAAAAGGGCATTACATAGCGGTAAAGGGTTTAATTCAACAAGAAGATCAAACTGTCCTAAATATATATGCTCCCAACACAGGAGCACCCAGTTTCATAAAGCAAGTTCTTAGAGACCTTCAAAGAGACCTAAAGTCTCCCACTATTGCCATGTGGGAGTCGAACACCCCACTGACAATATTAGACAGATCAACATCAAAAATTAACAATGATATTCAGAACCTGAACTCAGCACTAGATCAAATGGACCTGATAGAAGATATCTACAGAATTCTTTACCCCAAAACAACAGAATATGCATTCTTCTCATTGCCACATGGCACATACCCTAAAGGTTATTACATAATCAGAAGTAAAACACTCCTCAGCAAATGCAAAAGGACTAAAAACATAAGTCTCTAAGATCACAGCACACTCAAATTAGAAATCAGGACTAAGAAATTTACTCAAAACCGTGCAATTACATGAAAAGTGAATAACCTGCTCCTGAATGACTCTTGGGTCAATAATGAAATTAAGGCAGAAGTCAAGCAGTTCTTTGAAACTAATAAGAACAAAAATACAACATACCAGAATCTCTGGGACACAGCTAAAGCAGTACTAAGAGGGGAATTTATAACACTAAGTTCCCATATCAGAAAGTAGAAAGATCAACTTAAAAAACTAACATCAAGTCTAAAAGAACTAGAGAACCAAGAGCAATCAAATCCCAAAGCTAGCAGAGGACAAGAAATAACCAAAATCAGAGCTGAACTGAAGAAGATACATGAAAAGCCATTCAAAAAAGAAAAATCAGTAAATCCATAAGCTGGTTTTTGGGAAAAAATAAAATAGACCACTAGCTAGACTAATAAAGGAGCAAAGCAAAAAGATTCAAATAAACATGATCAGAAATGACAAGCAGGATGTTTCCACTGACCCCACAGAAATACAACCATCAAAGAATATTATAAACACATCTATATACATAAACTGGAAAAACTAGAAATATATAAATTCCTGGACATATACATCCTTCCAGAACCAAACCAGGAGGAAGTTGAATCCATGAACAGATCAGTAATGAGCTCTGAAATTGAGGCAGTAATAAATAGCCTACGAAAAATAAATAAATAAATAAAAGCCCAGGACCACACAGATTCACAGCTGAATTCTACCAGAGGTACAAAGAAGAGCTGGTACTATTCCTACAGAAACTTTTGCAAAAAATTGAGGAAGAAGGACTCCTCTTGAACTCATCCTATGAGGCCAGCATCATACTGTTACCAAAACCTGGCAAAGATACAACAAAAAAAGCTTCAGGCCAATATTCATGATGAACATTGATGCAAAAATCCTCAGCAAAATACTGGCAAGTCAATTCCAGCAGCACATCAAAAAGCTTATCCACCATGATCAAGTAGGCTTTATCCCTGGGATGCAAGGTGGTTCAATAAATGTGACATCACATAAAGAGAGGACAAAAAACACATGATTATCTCAATAGATGCAGAAAGGGCTTTCAATAAAATTCAACATACCTTCATGTTAAAAATTCTCAATAAACTAGGTACTAAAGGAACATGCCTCAAAATAATAAGAGCCATATATGACAAACCCACAGTGAACATCTTACTGAATGGGCAAAAGCTGAAGCATTCCCCTTAAAAACTGGCACAAGACAAGAATGCCCTCTCTCACCACTCCTATTCAACACAGTATTGGAAATCAACATAGTATTGGAAGTCCTGGCCAGAGCAATCAGGCAAGAGAAAAAAATAAAGGACATCCAAATAGAAAGAGAGGAAGTCAAACTATCCCTGTTTGCAAATGACATGATCCAATATCTAGAAAACCCCATAACCTCAGCCCTCAAAACCTTAAGCTGATAACTTCAACAAAGTCTCAGGATACAAAAATCAGTGTGCAAAAGTCACTAGCATTCCTATATATCAACAACAGGCAAGTCAAGAGCCAAGTCAGGAACAAACTCCTATTCACAATTGCCACAAAAAGAATAAATTACCTAGGAATATAGCTAACTAGGGAGGTGAAAAGATAACTACAAAGAGAACTACAAACTACTGCTCAAAAAAACCAGTGACACAAACAAATGGAAAAACATTCCATGCTCATGAATAGGAAGAATCAATATAATAAAAATGGTCATACTGAGCAAAGTAATTTACAGATTTGACGCTATTCCCATTAAACTACCATTGATATTCCTCACAGAATTAGAAAATACTATTTTAAAATTCACATAGAGCCAACAAGGAACCCCAATAGTCAAGAAAATCCTAGGCAAAAAGAACAAAGCTGGAGGCATCAAACTACCTGACTTCAAACTATACCACAGGGCTACAGTAACCAAAATAGCATGGTACAAAAACACACAGAGGCCAATGGAATAGAGAATGCAGAAATAAGACCACACACCTACAACCATCTGATTTTTGATAAGCCTGACAAAAACAAGCAATGGGAAAAGGATTGCCTATTCAATAAGTGGTGCTGAGATAACTGGCTAGTCATACAAAGATTGAAACTAGACCCAATCCTTACACCATACACAAAAATTAACTCAAGAGAGATTAAAAACTTAAATGTAACACCCAGAACTATAAAAACCCTGGAAAACAACTTAGGCAATACCACTCAGGACACAAGTACGGTCAAATATTTCATGATGAAGATGCCGAGGTCAGGAAATCGAGCCCATCCTGGCTAACATGGTGAAACGCTGTCTCTACTAAAAACACAAAAAATTAGCTGGGCATGGTGGTATGTACCTGTAGTCCCAGCTACTCAGGAGGCTGAGGCAGGAGAATCGCTTGAACCCGGGAGGCAGAGGTTGCAGTGAGCCGAGATCACACCACTGCACTCCAGCCTGGGTGACACAGCTAGACTCTCTAAAATACAAATAAAATAAAATGAAAAATGCAATTGCAACAAAAGCAAAAATTGACAAATGGGATCTAATTAAACTAAAGGAATTCTGCACAGCAAAATAAACTATGAGAGGAACTACACAACATAGAGAGTGGGAGAAAACTTTTGCACACTATGCATCTGACAGAGGTCTAATATCCAGCATCTAAAAGAGACTTAAATTGACAAGAAAAAAAAAAAAAAAAAAAAAACCCTAACAATCCCATTAAACAGTGGGCAAAGAGGATGAATAGACATTTTCCAAAATATGATGTACACGCAACCACAATCATTTTAAAAAGCTCAATATTTCTGATATTTAGGGAAATGCACAATGAGGTACCATCTCATATCAGCCAGAATGATTAAAAAGTCAAAAATAACCGATGCTGGTAAGATGCTGGAGAAAAAGGAATGCTTATACACTACTGGTGAAAGTGTAAGTTAGCTCAACCATTGTGGAAGACAGCATGGCAAATCATTAAAGACCTAAAGATAGAACTACCATTCAACCCAGCAATCCCATTGCCGGGTATATGCCCGAAGGAATATAAATCATATTATAAAAACACATGCACATGTATGTTCACTGCAGCATTATTCAGAGTAGCAAATATATGGAATCAACCTAAATGCACATCAATGATAGACTGGATAAAGATAATGTGTTACATATACACCCTGGAATACTACACAGCCATAAAAAAGAATGAGATCATGTCCTTTGCAGGGACATGGATGGAGCCGGAGGCCCTTATCCTTAGAAAATACAGAACAGAAAACCAAATACTGCATGTTCTCACTTGTAAGTGGGAGCTAAATGATGACAACACAGGGACACACAGAAGGGAACAGACACTGGGGATCCTTGGAGGGTGGGAGGAGGGAGAAGATCAGGAAAAATAACTAATGAATACTATGCTTAATACTGGGGTGATGAAATAATCTGTACAACAAACTGCCATGACACAAATGACCTGTGTAACAAACCTGCACATGTACCCCTGAACTTAAAAAAAGAAAATGTACATATACACCATGTAATACCAGCCAGTCATAAAAAAAGAATGGAATAATGCCTTCTGCAGGAACTTGGTTGAAGCTGGAAGCCAGTATTCTAAGTGAAGTAATTAAGGAATGCAAAATCAAATACTGCATATTCTCACTTACAAGGGGGAGCTAGGCTGTGGGTACACAAAGCCTAGAGTGATATAATGAAATATGGAGACTCAGAAGAGGGGGACAGGACGGGGAGTAAGGAATGAAAACCCACATATTGGGTACAATATACACCACTTGGGTGACGGGTGCACTAAAATGTTGAACTTCACCACTATACAATTCATCCGTGTAACCAAAAACCACTTGTACCCCCAAATCACTGAAATTTAAAAAAATTAAAGAAAAATAAAATGTGGTACATATACACAATGGAGTACTATTCAGCATAAAGAATGAGATCCTGTCATTTGCAACATTGGATGGAACTGGAGATTATTATTTTAAGTGAAATAAGCCAGGCACAGAAAGACAAGCATCACATAGTCTCACTTATTTGTGAGATGCAAAAATAAAAATGATTGAACACATCGAGATATAGAGTAGAAGGACGGTTACCAAGGCTGGAAAGGGTAGTGGCAGGGGTGAGGGTGGGGGTGGCGGATGGCTAATGGGTTAAAAAAAAAAATAGTAAGAATGAATAATACCTAATAATACTTAGTATTTGATAGCACAATAGCATAGATATAGTCAAAATATTTTAATTGTACATTTCAAAATAGCTAAAAGAGCATAACTGGTTTGTAACACAAAGGATAAATTCCTGAGGGGATAAATACCCTATTTTCCATCATGTGTTTACTATGAATCAAATGCCTATATCAAATTCTCTCATGTACCTACAAAAATTAAAACAAAAACAAATCTTTTGTGCTTTTTTTTTTCTCTCTTTTGTGCCTTTTTACTGGGTTGCTAATTTTGTTATTGAGTTGCCACAGTTTTCTCTTGAAGCACCCTCAAGGTCTGCTGAGGGCAAGAGGCAGAGTGTGAAACGACTGGTTCCCGAGAGTAGCATCACAGCTCAGGGTTCATGATGCTTCTGACACTTTCTGGTCCATGAAGCCCTGGCCCTGGTTTGAGCTTTCTGTCCTTGCCTTCTTCCTCAGAGTACAGTCTGGAGGACTGGCTGGCAGCCTCCCTGATGGCAATCCCCTGCCCCCTGTACCTGGGCAGTAGCCTGGATGGTTTTCACATGGCCCTTACCCTCACTGACACGGATGGGCCGGTGAGTTTACTTTGGGGTTTTGACTTTTAGTTCTGAATGTGTATCTTGGCTGCCCATTCTATGTCTCATCCTGTCCCAGCCAGCACCTCAGTTCTGATACAGCCACACACATCAGCAACAAGACGGAAGGATGTCAGGAGAATATTAAATATTGTCTGGAGGCAGAGATCCCACTATTTCATTTGTTTCATGGTATGTCTTTTTTGGTGTTTAATCTTCCAAAAAATATCAATTTATTTCTTATATCTGAAAAACTCATACCCCTCACCCCACCACTACTCTGCCATGATGCCCCTCTCCCTCATCTAAATTCCACTGTCACTTCAGGCCTAAATGTAAGCCTCATTTTCTCTGTAAAGCCCACCCTTACCTCCCGCCATCCCCTGACCCATTCCAAAAGGCACTGGGCACACTTTCTAGAGCTTGTGTTCACACTCTCTCACTCGCTGTCTTTGCTCTGCAATCTTTAGAAAACACTGATTTCTTAACATGCACCACTACCTCTAACAGAGAACTTGGGCATCTTGAAATATTGTTTTTAATGTTTTATCTCTCCTGCTTAATGTCCAACTCCTTGAGGGGAAAATCGTTTTCTTACTGTAACAGTGCCTTGCATATAAGTGCTCAATAATTGTTTATATTTTGTCTAATCAAATTCTGTGTTTAAAGATTTTCCCCTTCATTGTGCTGGTGCCATGGAGAAAGGACCAGCAGCTATGCATATGTGTGTGAGTTAGGTGGGAGGAGAAGGGGGAGAGGAGGAGAGAGAGAAAGAGAGAGAGAAAGAAAAGAGATTACCACTTCCTTAACTTTCTCCAGGTGAGGCAGGTTCCCCCTCAGCATCACCTCTGCACATCAAGGCTGCTTACTGCCAATGCCTGCCACTCTGCCTAAGCATTTTCCTTGTTGCAGGAGCCTGTGCACCAAGCAAGTGGCAAGTGCCAATGAGTTAATGCTTATGGAGGCAGCCCTCAACAAATGACGGATGGGGAGCTGGTGGATAAGTATCTCTGCCTTTTTGACAACTCCCTCTCAAGTGTGTGCTAACTCTGAGGTGTGTTCTACATCGTCTCCCAGAGATCTCCGGCAGGACTGAGCCCCAGTTTCTCACAGCAGTAACAAGCTGTACAGGCCCCTTATCATCTTCCTTCTCCCTCTGTCACTCTTCTGCTTCCTTATCAGAGCTTTTTGGGATCAGCCTCCAAATAAACTACTTGCACTTAAATACTGTCTCAGGGTTTGCTTCTGAAAGGACCCACATCAAGATGATTTGCTTTGCATTCTTTTGGATGGTTTTTCCCTGTGTCTAAAACAGAAGCCAAATCCTGAGCACTCTTCTGAGAAAGCTCTGGTCAGTGTCAACAGAGGCAGGAGGACTGGCTGTGGCACCTGGTGTCAGGCTTTCTTGGCATAACGTTGGAGGTCCTCTCAGGGCACTCTGGGCTGCTCTCCACAGGGTACTTCCACAGTCGGTTCCAGGTCTGGTTGTTTCTAAAATTCAGAGCCAAACGTAGTAGCACCCAAGGGAATTCACTGGGTCTGGCATGACGGCTTCACACAAAGCCAAGCAGCGTCTGAGTCTCTGTCATGAGTGGCTATAGTAGATTAAATTGGACAAAATTTTCAGGGACCTTCACCAAAGTGCAAACCAAAGCAATTGTTCACATATGCAACATTCACCCAGGTACTCTCCCAAATAAAATAGACAAGAATATTTATCTAACAGAATGGAAGAATGCCTTAAGAAAGACAAGATTCTCGCAGCAAGGGTCAGTCTAGTATCAAACAAATTCTAACATATCCACTTTGAGTCTCAGTCCACTTTTAATACAGTAAAATTTCCTTCTTTACTGGCCTGTATCATGTTGAATCCATAATGCAACATGACTCAGCTTTGACGTTATTTGTAGATATAAAAACATGATACTCTGGAAAGAATTATAAATGCTTCACTGAGCTTTAGTAGGAAAGTCTTCTCTTGAAAAACAGAAATCAATGTCTAGCATAACATGTAGCACTCTTAGAAATAAGGCAAATTCTATACAGAGTCTTGCCTGAAACAAGCTTGAGTACATTCAATCCAGCAATTGTTATTACTAATAGCTGAAGAAGATTCTTACTAGAAGAAAGAAACAGGAATGCTGGATCCACATTGCAATGAGAACCATATGTGACATGCATTAGCATCAATAACTGTCCTCACCATTCATATATTAGCATCTCATACATTATCACTGAGGAATTATTGAGAACATTTGGTCCACTGTGACTGGGGACTCGCGCCTCTTCTGGGTGGGACCAGGAGTCTCTTGTTGTCAAGCTCTGTGGATGTCCCACAGCCTGTCAAATGTGCTCATTATCCCCGTTCATTCTGAGGCTCCTCATTCACTTGCAGAACATTCTCAGCTTCTTCAGTTAAGTGTTCATGATGACAGACTCTCTGCTAGACTGTGAAGAGTACTCTGCTTTCCCATCACTGTGCCCGACGACTCGCTGGCCACTGGTTACAGCCTGGAACAGCATATCTACTGCTCTGTGGGGGCAGTTTGGCCCTACGTCTGTGTTCTCATGAAGCTACCCGTGCTGCCATCATGAGACAGTTTTATTTTTAAATTATCCATACTTTCTTTTAGGTGGGAGGTGAGTAGTATTCAAAGCTCACAAAATTAAAAAAAAAAAAAAAAAAACTACTGGAATATAAATTCTGGGACTAACTATAGTCTTGATTTTGGATGGCTGAGTGATTCTTTTCCATCTCACTATCTGCGGGATTCTCCTTGGCAATGAAACCATTAACGCTGAGATAACAGAATAACAGTGCTGACCAGTGTATCTCTTTGGCCCAGGTCTTTGTCAGACCTGAGCCCTCTGGAAATCTTGAGTTCTGAGTTTGAGTCAAACTAATTTGTGCCTCTGTAAATGTCTTGCTTTGAGATGATGCTTGTTTTTAAAACAAAGGCAGAGCTAACGTAATAGATCGTCCAAAAAAAAAAAAAAAAAAAAGTTCCCAGGATAGTGAAAATCAATTGGATAATATTAACGTGTAGAAATGGCTTTCAGAAATGGTTCAAGTGGTTTATCATGATACAAGTCAGACCTCAGAGGACATTAAGCAAATGTTACACACGTATTAGAGTACAGGGAGTCTTTTCTTGACCATATAACTTTAGATGCAGATGACCTGTCATTTCCCTTAGACTTATTAAATGGCTCCAATACTCAGGATCCTACTTAATGGTGGTGCTTGAGCTTCTTAAATGTAATGAAACAGCTAGAAATGATTCCCTGGACTTCTTTGCTGGATCTCAGCAACAGGTCAAAAGGCCAGGCCAAAATCACTGCTTGTACTAAAATCCCAGCTGGGCCAGGGACCTCATGCTGTTTATTGCCACCTGCCCTGCATCATCAACCTGCTCCTTGCAAATAGCTCATTTCCACTAACTTTGAACATTTAAACATGCTCAAGGCTCTTCTGTCCTTTCACAGTTGGATGACAATTGCTGGCTTTAATTCCTCATTCATTCTTCAACCCAGATGCAGCCTGACCTGCCACTCCATGAAATTTGCTCTTGCCCAGATCACAAACCGCCTCTTTGTTTTTGAACCCAATGGACATCTTTCAGTCTGAATCTCACTTGACCTCTTGGCAACTCTGGGTGTTTTCGATCACCCTGGGATTTCACTAGGATGAGGCAGAAACTCGCAGGTCGAGGCAGTAGCTCCCTCTGGCAGATTATACAAGGTGGGTACTAGGAGGCTATAAAGATTTAGAGTCATGAAACACACATCACCCCCTCACAATTCTGCCCAAGGTGGTGCTAGAAATCCCAGTGGGGCACCCTGTGCTGTGTGTTGGCAGGAAGGAAAAACCAAGACTAGCTTTGCAGCATGTGTTTTTTATCCCCTTTCTCCTTTTTAAAATTATCCCACTGGAGTAAGGATAGGACAGTAGTTTCCAAGAAACATGCAAAAATAAGGGCATCGTCCTTCTGGATGAGTTTATGCTAAGTGTATCAAGCTTGATATGCTACATTGTTAACAAACATTTTAAGGGATGGAACTAGGCAGAAATAGCTATCATTTGTGTTTCTCCCTCTCTTTATCTTCAGTCACATGTCCTTCCTCCACATCATACTCCTGGCCAGCTTAATGAATTTCTATAATTAGCCATAACTTCTGATTTACAGACTTTGCCTTTACCCTTGCCAACATATTTGTCTGCACCATGCTATAGCCATGGCTTCTAATCCAGCCAGCATTCTGCGGCACCTATAGAATTGCAATCATCAATTTGCTTTCTTTATAGTGTGCTTTGTTTTCCTAGACAGCTTCTGGCATGTAGTTATATGAAGCCATGAGCATCATTCTGTGTGACCTTCTCATTTTCTCCTAAACACCTAGGTAGTCATTTTGCAATATGCCTTCTTTCCTAATGCCTATTCTCCTCCGGCTGTCCAGACCACTATTATCGAATAGTCTTCTCTGCTAGAAAGCCCTTCTTGTACACTGTGGTCCTTAATAAATGTTTTAGTTGAATCCCAAACCTGTCCCCACTCCAATAACTTGCATTTTTTTCCCTGAGCCTGCCTTCTAGGATTACCAAAAAAGTACCTGTGCGTTCTGTGAGAGCATGGTGTGTTTTACATGGCAGTCTCTAGAGTGAGTGAAGACTGATTTCATGTCTCCATTTAGGGCAGCCACCTCAAAACACCCCTTCCTTTCTCCTTTCCATTGTTCTTAGTTTAAAAAGACAAACCCTGGAGTCTTTACCACTGCTTATAAGGCCCTATTCCTGTTGTTGCTCTGCACAAACCTCCTATACAGTTCTCCCACTCTTGGGCTAGGGAGCCACCACAGCCTGCCTGCTGCTCTCAGACACGCTAAAATCCCTGTCCCTCTGTCTGCACTGCTCTTCCTCTCCATTCCCCTGGGCTCATTCTGCACTTCTGTCAAGTCTGCTTAAACTTCCCCTCTGCCCCAGCAACCTGCACATTCTGCCCCAGAATTCCCCATGGCCCAGATTCTGACTCTATCCTTTCGCTCATAGCAAATTATATAACTTACTTATTTATTAAGTTTATTTGCTTAGTGTCTATCTCCAATGCCTCACCATGAGGGTGGGAATCTGCATCTCTCCACTGTTTATCCCAAGTGCTGAGCAAATGTCAAGTACATGGCAGGTGTTCAATTTATTCATTATTATATGAATAAATGAATGAAAGGGGGGTAGATATAAGTAAAAATGCATTAAAAAGTAAATTTCAACAGGTTGTCTTTTCCTAATAAAATACCTTCAGCTCTACCTACTCTCTTCGTGTGCTTTCACATCTCAGCGAAAAATTGACCCTTGCACGAAGAGACCAAAGAGGTTCAATTGCCAGGAACCATAATTTTGACAGAAAATCACATGGTGGGGTAGGGTGGGTTTGGAAAGGAGTAGCTGGTGGAAGCCCAGCTGGAAAAATCAGTTGGATAGGGATAGATTCAGGAGAAAATGGTGAAGGGGGAAGAAGTAGAATTGCACACAGATCTACTGAACAGCTGGACACAAGGCAGTAACTAATTCAGAATGCTTGAAAGGGTCCCAAGCAGGGAAGGTGGTTGTTGCTGCTGATGCATTTAGTTTGAGTTGTGATGGATTTTAATTGTGCTGAGAGAGCCAGGGCAAGAAGACCAGGATACCTTGTAAAATGTCCAGGTCCAGAGACCAGGTGATCTTAGGGAAGATGAAACTAAGAAAAATGGCAGGAACCTGTGATTGCATCAAGGTTGTGCAGCTGGTGACATTGTTGTGCCTGCAGATGAGCTTGTGTCATAGTATTGACAATGGACATATCCAAGGTTGCTTTTTCCTGTTAGCATTCTCTGGGTTACAACTACTCACTCTCAACTTTCTAAAATAGGGATCGGGGCAGCAGATTGAGCCAAGCTTCTTGGAGCAGCTTCTCTGTGTTATGGGATGTGAGATGTCAGAACAGTTGACATGGTGACTCATCCACAAGGAGCTTCTGGTTTAGGGATAAGACACGTGTGTACGTAGACAGCTAATACAACTTCCAGTAAAGACGGTAATTCTATTTGGAGGAGGTGGAGGTTAAGTTAATATAGGAGACCAGGCAGGATGTTAGTAGGATATGGGAAACTAATTCCTGACAGGGGGCCACAGGGGCAAAGACTTAGAGATACTGAGAAAGACAAATATGGTAGATTTTTCATTCAGTAAAACACGTGACACACTTCAGGAGCAGCAGAGGGAGATAAAGACAAAGGAAAGTCATGTTCAGTCGGGGAGAACCTTGAAGGCCAGTCTCAGGGCTCTGGGCAGCTTTTCTCTGGCAGTTATGATAAGTAATTGGATGGTTATGAGCAACTATATAAATGCCTCAGTACAGTTTTCCCTTTGATGTTGAGAAGTGAAGAGTAAGAGAAGCCCATTTATGGAAGGAGGCTGCACAGATCTGAGTGCCTCTCAGGTCCAGCTACCATAAGAGACTGAAAACAGAAGGTGAAGCTGACTGTTTACCGAAGCCCGGGAGGTTGCTCCCTCAACTCCAAGTTCCGGGTCATGCCTGGCCTCTCTGGACTTCTGAGACAGGTGGCTACAGGCCATAGAGATGAAGAAAGTACATCATGGCCCAGGAGAAATAGCAGTCGTGTATCTGAAATTTATGCTCCCTCATGAGATTTTCTACCTCATATTTTTTCTGCCAGCTTCCCAAATCTTTTTTCTGGTTTTGTGTTTAGTCAAATTTTAAAAAAATCTTTAAAAGGAAATCTAATAGACACAATGAGTGAAAAATAAGCAGAAGGGAACTATAAATCATAAATCTGAAAGTGTGGAGATGAAACACATCTACTTGAGAATTGCAGTCATAAAGGCATCATCTAATGTCTGATTGGATGGTCCACTTCAAAAAATAAATATAGATGATGACAACTTCTTTACTCTCTGTATATGTCCTCATAAGCCTGACTTCTTCAGAGGTTACAGGGCATGAGTAGAGAAATTGCTTTAAAAATAATCCTCTGTCATTTTTCAATTTCCAAATAAAATTGGTTATTTGGCTCAGAAACTACTTCGTGAGAGATAAATCATTTTTAAGAAACACTGAACTGCTATTAAGTTTTCTTCCTTATGTGGTAGACATTCCTGCCTTTAAAACAAATATGTACTTTACAAATTGAAGTATAGCAAGAGCATTTGTTCTATCAAAGTTGACAAGAAAACATGTTTAAATGAAGATGCCGTCTGTTTCCTGGCCTTAACACCGACATTTCCCTGTTCCTTCCATGCACCTACATACCTCAATGTATACCATGTATTAATAACAGACAGGGTGGCAGATGCTCCCATTTTTGCTGCCTTTGGAAACATGTAGCAGATTGTATTTAGATATTCTGTGATTACATGGTCTCATATTGAACAACTATTGTAGACTTATGCTCCTCTAAGTAGCCAAAGTCAAGTATCAGCCCGCAGCTTTTTATGTTACCTGAGGGGACTGGCTGCAGAGCTGTATTTTAAAACCAAGAAGGTATAGCAGCCCTGTCTGGCTTCCTCAGACGTCTTTGCTCCCTCTTCTGTAATAGGCAACTCTGGCCTTAAACATTCTATTTTTGAGACACCCTCTGTCACCCACACTGGAGTGAATGGGGCAATTGTAACTCACTGCAGCCTCAAACTCTTGGGCTCAAGTCATCCTCCCACCTCAGCCTCCTGAGGAACTGGGACTACAGGCATGTGCCACCACACCCAGCTAATTTTTATTTTTATAGAAACAGGGTCTTGCTACGTTGCCCAGGCTGATCTCAAATGCCTGGGGGCTTAAGTGATGCCCCTGCCTTAGCCTCCCAAAGTGCTGGGATTACAGGCACGAACCATTGTACTCAGCCTTAACAGACATTTTATGTTTTTAAAATGTATGTTTTGGTAAGTTGCTGTGTATCCAGAAATACTTCATTCTTAACTCAAAATATCGTGTGGATGTGCACATATGTGCACACACACACACACCCAACAGGATGTTGAAATTGCCTTTTCCCTTAAAGATTTTTAACTAAAGTATAGAACCATCCCAGTACTTGAAGTAAATCCAATTCGAGTTTGACAGCACTCAGTCTCTACATTTGTTTCAGTAACTCCACTTCATCCACTCACACACATCTTTGTCTTTTCATACTTTTTTTTTTTTTTTTTTTTTTTGAGACGGAGTCTCACTCTGTCACCCAGGCTGGAGTGCGGTGGCCAGATCTCAGCTCACTGCAAGCTCCGCCTCCCGAGTTCACGCCATTCTCCTGCCTCAGCCTCCCGAGTAGCTGGGACTACAGGCGCCGCCACCTCGCCCGGCTAGTTTTTTTTGTATTTTTTAGTAGAGACGGGGTTTCACCGTGTTACCCAGGATGGTCTCGATCTCCTGACCTCGTGATCCACCCGTCTCGGCCTCCCAAAGTGCTGGGATTACAGGCTTGAACCACCACGCCCGGCCCTTTTCATACTCTTTGGAGTGTTTATACTTCAAAAGCAATGCTAATAAGCTTTATCATTTCAATACAGTTAGCAGCACAGTATGTGTCTATTGGTGAGAATATTGGTGTCTATTTATAGGCCTGTTTAGACAACTCTGCTCTTCTACAATGTATAGGACATATTTTGTCACATTATTGGATTCAGGTTTATAACACAGCATTAATGTATTTATTAGCTTACATTGAAGGCTCTGTTTACGTGTAATCATAGTTTTTAGCATAAACACCTTTGGTGAGCATGTGTCCTGCAGTTACATGTGACAGTTCTCCTGCTTCTCCTTCACCTTGTCCGACCTTTTATACATTTGCTGAATACCTTTCTGCAACAGGACTTGAATGGCCATTCCTGTGGCACAATAAATCTAATAAAAGGTGTGCCCTGGAGAAGATGGAAATATTAATGTTGATGTTCAAGGAGAAATAGGGGTCCAGGGCACTGGAGAAGGGGAACTAAGGAGAACTAAGGAGCATGGGCTGTTCTGAATTGTGGGTGTTACTAGGAATACTATCCAAATAGTATCTAAGTTATCCAGCAAGCATGGCTTCATAGAGCACATTTCAAACACTCATTACCATTCTGGACAATGTCCAGAAACACCACCAATGAGGAAAGAGCTGAGGGGCCTTTCCTCCTCCCCACCCCAGCTGCAAAACAAAAACGATTTTTTTTTTTTTTTTTTTTTTTGAGACCGAGTCTCGCTCTGTCGCCCGGGCTGGAGTGCAGTGGCCGGATCTCAGCTCACTGCAAGCTCCGCCTCCCGGGTTTACGCCATTCTCCTGCCTCAGCCTCCCGAGTAGCTGGGACTACAGGCGCCCGCCACCTCGCCCGGCTAGTTTTTTGTATTTTTTTTTTTTAGTAGAGACGGGGTTTCACTGTGTTAACCAGGATGGTCTCGATCTCTTGACCTCGTGATCCGCCCGTCTCGGCCTCCCAAAGTGCTGGGATTACAGGCTTGACCCACGGCGCCCGGCCCAAAAACGATTTTTAAAAAGAGGGGGGAAAAAATTGATCCTATACTGTTCTTGGGCACAGAGTTAGGATTAAAGTGGAGAAGTACAAAGGGATTGATTTTAGCATTATAATAGGATGCAATTTGTACCTGGAGTTGCCCACTAGTGGCAGGAATGACCTTGGGAACTCCTGGCGCTGATGTTTCCGTGGGGTGTCGCAGATGTTCTTCCATATTGGAGGATGAAATTGGCTCAGAGCAATGGTTCTGGAAGCTGCCTGTACTTCGGAATCACGTCAATTTATTTGAGCTGAAGATTTCTGGGCCCCACATCAGACTTCATAATCAGAATATCCAAGATGGGGAGCTCTAAATATATGTCCTTTATAAACTCCCCAGGCAATTCAGACAGGCAACCAGCATTGGGCACCACCCATAACACCGAATGCTAAGCTGTCATTCCAGATGGAATTTCTGCTCCAGATGCCTACGACAGTAACAATACCTCCATCATCAGATCTGTCTTTTTCCGTGTCTAAGCTTTGCCTTCCTTGGTCTTGGATTTACTTTCAGCCAGGCTCTCTCCAAAGGGTGGTAAACCGACAACTAACAGCTCCGGGCTAGTCCCTTCCAAGTAATACTCATTTGCCGAAACCTTGTTTTGCATAATATAGAGGGATGAAACTAGGAAGAAATTTAGGGGATTATGTGCTATTAACCCACAATTACATGAAAGTTTGTTTCCTTACAGAAAGGGCATAGCTGGTCTCATTTCCTCCCAAGAACAGCACAAGATAAAATGAGTTTGGTTTAGACACAAGACAAGTACCTCGTCACTGACGGTCATCTAACTTCAATTATGTGACTGAGGACAGACACAAACATTCCCCTCCAGGAATCTCTGGAAACTATATGGGTTTCTCTGTGCTCAAGAGGGCTAAGTCCTGCCTACAGGTCAGATGCTCTGAAGGCACTAGATTCTATATTAACTTTCAGCCCCCAGATGCATCTGCAATTTAGACTGCTTTCTCAGGTCTGACTTCAGTGTTTCTCTAGGATAGGGCGTGGCTGTGTCTGGCAGCAGAGGTTGTTGTAGTGGCGGTGGTCAAGGGCTTGGCTTTAATTTTCACATATAAAAATTGTTTCTGTCTTTGAAATTGGGGAACAGGGAGGTAATTGGACTTTGTAGTTGTCTTGTTCATTTATTACCTAACTCCCCTCTCCGGAATGACAGAGAGCTAATTTGATTGGGTCAAGGATATATCCCCCAATGCCTAGAACTTTCATCAAATAAATAGAAAATAACTGGCTTTACAGCTGGGAAAAGAAGGGAAATATGTGACTAGACTGTGGCTGCTTCTCACGAGACTTGGAATGTGGAGTGAATGCAGCACCTGACCCAGCATAACGTCTAACATCCCCTCCCCACCAGAGCAATGAGCACCAAGAAGAGTTGGTGGTCAGCGAGCTGTGCTCATCTTGGGAGAGGTCACTTGGTTCAGCCTCAAACTGAGTCACAGGCCACTGCGTATCATCCATATCAGGAAGCTGGGAAGGTGGTAGGGAAGAACAGATGGTGGGCCATTGCCAAGTAGGGTAGGGCTCTTCACTACACAGCAAGCAGGTGCTCCATGCAATGTCCAGAGCTCCACGCTGTTAAATCAGGGAACCAAAGAGACATTTATTAAGCCAGTGTCAGTGCAATGTGACTTCCCAGGCTAATTGATCAAAAGCCTGCTTGTCTTCTCTTCCTCCTTTTGCTTCTCATTGATCTTTAATAACACTCTCATCTTCGGACAGATCAATGTTACAAATAAAAAATATAGTACAGCTTTTTCCCTATAGAAATCCTTCCTTGACCCTTTCTAAGATTGTATTTGACGGAGAATGCCCTGTCTTCATGGCCATCAGTTGCAACAGTGATCAAGGTAGAGACTTGAGTGCTAGGATGGGGATGGCTTGAAGATCTATTTCACAGATAACCTGTCCTCCCTTAGGAGCAGTCAGTTGGTCTTGACCATGCCCAGCAAAAAAGTTTTTGGAAATAAGCTTTTACAATTTACAC
This sequence comes from Rhinopithecus roxellana, assembly GCF_007565055.1. Lineage (NCBI taxonomy): Eukaryota > Metazoa > Chordata > Mammalia > Primates > Cercopithecidae > Rhinopithecus > Rhinopithecus roxellana. Next base: position 25,388,199 of record NC_044551.1, on the reverse strand, counting down.
TTAGGAGACAATGGAGTAGACATCTTTTTTTTAAACCTAGAATTTTTTGCCACCCACTGTCTAAACATGACAGACCAAATCTTCTGAAGTGTTTAACACCCACAGCCTGGCAACATGGAGTAGAAAAACTCATGCACAATATACACTTTCAAAAGTATTTTTAGTTTCTTCCATGAAGCAACTTATTTTATTCTTGTAAAAAACATTTAATTGTCAGCAATGGTTCATGTCTGCTAAGTTCTGCAATTCCCACCAACAACTCAGTTAAAGACAATGAACAGCTTCATTTGAATGTGTTTGTCTCAGTCATAGCAGGCTCACAGACACCTGGTAGGTGCCCCTTGGTTTACCAAGGGAAGCAATGGCATCTGTTCTCCTAGAATAAAAAGTCCAAATCCTCCTCTAGACTAGAGTACATTTTGTTCTACCTGGTGTGGTATATTTGCCTGACATAATGTGTGGGATATATCATTTTCTTTGGGGGAAAGGATGGCAGAGCTAAGCTGGATAATTTGAAGAGTTTTAAAAGCTACTCACAGTGTTGTGGGCAGGTTGTTACAAACTGCAAGGAAATTCCCAGGGCTAGCAACAGCAGGGAGTCACTACTCTTGGTCAGAGAGGGGATGGAGCAGTCACAGCACCCCAGGAAGAACAGCTGCAAGTGGAGCTGTCCTAGCCCAGAGCTCGCCCTCTGCCCACTCTCCAGTCTCCTGCCAGCAGCTCCTGTCAGCTGAACCCCATCAGAAGCCAGAAGGCAAGGGAGCCCGCTGAGGTAGCCTCCAGGGGCACACAGCAGGCTGGCCACAGGATCCCAAGGCAAATGGAAGATATGCAGCAAGTGACAAGGATTGAGGGAGACAGGGGTGATCCACTGAATGCTCCCATTCGTCTTTGTTCATTCCTTCAGACATGTTACTTGCTAAACACCTTCTATAAGTGAAAGCAGCTTGGAAGGCATAGGTGAAGCATGGTAAATGGTCCCTTCTTTCAGGGTGCTCTTAATTGAATGGGAAGACAAGGCATCACCACACAGAATGCCAAAATAAGCGCTAAGCTGCCAGGCAGAGCACTGCAGAGCGCATCAGTGGGACTGAAGTTTGGAGGCAGGAAAAGGCAGTGTGGGCTCCGGAGGAAGGTGGGCGCAGGTGGGAGCATAAGAGGATTTTAACAGGTCCCAGGTAGGGTGGCAGGAGAGTCCTGAACTCTTCAGTTCCTGTCTTAGCACCTCTGTGGAGTGAGGGACTGGCCTCATGATTTTTTAATGAGTTCTAAGACTGTACAAAAATTTTAAATACATATGCCTCTTTACTGAGTATTTACAATGTGCCAGGCGATTTACATATAATCTTTTGTCAAGGCCTTACAGCACTGCCTTGATGGATATTATTTCCCACATTTTATGGATGAGGACAAGTGAAACTCTCAGAGGCAGGGTGTTTTATCTGAGGTCACATCTAGTGGTACAGCAGCTTGGATTCAAAGCCAGTTGTTTCTGACATCAAATTCCAAGCTACTAACCTCCTTGAGGATAAAGGACAATTAGCAACAGTGTCAGCCCTGGGTTAAAACATTTTCCGATATCCTCATGTGCTCTCAGATGCCTGGCAGCTAGAACCTGGTCCCCATTTGAAGAATCTGTCCAACTTGTAAAATTGGTTTCTACATGAGCTGCCTGCACTTAGGTGTAGTATTCGCATCTGAGGAAGTCTGCATGGGGTGCTGTCTCTGTATTATCCCTGTTAAAAGCCCCCTAATGACTTCTCATTTGCCTGGAATCCATGAACTATGTAGACAGACAATGGCCCCCTTCTACCTCTGATTTGATTTTCGACTATACACCATGTTCTCACTCAGCTCCAGCCAAAAACACTGGCTTTTTCTTTGACAAGTTACATTCTTTCACCCATAGGTTCTTTGCCCTAGGTCTTCCATCTGGAATCCTCTCCCTATAGATCTTCACAGACTGGCTTCTGTTATTCACTCAACAGAAATGTCTGAGTCCTTTGATCACGTCCATCATGGCTCCCCACTCAATCTCTGAATCACCACCTTGTCTTATTTTCACTGTAAGATTCATCACTGTCTGGTATTTGTTATTGGTTTACTCTGTCCACATCAGGTTGGAAACTTTTTCTATCTATGCAACGCTAGATAACTGTGCCTCAAGTAGTATCTGGCTCCTTAAATGTTTTCCAAATGAATGAATTCATGGAGATGAAACCTGGCTCGGAAAAGTAATAACAGTAGGGTATATTCAATATTTTATACTCGCCCATATTTCAAGTGTTATTTGTACTTATATTTCAAGATGAGCAAAGCTTAAAGATGTCCAAGGAGGGGTATTTGTGTTGATTCCAAGTCTCTGCTATTGTAAATAATGCTGCAATAAACATATGTGTGGATGTGTCTTTACAGAATGATTTATAATCCTTTGTGTAAATACCCAGTAATGGGATTGCTGGGTCAAATGGTATTTCTGGTTCTGGATCCTTGATAAATCACCATGAAGCTGCAAACCATCATTCTCAGCAAACTAACACAGGAACAGAAAACTAAATACCACATGTTTTCACTTACAAGTGGGAGTTGAACAATGAAAACATGTGGACACAGGGAAGGGAACATCACACACCGGGGCCTGTCAGGAGAGTGGGGGGAAAGGGGAGGGAGAGCATTAGGACAAATACCTAATGCATGCAGGACTTAAAACCTAGATGATGGGTTGATAGGTGTGGCAAACCACCATGGCATATGTATACCTTTGTAACAAGCCTGCACATTCTGCACTTGTATCCCAGAACTTAAAAAAAATATCGAAGGATATGCAAGCAACAGGACTATAACATATACCTCTTGAAGCTAAGTCATTGGCTTTACAAATCCACTGTTGCTGCTTATATGATTTATGGCTGTGATTGGGAAGCCTCCAGCCCCCAAAAATACAGTAGCTTAAGTAAACACTTTTCTCTCACGTGTTATTACAGAATTCAGTGTCTGTCAGTCAGAAAGTGATGTCCATCCCTGGATCCAAGCTGGCTGTCCCAGTTGTTGGCATTTCCTAGCCAGTTGAAAGGGGGAAAGAGGGAGTGGAGAGCCCAAAACTTCCTTAGGAAGACATGATGGGAAGCTGCATACACTGCCTTCACGAGAGAGATAGGAGAAGCTAGTTTGGGGAATGTGTGCCCAATTAAAACTTGGTGAGTTTTGTTACAAGAAGGAAGAGGAGACTAGATGTAGGGGACAATGAGCAGTCTGAGACCTTGTCACAAGCCTATCAGATACAGGTTATCACCACCTCCATGTTACATAGGAGAAACAGGGGAGAAACATTGGCCAGCCTTCATGAAATGGTTTTCACCATTAGTGAAAGAGCAGAAATTGTACTATTCCATTTTAGTTCCCCATTTCATCATTTCACACACAGACACACACAGACACATGTTCTGTACTCAGATGTGATTTAGCCCATTTTAATCCTGCTAAATCATTCAGCCTTGACCTCTTAGAAGTTTAAGAGTGATTAAAACACTCTTAGAAGTGTTTTAATCAAAATGGACAAGGAAGTAAGTAAAGGTGAGAGCCCAGAGAGCTGGGACCCTGTCTGACCCTTTGACAACATAGCTTGCCTCCTCCTGTGTGTCCTGGGCTCCTGGAGAGGCTGCCTTCAAAGGCAGCATCCCCAAATAAGGTAGCACCTGGGTCTCAGGCAGATGGGGTTGAGTGCACACTGGGGGCTTTGTAAATAGTGAGAGTCAGGTTCTCTGGTTGCTGAGCAACCAACAGGTCATTAGAAGGTAGAGTAGCCACAAGTTCTTGTTTGCTGGGACAGTCCTTGTTTATAGCTGTTGTCACAGTGTAATTAAGAGTCAGTGCCCCACTCAAAACTGCACCAGTTTAAGTTACAATGTACCCTACCAATAGGCCTATGTTACCACTGACACTCAGGCTTAAATGTGTTGGGGCAAAAACACTTTGGAAATCTTGAACAGCTAAGCACGAGAGATGCCTGACATGCCTCAATACAAGTCTGTGGATTTGATTGCCATTGTGAAGAGCCAGTGAGAAATTGCTAGTTATTTCCTAGCTCAAATTAATGGAAATTCTATTCTGCTGGGTAAACCCAAATAATCTAGTTATAAAGGTAATTTTGTTATCTGTTCTTAGATTATCAAACAGCATAAATGTCTTTGTTTTATACTGCAGATTAATTAATCATTAAAATATCTAGAAACAGAAGCATGCATAGTCACAAATTATCCAAAATACATAAGACTTTATAAAAATCTGTAAGACACATTCAATAAGTAACTTAGAATTCATCTATTTCTCGTCTATGCCCTTTGGATTCACTCATTTTTCAGAATACTGAGTTACGCTGCACATGGAATTTCAGAAATGTTCCGAGTTAATCAAAATGTACTCAATTTGTAGCACAACAATTTTATTTCCCAGGGGTCATCATCACCACTCCATATCTAAGAACCTGATAAAAAATCCCAGAGATTTGTAAAATGAGTTTTCAAGGAACTTTGTGATTTGGAGTAAGAAAGATGTAGCTAAAGATCAACACATAAAAGCGTCTGCTTTTTGAAGTTGGAATGAAATACAGGAAATATTCATTATCTAAGAATGGGTAAAAGAACAAAAGCTACTTAGGGTGAATTCACTTACAGTAGCAACCAGAATTTCATAGTTAGCGATGAAAACAAAGGTTTGATAGAATTAAAAAATTAGATTTTGGTATAACTTTCCAACAAAATTGTAGTTCAGCATATACCATATTTTACTTAATGCTTGATTTTTTACAACATGACCACTAAGAGAATGATTTAGCCTCACTTTTCAAAGCCTCAGCATAAGTAATTTTGAGCAGTTCTATAACATCACTTCCATCAGGCATCACTTCTATGCAATCCTGAATATTTCACAAGAGTTACATTTTTATTTTGCAGATCAGTTGACATTGTATTAACAGCGCATTGTTGAATATTCCAGACCACCAATCACACTGGAACCTAAATAAAGACACTGATGTGATTGGTGGGAATCAACACTAAATGGAGAATATTTGAACGGGGAATAATTTCATGACTATTCTGTCTATTAGATAATATCTTTCAAGACCCTCATGCCAAAAAAGCAACAGCAGCAAGGCTGTAAGTAATGAACTCTGGACTTATCGAGGACACCCTGTACTTCAGGCTTGAGTCCTAACTCCAACTTGCACTCTGGTCTTGAACAAGTCACTTTGTCCTCTAAGCCCAAGAAAACCAGATTTTTGTGGGATCCAAGGGGTTCTGTATAAACGCTTTAATGTACATGTTCTGAGGGTGTGTGCTCATACATTTCCTTGAATTAAGAGTCCAAACCTCGAATCTGAGGTTTCTCACATGGTTTCTAAAGTTGGTCCCAGCACTCACATTCTCTGGTTTCTGATCAAATTCTCGGTGAGGAATAAAAGTAGAAAATTAGATGAAGTGTGGGGTGTGGTGGGGAGTGGGGGGTACCGGGGAAAGTCTTTGAACTGTTATCTGTAGTCAGTGTTGAAATGTAGAGAAGGAAAGAAAAAGAAAAAGAGAAAGAGAGAGAGGGGCAGAGAGAGAGAGGGGCAGAGAGAGAGAGAGGCAGAGAGAGAGAGAGGCAGAGAGAGAGAGAGGCAGAGAGAGAGAGAGAGAGGCAGAGAGGGAGAGAGAGGCAGAGAGGGAGAGAGAGGCAGAGAGGGAGAGAGAGGCAGAGAGGCAGAGAGAGGCAGAGAGAGGCAGAGAGAGGGAGAGAGAGGGAGAGAGAGGGAGAGAGAGGCAGAGAGAGGCAGAGAGAGGCAGAGAGAGGCAGAGAGAGGCAGAGAGAGGCAGAGAGAGGCAGAGAGAGGCAGAGAGAGGCAGAGAGAGGCAGAGAGGGAGAGAGAGGGAGAGAGAGGCAGAGAGAGGGAGAGAGAGGCAGAGAGAGGCAGAGAGGGAGAGAGAGGCAGAGAGGGAGAGAGAGGCAGAGAGGGAGAGAGAGGCAGAGAGGGAGAGAGAGGCAGAGAGGAGAGAGAGAGAGAGGCAGAGAGGGAGAGAGAGGCAGAGAGGGAGAGAGAGGCAGAGAGGGAGAGAGAGGCAGAGAGGGAGAGAGAGGCAGAGAGGGAGAGAGAGGCAGAGAGGGAGAGAGAGGCAGGGAGGGAGAGAGAGGCAGGGAGGGAGAGAGAGGCAGGGAGGCAGAGAGAGGCAGGGAGGCAGAGAGAGGCAGGGAGGCAGAGAGAGGCAGGGAGGCAGAGAGAGGCAGGGAGGGAGAGAGAGGGAGGGAGGGAGAGAGAGGGAGGGAGGGAGAGAGAGGGAGGGAGGGAGAGAGAGGGAGGGAGGGAGAGAGAGGGAGGGAGGGAGAGAGGGGGAGGGAGGGAGAGAGGGGGAGGGAGGGAGAGAGGGGGAGGGAGGGAGAGAGGGGGAGGGAGGGAGAGAGGGGGAGGGAGGGAGAGAGGGGGAGGGAGGGAGAGAGGGGGAGGGAGGGAGAGAGGGGAGGGAGGAGAGAGGGGGAGGCAGAGAGAGAGGGGGAGGCAGAGAGAGGGGGAGGCCAGAGAGAGGGGGAGGGAGAGAGAGGGGGAGGAGAGCGAGGGGGCGGGGAGCGAGAGGGGGGAGGAGGAGAGAGGGGAGGGAGAGAGAGGGGGAGGGAGGAGAGAGAGGGAGAGGGAGGAGAGGGGGAGAGAGGGAGGAGAGGGGGAGAGAGGAGGGGAGAGAGGGGGGAGAGGGGGAGAGAGGGCGAGAGAGGGGGGAGAGGAGGGGGAGCGAGGGGGGAGAGGGGGAGAGAGGGGGGGAGAGGGGGAGAGAGGGGGGGAGAGAGGGGAGGGAGCGGGAGGGAGAGGGGGGGAGGGGAGGGAGAGGAGGGGAGGGGAGGGAGAGGGAGGGAGGAGAGGGAGGGCGGGAGAGGGAGGGAGGGGAGAGGGAGGGAGAGGGCGGGAGGGAGAGGGAGGGAGGGAGGGAGAGGGAGGGAGGGAGAGGGGGAGGGAGGGAGAGGGAGGGAGAGGGAGGGAGGGAGAGGAGGAGGGAGGGGAGGGAGGGAGGGAAGAGGGAGGAGAGGGAGGGAGGAGACGAAGAGAGGGAGAGGGAGGGAGGGAGGGGAGAGGGGAGAGAGGGAGGAGAGGGAGAGGAGGGACGAGGGAGGGAGAGGAGAGGGAGAGAGAGGCGAGAGGGAAAGGGGGGGGAGAGAGGGAGGAAAGGGGGAGAGGGCGGGAGAGGAGGGGAAAGGCGGAGGGAGAGGGGGGGAGGCGGGAGGGAGGGGGGGAGAGGCGGAGTGGAGAGGGGAGGAGGCGGAGGGAGAGGGGAGGCGGAGGGAGGGGGGAGGAGGCGGCGGGAGAGGAGGGAGGCGGAGGGAGGGGGGCGGGGGAGAGGGGAGAGGGGAGGGGAGGGAGCGGGGGGAGGAGGAGGGGGAGGGAGCGAGGGGGGGGGGGGGAGGGAAGGGGGGAGAGAGGGGGGGGAGAGGGGGAGAGAGGGGGGGGGGAGAGGGGAGAGAGGGGGGAGAGAGGGGGGGAAGGGGGGGGAGAGGGGGGGAGAGAGGGGGAGAGAGGGGGAGAGAGGGGGGAGAGAGGGGGGAGAGAGGGGGGAGAGAGGGGGGAGAGAGGGGGGAGAGAGGGGGGAGAGAGGGGAGGGGAGAGAGGGGGAGGGGAGAGAGGGGGAGGGGGAGAGAGGGGAGGGGGAGAGAGGGGGAGGGGGAGAGAGGGGAGGGGAGAGGGGATGGGAGAGAGGGGGAGGGGAAGAGAGGGGGAGGGGAGAGAGGGGGAGGGGAGAGAGGGGGAGGGGAGAGAGGGGGAGGGGAGAGAGGGGGAGGGGGAGAGAGAGGGGGAGGGGAGAGAGGGGGAGGGGGAGAGAGGGGGAGGGGGAGAGAGGGGGAGGGGGTGGGGAGAGATGGGGAGAGAAAGAAAAAAAGAGAAAGGGAGAGAGAGAGAGAGAGAGAAAAGAAAGAAAGAGAAAAAGAGAAAGAAAAAGAGAGAAAGAGAGAGAGAAACAGAGAAAGAGAAAGAGAAAGAGAGAGAAAGAAAGAGAAAAAAAGAAAAAGAAAAAGAAGAGAAAAAAGAAAAGAAAAAATTTTTTTTGAGTTTATGGTTTCAGGGGAGTCAGGATGCTGTATGGAATACTTAATGATGTATACACAATTGCAAATCATTAGAAATACTGGGCACTCAGCTGAATCTATTTTTAAGGACTTAAAACATCATGAACTACTATCCTATATTAGTAATTATGACAAAAAATCATTGTAAGTATCAGGCTAGGAAGACAAAAAGAACGTACTATTTAATATGGGTAGAGTGAGTCAGCCCTCTGAGAACAGAAACTTGGCCGCTTATACAATTATTCCAAACCTTGGCATCATCATAGCTGCAACTTTATTAAAGAGTAAATAGGGCCGGGCGCGGTGGCTCAAGCCTGTAATCCCAGCACTTTGGGAGGCCAAGGAGGGCAGATCACTTGAAGCCAGGAGTTCGAGACCAGCCTGGCCAACATGGTAAGACCCTGTCTCTACTAAAAATACAAAAATTAGCCAGGCTTGGTGGCACACACCTGTAATCCCAGCTACTCAGGAGACTGAGGCATGAGAATTGCTTTAACCTGGGAGACAGGTTGCAGTGAGCTGAGATCACACCAGTGCACTCCAACTTGGGCAACAAAGTGAGACTGTCTCAAAAAAAAAAAAAAAAGGTGGGGTTGGGGGTATAGTTTACCAATTCAAGTATATGCCAGTATTTAGATTAAAACTGAACATAAAGTAACTGACAATAGGAATTACTTTCTGTTGAACTGCTATGAGCTTATTAAAATCAGATTTTCAAAAATTACACTGAAACAAAAGTAAATTAACAGTCTCAGAAGACATCTGCAGGTTCTAATGGCTATGTAAGGATGGATATTTTTGTTACTTGCTTCCCCGGCATTTATTTCTCCCTTTTTAGTAGTAGCTCCCATTTTTCATTGGAATCCATCCTTCCCCACTATCAGCCTATGGGACACCATCCAAGGCTCCATGGGGTGGACTCTGCTCAAACACGCGACTCCATATTTAATCACAGCAATCATGACACCATCTCCTTCTGGTTACAGTGATTCAAAGACTAATGGGTGTGACCAGAGTGGATGGTGAGTCGCTGGATTTTCTGGGAGGCTACTGAAGAGACTTTCTAGAGACAAACCAAGGAGAGTGTGAGGATGTAGCTGCTTTACTACCTTGAGAGTAAAACAGGGAGATTTCAGGCATCATCAGGCAAACAGGAAAAGCCTGAGAATGAATACAGTCAGACATTGAAGAGAAACTGAATCCTAGAGGCCCCATTTAAGCCCCGAACCCAGCCATGTTGAATGCCAGGTGACCCCCAACTCTTCAGCTCTGTGAGGCAATAAATTCCCTGCTTAGTTCCAGATTAGACTCAATCTCTACCACTTAGAACAAAATAATCCTGATTAAATGTACTTGCCCTTGAGATTTGAATATATTTCAGGATGAATATATCAGGCCACTGTCTCTTAGTTGACCAAATTTCAAAACCTGCTGAGAATAACTCTACAACTGGTGCTTGTGTTGTTTGACTCCAGGGGTGCTGTTCAGAGACTATCCAACAAACAGATTCCCCAAATCCCAAGTGAAAGTGCAAGAAGGTATGAACCCCAGTTCTCTGGAATCTAATTCTGGGCAATGAGGCTCTGAGAAATCTATCTTCCAAAAGAGCCACTAAAGTAAAATGGGAGAACCAGCAGTGACCTAAAGCTGGAATTAGTATCGAGGTGTATCCTGCCTGAAAAAGATTTTACAGTTCAAGAATATTTTGTAAGTTAAGTATTACTATTTTCACTTAATCAAAACTAAACAACCGACATGAAAGCTATAAGTGTATTTTTACGAAACTGTGAGACTTGTTTTATTACATAGTAAAAATATGAATTTTAGCTCATTGGCCCACTACTTTAATATGGATAGTTTTGCCTTACAAAATGAAGGTAGACAATAGCGATGACAGATTTTTTTTTCTTTTCTTTTTTTTTGAGATGGGATCTTGCTCTGCCACCCAGGCATGATCTCAGCTCACTGCAATCTCTGTCCCGCCAGGTTCAAGTGATCACCATGCCTCAGCCTCTGGAGTAGCTGGGATTACAGGTGCACGCCACCATGACTGGTTTTTTTTGTGTGTGTGTGGTGATGGAGTTTCAGTAGCTGGGATTACAGGTGAGCGCCACCACAACCGGCTTTTTTTTTTTTTTTTTTTTTTTTTTTTTTTTTTGTAGAGATGGAGTTTCATCATGTTGGCCAGGCTGGTCTTGAACTCCTGACCTCAAGTGATCCGCCCCCGTCGGCCTCCCAAAGTGCTGGGATTACAGGTGTAAGCCACCACACCTGGCTGAATTTCTAAGAGATATAAGTCCTCCCCATAAAAATCTCACAGATTTGATCCTAATTGGTAAGTTGAAAAAACTCATTGGAAGCTCAGACTTCTTTAGGAGAGTCTACAAAGCTGGGTGGCAAGGTCTTCCCCATCGTCACGACAGTTACAGGATGACTGGTGGCTCAAATGGATGGCTGAGGGACTCCTAGAACCTTCAACAGCTTTCTCCTAGTCCCCAACTACTATCACAAAACATCCTCCCCATAATCCCCTAAAATGACATCACTTGGAGTTCCCTTTGTGTTGTTGAACACCTGCAAGTTACTAACCAGTCAAACCTGAAGGTGGTTACTTTAGCCAGCTGGCTGAATTGAGCATGGAACTGGGGAAAGTGGGAATAGGATATCAAGGGAAACCATGTTCCTCTCTGGACAGGATTAAATTGGTTGAGGGAAGGAATCGAGAAAGCATGTATTCAACTTTCTCTTCTACCATTTAGAGGCACTTCCATGTTATTTGATCTAACCTTTCATTCAGCCCTTTGAGGTTTGTTTTTGTTTTTTTTGGAGATGGAGTTTTGCTCTTGTTGCCCACGCTGAAGCGCAGTGGCGCAATCTCGGCTCACAGAAACCTCCACCTCTGGCATTAACCCCATTTTTACAGATAACTCATCAGTTACGTCTGTGTTTCACAGTGAGCTATAACTACAGTGGCTTTCTACAAGAAAAGCGTTTATTTTCTCATGTAACCAGCACAGAGGCAGGAAGGCTAGGTACAGCATGACCTGAAGAAGACTGAAGAAGAAAGAAGTGGTGAATGGAGAGTGGAGGTACTAGCAGTACCTAGCACAGCTGATGAAAGATTAAGTAGGATACTAAATGTAGATAGCAAAATAAATAAAGCCAGGATTTGAACCCTGGACCCGACCCAAAGTCAGTGTACCCCCACCTATATTATAATGACTCTGGATGAGATCCTAAAACTGGAAGGCACAGATTACCTTAGGTTCAGCCATCAGCATGTAGGAGCAGTTACCAAAATAAGCTCTTCATTTCCACCTTCGTCCTCAGGGCTAATTACCACCGTCATCGCTTTCAGCACCTTATCTACCCTTACATTGTGATTTTCCTCCACTTTGGTCTTGAAGCCACTCTGGAGAGTGTCTGTAAACTCTAGCCCCGTCCTGTGGAGGCTCCAGGGGAAGTGGTCATGCAGTAGCATGATCTTGGCTCACTGAAACCTTCCCCTCCTGGGCTCAAGCAATCCCCCCACCTCAGCCTTCCGAGTAGCTGGGACTACAGGCATGCGCCACCACTCCTGGCTAATTTTTTGTAGTGAGGAAGTTTTGTCATGTTGTCCAGGCTAGTCTCGAATTCCTGGGCTCAGGCAATCCACCCGCCTCAGCCTCTCAAAGTGCTGGATTATAGGGGCGAGTCACTGTACCCAGCCAGGATACTTCTTTATCATGGTAGACGGCCTAATGCCTAAGCATGACCCATGACCAGGTGTCCCTGTCACAGGAAACACTGGCAGAAGCTCTTGTGGCTCTTTTCTGGCCCAGGGCCAGTTTATTCCTACCAGGATAGCCACTCTCCAGGAGAGCCTGAGCGGGAGGAGAATTAGATTGGGGTATGTTGGTCAGGTGAGACACAGAGGGGACCACAAACAAAATATATGAAATGAGAGAAGCATTATTATTACTTACACATCCCTGAAGGCCGATGCGAAGTCCAGAGACAGCAGAGTGCTCAACTGGCAGGTGGGAAGGGAGAGTGAGGGCTTGAGACTAGGCCTCTACCAAGGCCCAAGGGCTTTCCTCTGGGAACTGTGGATTGGCCAGTTTAAATAAAACAAGTGTGTATGGGGGTGGGGGTTGGGGGGTGGCTTATTTACCTAACTCTGGTGTTGACCTTAGGTTTCCTCATGGTCAGCAGCTGTGGAGTGAGTTGGGCTTTGGGTTGGTGAGATGAGAAACACATGGGCTCCTCCAGGCACGGTGGCTCACGCCTGTAATCCCAGCACTTTGGGAGGCTGAGGTGGGTGGATCACTTGAGGTCAGGAGTTTGAGACCAACCTGGCCAACATGATAAAACCCTGTCTCTGCTAAAAATACAAAAATTAGCTAGGCGTGGTGGTGCATGCCTGTAGTCCCAGTTACTTGGGAGGCTGAGGCAGGAGAATTGCTTGAACTGGGAGGAGGAGGTTGCAGTGAGCCGAGATGGTGCCACTGCACTCCAGCCTGGGTGACAGAGTGAGACTCCATCTCAAAAACAAAAAGAAAAGAAAAGAAAAGAAACACATGGGCTCTATCATGCCCCTCTAAGGAGGAGAAGTCACATCTAGACCAAAGGCAGCAGGGTGCGACTGGGTTTCACACAGCTGATGCCGGGTCTGAAAGTGGACACTAAGGCCGCAGCTATAGTAGACAAGTGATTGACACCTTGACTAATTGGGTGTGAAGATGACGTTTCTAAAGTTTCTTCCTTCAAGAGAACACATGTGCATTGTCTTGTGCTCAGCATCAGCAGGTGTGGACACCAATCACTCTTCTCACAAAAGCCATCTTTTTAGTTGCCATTGCCAGAGTTTTGGGGGAACTAGAAAGAAAGTCAGGAAGCTAATTAGGGGAGGGATGCACGCTTATGGAAGATAATCTCATGCTGAACATCGTGATGAAAATTTGTCCCATGAGTCCTTCTTGAAGGGGGTTTTGCTTTTCTAAGTGGTATTAACTTCATCGTATTTTAGCCAACACTCTCAGGAAAGCATTACAAGAAAGGGTGACTGTGATGTTTTTTCCCAGATTATGTTGTCAACCTATTTTACATAAGTCAATAATAAGAAAACGCTGGCAGATGACTTCTATGAGCAGGTAACATTTCCTCTCCTAGTTATCAATATGGCCCAGGTTCAAAATGGCTAAATGTAGGATGGGAATAAGTGTGATGTGCTTCTAAGTTAATTGTTTTATTTTGAAATAATCACAAACTTACAGAAACATTACAAGTATGTTACAAATAACTCCTTTTTTTCTGGATCCATTTGTAATTCACCAACCTGATTCCTATTACCTCTAAATACTTTGGTACGTATTTCCTACAAACAAGGGCATTCTCCTGTAGAAACATGATGTAACTATCAAAATCAGAAAAGTAACCCTTATATATTGTTGCCATCTAAACCTCAGCCTTCCTTCCATTTTAGCCAATTGTCTCCTACGTGTCTTTTATGGCAAAAGGCTCCAGTTCCGAATCAAGCACTGCAATTGTCACGCCCCTTAGGTCAACTTTAGCTTGAAACAGTTTCTCAGTTTTTCTTCGTCTTTTCTGACCTTGAATCTGGGAGATTATAGGTCAGTTACCTTGTGGAGTGTTAATCAATTTGAGTTTTTCTGATGTTTCTTCACAGTCAGATTCAGATGATGCATCTTTAGAGGGAATATCACAGAAGTCCTAAATGCCTCCTGTCAGGTGGTACAGGATTTCCATTTGATGGAAACATTATTGATGATGTTTCTCACTTTGACACTTGAGTCAGGTGATGTCTGCCAGAAGGTCCCATTGTAAAGTTACTCTTTTCTCCTCTGTAATTAACAGGTGTTGGTGGAGAAATTGTTTGAAATTAGGTAAGTATCCCATTTATCAAACTATATTTTATTCACTTATTTATTTATATCTGAGTGGATTTACATTTCCTATTTTGTTCAACAGGTTGTAGCCTTTCATTATTATTTAGTTTGTTGCACAAATCATCCCATTTGGCCAGGGAGGGCCCTTTCCAGCCAACTTCTAGTCTTTGTGATGTTTCCATCATTCTTTGATCACTTCCTTTTCTGGCTCAAGATGTCCTAGGCTCATGTTTTCTTTTCCCAACCCTGAAATCAGCCATTTCTCTAATAAGCCCTGGTTTCTTTTAGCGGAAGGTGATTTTTAGAGATCGAGATCTGGGTATTAGGATTATCACTACTCCTAGGCATCTCAGCTGACAGAGGTAGGCACTGGATCTGTGTTACAGTAGGTAGCCAGGCAGGCATGAGCAGGGCAGTGGAGGGCTTCCCCTCAACACACACCAGGAGTGTCAGACGACCATCAGGTGATGGTCAGGCGGCTGTTAACTGTTTCTCTAAATAACTGGTCACAGCCAGCACCAGGGAGAGGTAGTCTCCTAATAGATAGAAAACATCTGAAACTGGTCTGCAGCTTCCCAGTAAGATCTCAGGAGTGGGATGAAGTAAGGGCAAGATCCTGGAAGTATGCCAGTGTATAAAACCCCAGGTCAACAGGTCAGGCTGCACATTTGGATTCTCAAGTTGCTTGCTTGGCCCTCTTCTAAGCTGCACTTTCCTTTCCTTCCTGTTCTAAAGCTTTTTAATAAATTTTTACTCCTGCTCTGAAACTTACCTTGGTCTCTCCTTCTACCTCATGCCCCTCAGTCAAATTCTTTTTTCTAAGGAGGCAAGAATTGAGATTTGCCACTGGTAACTTGGGGGTAACTTGGATACCTGCCACCACTAACATCTGTGTGCACACACACATTTACAGCTACATTTATACATCTGTGGATACGGAAACCATGGATTCACACTGATACACTGAATTCCCATTCAACACATGGCTTCCTTCTCATTTTCTTCCTCTCCACATTTGTAACTCCCTTCACCAATGGTGGAAAATCTCGATTCCATATGATTAATATATTTTGTATTTTATCAAATCCCCTTGATGTTACCAACCTCCCACCTGACTCATCGCCACGTGCTCCCCTGGACTCACCTCTTGTGGGTTCTAGCTCTCTATAACTGAGCTGCCCCTACAGGGATGCCTTCCTCACCCAGCTTGGCTCTGACACCGTGCAGCAGCCCCCCGACTTCCACCCTCTCCCTCCCACTGCCTGGCATCCTTAGCTTGGGGTTGGATTCCCTGTGCTGGGCCATTCTCGTCGGGGACACTGTCCATACTTACTTGGGCTCCAAAACTCTGTAGGACTTGAACACACCATGCTGAGCTGACCCTCTGCAGGACTGCCTCCTTATCCTGTTCTGATACAGGCACTTTACTCTGTACCATTGTGGTTCCCTTCACCCTGGCACCCATACAGTCTTCGCTCTGCCCTAATGGCTTTAGCACTGAATTGTTCAGGAAGGAAAGAGAATTAGAAAGAAGTCATGATTTGGATTAAAACATTTTTAGAAAATAGCTTTGGAACCCGAAATGAACCATGATCTTTGATTTGAAAGAAAGAAAAAGAGAGGGAATTTTGGAGGCCTCCAGGCCAGTGGTCTTTTCCTCTGTTGAGGGCAGTGGATTAAGTGGTATTTATGTGTTTAAAGGAGCAGATCCCTGCACAGTAGAAGTGCTTTTCCCCCTAATGGGTAAAGGAGACAATAGGTGTAGAGAATGCCCACGTTGGTCTAGCCTTGGAACAACAGAGGAGGTGCATCAGCTTAGTTTCTCAACACCAGCTGCACCCATAGTGGATGACCACACACATCCTTCAGAGAGGCCTCAGGACCTCCTGGCCCGTGGCTGTGGCTTCTGTAGCTGCCCTAACAACTTGACCCTCAAAGATTCTTTTCTTCTGCCACATAAAAGATAATCTCACAGGAGGGTTCATCATTTGTCTTCAAAGCTTTAAAAATAAATTTGGGCATTGTGTTTAGCGCACTACTTACATGAAACACTGCTGTTTAGGAGAGTGGATTTAAATATTATTCATGAATTCTGTGAGAATCTAGGTGGTTGTTTTACCCTAGGCAGAAATTTCAAACGATTATTATAAAGGAAAACTTTAGTCATTTAAAATAACTTGGTACGTTTATTTAGATACACAGGAGGTAATGAAGTCTGTATTAGTATGTTTTAGCAAAGTCTTATCAAGATGGACACTGGGAACTCCTGACACAATGACTGGCCTCTCAGGCTGTGTACCTGGCCTCTCCTCAGGCAGAGCACAGCACAGCCTAATAGCCCCTCAAGAAACAGCAATGAGGAAGGAGTTCATGCTATGTCTCCAAATTCCCCAGGGGAAAAGCCTTGGTTGGTTTTAGAAAACATATTTGCTTGTTTTTATATTTCTAGAAAAGATTAGCAAAATTCTTGCCCTTTAGAGTTTTTAAAAAGGTAAAATAGAATTGTGACTGGGGGAAATGTTAGCACTTAGTTTCTGTTTTGAGTAAAATCATAAAGCAAGATTTTCCAACCCATGGCCCACAGGCTGCATGCAGCCCAGGATAGCTTTGAATGTGGCCCAACGCAAAGTCATAAACTTTCTTAAAACATTATGAGATTTCTGTTTGCATTTTTTTTAAAAGCTCATCAGCTATCATTAGTGTATTTTATGTGTGGCCCAAGACAATTTTTCTCCTTCCAGTGTTGCCCAGGGAAGCCAAAAGACTGGACACCCTTGTAGGTCAGAACACTCCTCACCTCAGAGGGGCCTCCTTCCTGCAGGGCCAGCGAGGACCTGTGAGGCTCTGCTGGGACAGCGGACGCAGATGGGCTGCCCCACCTCAGCCTCAGTCCTTCGTGAGCCCTGAGACCCAGGAATGTGCACGACTAGAGACTCCACTCTTAGTTTGAGGGCTGGAAGCAGTGGCATCATGGGTGGGTATTTCCAGGTCCTATAAAAATAGAGAATTAAGGAAAACTGAAGCCCTTCAGCCAGCCTCAGGACCCCAGAGTCCTGTGTTCTCTGTTCCATTGTGATCAAAGAACCAAAGTAAAGTGTCCTGAAAGGTCACTCAGCCCTAATTATGGCAGGACTCAAAACAGAGGGAAAGAAAGTAGTGGTCCTATGACAGGATAGCTTGCTTATAAGGTGGCTTTGTAAGCAAAAACTATGAATAAATTACAATAAAAAATTTCTACACAAAAATCTTTGAGGATAAATGGAACAGTGTTCACTGAACACTTAAAACACATACTCATGAGGCATAATATCTGTGGATTAACTTTGCTTCAAGAAATAACAGAGATCATGCAAGTCCCTGTGTGGTTAAGATTTTTGGCAGAAAAATTAAGCAATCTTTGTCCAAACTTTAGTGTGTGTAAGAATCTCCCAGGAAACTGTCTATAATGCAGATTCCTCGACCCCACCCCCAGAGATTGCTTCACATGTCCACGGAGCAAACTGTAATAGACAACAAATCAGGGAGAAAAGAGAAAGGGTATCATAGGCGGCCAGGACTGTTTAGTGTGATGCAGGCCTGGGGAGCCCAAGTCCCTCACTGTTGAACTGCAGATAGCCGGGAGAAAGGCATAGGTGTACGTCTTTTGAAAAGAACAAATTTACTAAATTATAAAAGTAATATCACTATGTTACATTCAGTTCGAGAAAATAAACAACTAATCCTATTATCCAACTACTCTAACATGGTAACTCTATTATTACCTCATTCTCATCTTTTTAACAGATGCCTAATTTTACATAATCACAGGACAATTTATCAACCACATACATTTATAAATTGTCTCCTCCTTTCCTCTCTGTTTTATTGCACATAAGCCCTATTCCATGTCTCCTCCTGGTCTCCCTAATCATAATCGTAATGAGCTCCATGTTGTCCTATTGGTTTCACGGTCACTTACTTTATTATCATCCAACTGTTGAACGCTTACTTTGCTTCCAGCGTTGCCATGTTGAATTCCTTCATTCCTAGAACCCTTTGACCTTCTGGATCCAATCCAAAGGTAGATTCCCTTCATCCTTGGGATCTGTTTTTTTTTTAACCCACTGAATGCTCTTCTCTTGTGATCTTCCTCTCAAGTCAGGGCCCAGGTACAGCCTACTGGCCTTGAGAGCAGTGCTGTGAAGGGCTGGGGGCAGTGGAATTTTCACCGAGCTCAACTACTGAAGGATGCTAACAAGGACAGGGAATTTTTTTTTTTTTTCTGTGCTAGAGAATGTCCAGATCTCTGGAATAATTGTAAAAAACAAATAAAAATAAACAAACAGGAATCTCTCAGAGACCAAAGAGCTTATAGAATTAAAGAAAGGAGACTTTTTGGAATGAAAGGAAAGGAAAAAAATGGAAAATAAAACACAACCTGAAAGCTTGAAAAATGATAACAGCTAATGCTTATTGAGTGCTTTTTGGGACTTTGAGGGATCTGAGGAAATGGTGTCCCTCTTTCCTGATCAACCTCTAAACAAACAGGGAGACAAAGGAGTGGCAGATAGTGGCCAAAGCTGCACCTTTGTTACTGATACAGGCAGAGGAAGGAAACAGTTTATTTCTGTAGGCAAATGCTTTTCTCCAGGGCCACTTCTAGAGTGCACAAGGTCCTGGGTAAATATTTTTGTTGGGTTCCTGTCTATATAAACAATTTGACTGAAAAATATATTACAAAATTCATGAGCCCATGTGTGATACTGTGATTTGTCAATGAAAATTTAGATCAAATAATGAGTGAAGAAGTCCTTCCATGTGGAAACAAACATCAGGAATAGGGAAGATGTATTTCTACCCAACACTGACTATGTGGCAGATCCTAAGTACTTTACGTATGTCAACTCCCTCATAATAACCCTAGATAGAAAACCATCTGTCCATGTTTTATAGATAAGACAACAGGTACATGGAGGTTGAGTTAGCTGCTCAAGACTTCACAGCTAGAACATGGTAGGACTAGGATTTAAACTCAGTCCTGGCTGATGAAGGAAAGAAGGAATGAAAAAGGAGAGACAGAAGGGAGGGTAGAAGGGGAAAAGAAAAGTGAGAAAAGGCAAGTGCCTGTCACCTCTAGAGCAACTGGCAGGATTGTTTAGTTCCTTCCGACTTGGAGTCTGTAAGTAAATATTGCCTCAGCTTCCCTGTTTTTAAACTCAAGAAAATTTGCCCAGAACCCTGAATTTGTATTTCCATTTGATAGGAAAAAATATTCTTTTTGGGTGCAGTCAAGCTCATCTTCACTTTTGTAGAGATCATGTCTGACATTAACAGGTTGCTAGAGAATGCTGTTGCTCAATTTATAAGACAAAATGTTCCCTTCATTGTCTTTATTTTTTTACCCAGCAGGTTTCCTACTTTAAGACCAGGAGGCAATTACCGGCTCCTAGTGATAATCAATCAGTGTTGTCATCCTTAAAGAGCTCAAAATTTCATCCTGTACTTCTATTTTCATAAAGTGCTGGCTGCAGAGCAAGCTCTCAGAAATGTCCCTGCTTCCCCACGCCAAGTTTTGGGTCTTAAAACTGACCCAAAACTGAGGCAGAGAAACAGAAACTCAAAAACAGAAGACTTGCTCTGCTTATTTGTCATTATTTTCCCACTTCGCTGGTGGAAGTGTATCTGGGACAAAGCAGGCCGTAGGCAAATGCTACCTATTCAATGAAGGCCATTGCTTCTGATCTCACCATAGGTGCTGCCTGGACTCACCAGAGAATGACAGTGAGTACAGGTGAAAGGAAAGCAGGAACAGTATTTGGCATAGTAGAAAAAACTGTTAGTAGTCAGAAGAACTAAATTCAAGTCCTAGCTCTGACACTGGTTGGCTG
Organism: Rhinopithecus roxellana; assembly: GCF_007565055.1. Lineage (NCBI taxonomy): Eukaryota > Metazoa > Chordata > Mammalia > Primates > Cercopithecidae > Rhinopithecus > Rhinopithecus roxellana. Next base: position 25,368,362 of record NC_044551.1, on the reverse strand, counting down.
TGTATGATCTTGGGCAAGTCACTGTCACTGTTTCTTCCTTAAGGGAGCTAATATGGTGGTTATTTAGATCATTTTTTGTTGATTCTCAGCACAAAGCAGTCGATGAACAGACAAGCATCTTTTGCCAAGTTGCTTTGGCAACATTCCCTCAGGCTCCAGTTAGGTGCCTGTTCCTAGAGATGATGAGGCTATGGGTATTCATTAACCAAAGGGATTAGCCGTCTGGGATAGAGACCAATTAGGACAGAACAAGATCATGTAGAGTGGATTTAGTGTGAGACACAGCAGGGACCCAACATTTACCTCTGGTCAATCACAACTTGCTTCCTACCCAGGCCTTACTAGTCTGCAGAAATACAACAGGCTTCCTTTGACCACATCATTGTTCTTACCTATTTGCAGGTGTGGACAGTGGTCACTGACACTGTGGACACCATAGAGGCTGGCAAGAAAAAAAAAATGGTGGAGGCAGAATTCTGTCTGCAGTGGATATAAAAGTAACATAAATTGCATCTGCTGAGATCAGGTTTTTTTCCCAGGTAAGAGTAAATCAATTTAATGTTCAGGCTCCTCTCCTTAACCTCTTTGGGCTTATTCTCTGTGAATGTTATTACAGATAATTACCAACTTCTAAGTTTTTTGGTCCAAATGTTTAGTGTTTTCATCCCCAGTGAAATAATGTTTAAAGGGTTACTAAGCTTGCAAGGTTAGTATGCAAGAACTATTAGTGATGTCCCTAAAATTTATTTTGTTTGTACTTACCTTGAGTATCAACTCACTCACCTATGCAGTAAGCAACACAACAAGGCAGTTAAGGGCATTGGGTTGGAATCCTGACTTCCTTACTTACTCAGTATGTGAGCCTTGGCAGCTACTTAATCTTTTGATGTCTTTGGGGAATTATAATAGTGTTTACTTCTAAGTTTTATTAGGATTATGGAAGGATTAACTAAGCTATTCCAGGTACAATGACCCAAAAATGTTCCCAGCACATAGTATGCACTCAATAAATGTTAACTAGTTTACTATCACTGTGCTCCAACATATTTTGTATCTCTTCTGTTCTTTATAACCAAAGAGCTTACTTAACTGAAACAGAGGCTCACTCAAATTCTCTCCAGTACTGGCTTGTGTGTGATGTTATAAGGATATTCATGTTTGGTGTGGGTGGCAGATCGGGATAGAAAGTAAAAAGATGCCTGAGGAAAGGAAGGAGCTACGACTACTTCATTCTGGTGATCCACTGGTCATGAGGCTCAGCTTCCTTCTCTCCCACTGCAGTTGGCTTCTTCTTCAATCCACTCTTAGGTATTTTCTCCCATTCAGTTATTAACTGTTCTTAGTTTCTGCTTCCTCATCACTTCAGCATGTCATGACTACTTACTTTAATATCCCTCCTCCTGCAACCCTTTTGCTTCACCTCCCCATTTCCTGTTGGGAATTCCCTATTTCCCAACATAAATTAGTGACAGAAACTGATAGGCCTGCCTTATCTCCAGCACCAGGTCGCTGGCCAACCTCTGAATGCAGGAGCCTTGAGTCAGGTGCCCAACAGTCCAATCACCTGTGGCTGGGAGTAGGGTTTTGAGGCCTGTGTTGTCCCACCCCTTTAGCAGGGGCTATGGTGTTGAGAGACAATTCTTCCTCAATTTCTTGTATTTCTGCACATCTTCTGAGCAAGAAGCATGAACAGCTTTGTCCTGTCCTGTGTTTTCAAAGATGTTTGGATACCAAAAAGCTTCTTAGGAGACAGATATGTTGTCCCCTACTCTCCTCCCAGGTCAGAGGACAGATTTGTTTCCTGAGCAAAATGAAGATAACGTCTTGTCCTGGGGCAGGTTTCTAGCAGTCCCCTAAGATTGGGGTTTCCTAAGCTCAAATTTCCTTAGCTGTGACACAGACTCACACTGTGTGTGCACAGCACCCGAAAGTGAGACTGGGGGGAAGGCAAACTGATGTAATTATGAAACTCCTGCTTTCTACTGTGCTATGAGAAATGAAGTCCTTTTTCTCTGATCCAGGGGTCTTGTATCTACTCCTGGGACCTAGGAAACTTGTTAGCTTGCAAGCAGGGGAAAACCCTGAATCCTTTGCAGTCCTTGACAACGAGAAGGGATATTCTCCTTCAGGTAGAATGGTCCTTGTAGGCACTGTGGTAAATCCATCCAATGCAGCATTCTGTTCTGCTTCCCCTTCTACTGAGTTTCACCTACATATAAATTAAGCTTTAGGTAGTTCTTCAGGGCCTTAGTTGTGGGAGAAAATGCATTATACAGTAATGAGGGTTGGGGAAAGAACCACCCAAAAGATTGTGCAACATTTCTGCCCTCCCTGAGTGAACCTCGGTTATGCTCAGATTTGGCACCTCTGCTATACCACATAGTGCTGCTGCTAAGTTGAGAGTGGGGACTATCTTAACATGGCTGTGCATCTGCATAGCATTTATTTCCCTTAATGTCCAGTGTACTTTCATTTGGCCCATTCAGCTTCTGTGAGAGTCACAACACGGCAAGTCTGACAATTTTACAATGATGCTTACTCCTTGTTAAGCCCTTGGTAAGACAGTTTGCAGGGTTCATTGTGTTAGTGCTGGTACGCCAGCATACTTACAAAAGAAATTATACAATATTTTGTATCAGAGCCTACATGGCCAGCAGAAAAGCAAGGCTTCAGAATTGCCTGCTTTATGTTCTATTTTCTGGATAAAACCACACTGGATGCCTATGTGTGAATGCTGTAGCACAGGAAGAAGAGAAAACAAGCAAAAATAAGGCACAGGATATAAGGTCAAACACTGGAGTTTTGGTTCTTCTATTCAACTCACCCCATCTCTAGAAAATAAACTCTTGGCTGGCGCTGGTGGCTCAGTGCCTGTAATCCCAGCACTTTGGGAGGCTGAGGCAGGTGGTTCACCTGAGGTCAGGGGTTTGAGACCAGCCTGGCCAACATGGTGAAACCCTGTCTTTACTAAAAATACAAAAATTAGCTGGGCGTGGTGGCACATGTCTGTAATCCCATCTACTCAGGAGGCTGAGGCAGGAGAATCGCTTGATCCGGGGAGGCAGAGGTTGCAGTGAGCTGAGATCGCACCATGGCACTCCAGCCTGGGCAAGACTGCATCTCAAAAAAAAAAAAAAGAAAAGAAATTCTTTCCAAATTTCCCTGGTTGTAAGACATCATGGCCTGCTGTGGACCATAGGGCACACGACCTCTTAGGAGATGGGTTCAATCCTTCAACCTATAAATATCTCAATATAGCTATAATCCTTTGGGCTTGAGAGTACGTGCTGGTGGCTAAAGTCACCTTAGTGGGCTTATTCTTTCCCTGCTTTTGTTTCTAGCTTGGGTAATCACAGAAGAGACGCTAAGGCCCTGTGTGTCAGGCATTACTCAAGCTAAGATGAAATCCTTTCTACTGAGTGAATCCAGCTGTGCTAGGGGTGGGCACGTGTTAACAGTCTCTTCATTACAATGCACACTTCAGGACGCCAGGGATCTTGTCTGTCTTGTTCACAGGTTTGTGAGAATAAGCACTTCGTAAATACTAAATGGAAAGCAGCTCAGGTTATGCAAATATTTAATTTGTTGGGTTTAATGAAGGTGTTTCTCAGTGGATTGAGAAAGGATTCCCATTTTGTATGTCCTAATATACTATTTTCGTAAGCTCCCTAATTTGGATATTTTTAAATATTTTCTTTGAAGTAGTATTTACTCATTTAGATGTGGGTTGTAACCAAGGTGCTCACTTGTGAATAGATTCATCATCATCCAACTGAGGCTAGAGCTTGCTTTCCAGACAAGGTTGATCTGGTAAGCTCCTCATCCCTATCTTCATCTGCTTTAAAGATCAATTTAAACGGAAATAAAAAGTCTAATATTCTAGAATGGCACCAGACCTAGAATACTGCAATACCAGGGTTGGGGGATCCTTGGTGCAGGTAAAGAGGAAGAATTATTTGCTGGGGCCAAAAGCCAGTCGGCATGATGGCATGTAGAGAAGCCCCTTGTAACAGCTGTCTGTAACACTTGGGTTCTCTTCACAAGTCATTGGGACTAGACTAATAGAACTAGGGCACAATGTAAACGGCTGGATTTTAAAAAGAATTCTTTAAAAAAGAATTTAAAAATGGCATTTAAGGATTGATATCAAAAGAAAAGCCCCTGTCAAGTGTCTCTTCCTACGAATGAAACAACTTGGGAGTAGGTTCTGTACTCTTTGGAGTATTTGCAATTGTGGAGAACAAATGTCCATGGCTTCTAGAGGAACTGAAATCCAGACCTTTGGAAAGGGTAGCACAAATTGCTTGTAGAAAGATGTCTGCATAGTTAGCTCTCGCTGGCTAAGACATAACGGGATGCTATACACATTTCAGGCCTGGGACAGTCTCTGCAGAACAATTTAAGAAAACCAGATTACCAGGCAAAGGGAAGAAGTTCTCATTAGATCTTACTGGTGATTAAGAAACTTCACTAATCAGGGCCACATTATAATATTGGTCATCAGTACACAAATATCTTAACATGTTAGCAAAATAATATAGCAAGGAAAAAATATTTCTCAAAATTCTGAACAGATCCTAATATTTTTCTGATAAAACAAAACAGACTACATCTCAATGTACTTAAATAATAACACTGATAACACTGATCAGGTAAGCTGTTCCTACTCAGGAAGGCGGCATGAAGTGGACAGAACCCACAGCATCTCGTTTAAGAACCAGTGCTCTTTGACCATGTCTGGGGCTCAATTTTTTTTTTTTATTTGTAAAGTTGAGACGATAAATAAACCCTGCAGACCTTTATGAAGATGAGCTAAGATAGAGAGCCTAACACTATGCCTAATATTTAGTGCTTCATAAATAGGAATTATTATAATGTAAAAATGCATTTAAAAAATAAATCTTCGTAAGAAGAAACCTTGATATAATCTAAGGAAATCACAGTGACTGGCAGAATTTTTCTGACAGTAAGTAGTATCTTTCTAAAAAGATAAGATAAAGACCTCCTCTCTGTCAATGTTCACTATAAAAACTGTATATTGATTATATACTAATACTGTAAGATGCAATAAATTGCCAACTATCTTTATTAGTGTTAGGTTTGTTGCCTTTTAGCAAAATTAGTATTATGAAAATTCATTTTATTTTGACTTAATAAAGTTCCCCTGTCAAATTCTCAACTCTTGAAAGGCAATTAATATGTTTTTAAGAGTGTTTTATCTGAAATGTTCATCAATCTCCAAAAAGTGGTGCTATAAACAATGATGGAAACAAAGTATATTTCCCTATGACTTTGCACATCAATGAAAAATATGTTTTTTCAAACCCTTATTCATGCACAAATAGTGGTAGTACTGAACCTATAATTTAGATTAATTACTTTATAGAGAAAACAGAAGCAGGGTGATTACGTGACTTTGTCAGGTCATGTTATTTCAAACACAATTTTGAGATGGGAAAAGGTGGACTCCAAAAATTATTAAAATGAGCTTGACACTGATCACTTAACAAATTCTAAGGCAGATTATTAAACAGATGGCATGTAAGGAGTTAGAAAAAGAGGTAGTATGGTTTCACTAAGAATGAGGCATTACCAGCTGACTTCATTTCCTTTCTTTAATATACTAGCACATTAGGCTACTTCCAAAGACAGTGCATAGTGCATCTGTTTGCCAAACATGACAAAATTCTTAGTGTCCTTTTTAGGAAAGAGGAAGAAACGGGCATATGAAGTGACTGGTAGTTACTGCCAACAACTGTAACCAAAGTACTAATTAACGGATCACCCACCTGAAGTGCAGTGTATAGTGGCATTCTGAAGGTCTGTATTGCATCACATTCAATTCAACATGTATCAACAACTTAGACAAAGCCACTAAATACCAAAGGTGTGCTTTATCAAAACTGGAACTGATGCAAGGCTAAGAGGAAAAACCTGAATTCACAAGAACCTTCATAAACTAAATTCAGTAAGGATGAATGCTGTCCTTCAATTAGGTTAATAAGAGACTGTTTAAGTAAAGACTAGGCGTGGACTTGGCTTACCAGCAATACCTGTGAAGCTCAGCAAGAGACAGCAAACAGGATGAGAGCCTGGCTAATAATGATGGTGGTAATAACAACATACATCAACCATAACAGCCATAGGAGAATCACTCTGAATTTGGCAACAGTGCTTCTGAACCCTGCCCTAGTTCGATCACAGAATTGTGTTTAATTCTGAGCAACATACTTTAAGAGGAGTGAAAAAGCCAACCCTAGGCTGGTCTGGAATAGATACATGTAAGATTTCAGAACGTGTGAAGCCTGAAGCATATGAAGAGGTGACCACACAGAAGAAACAGGACTTTCTATCTAATTTCACATGTGCTGTTTAGAGAGAAATTTGGTGACAATCTTCCAACAATGAAATTCATCCTTTGCAAGGGTGACGAATGGCTCCATCCAGCAGTGGCTGAATGAAAATGATGATGAAATGATAAAAACATCAACAGTAGAGGTATACCACTGTTTCTAGCTCGGACACTATTTTTCTAGTTACATATTTAATCTATTAGAGAAGAATTGGAATTCTCAACTTTCTAAGCATCTAAACAAAATGATTAGTTTTTGTCTAACTTTATAAATTTTTTTGAGACAGGGTCTCACTATGTTGCCCAAGATGCTCTTAAGCTCCTGGGCTCAAGCAATCCTCCTGCCTCAAGCCTCCTGAATAGCTGGGATTATAGGTACACACCACCAAGCCTGGCTAGTCTTTGTCTAATTGAATGGCGTAACTTATCAGAACCCAATTGACCCTTCTGAAATGAGTGAGTTCTCTGAACTGTTTGAGAACCATGAGGGATCTTGCTAAACAGGTAGATTTAATAATATTTCCATGCCTGATTTGCAAAAAACCACTGACGTGAGGTGGGCTCCCTTCTTATTAACGGTTTCTGCAGTCCGGAGTCAGTGTGGAAATCAAGTTCTGCTGAAACCTACAGGATAGCTAAGGATGTCAGGCAGGGGAGCGCAAGGACTCAGAGACCCTCCAGCAGTAGGAAGTCCCTCAACTACTTCTGTCTAGCTCTTCCTAGGGCTTTCTTATATTATAGTTCAAGGACTTTTAACATCACATGCTCAGTAGTGTTGTCATTAACTCTAAATCCTTCGGGGTTACATTATAGAAGTGATACAATTACACAATTAAATATTAGAAATGACCACTGAGTATATTCTGTTTATTGTTTATGATTTACACAGAAAATGATGGGCTGGGGTTGTAGAACAATAAACCAACCATTACATTTAGACCTGGGCTTTTGAAAAACTTGCATTCCATTTTAACAATTCATATGTATCTTAACAAGTACATAAATCCAGATCACAAATAATCTTAAGAGTTAGAGATAAACAATTAAGAAACACAAAAGAAAACCACATAGATCTACCTTTAAATATCAGCATTCATATTACAAGAAATAAGAAAATGTTAAAAAAATAAAATTAGGTTAAGTCACAACATAAAATAGAGAAATAAGATAAATGCTATTTTATTAATATTCATACTTATTTCTAATTTACCTTTATATAGTCTTAACTTTTTCAAAAGGATCCAAGATATGACCAAATAATATTTTAGTATCTGAACTTGCCAGCCTTAGCTTATACCAGAGCTTGTTACTATGAAAATCCTAAAACCTCAATTTTCTTTCTCCTTTTTAAAATTTAAGCCAACTCTTACTCAACTTTTCTCCTTCACAGCAGCTGTTTATAGATAGTAGGGAGCCAAGAATGAAGGACAGTAACAGATGGAAAGCAAAAAGTACAACAGCTATCTTAAGTTCTGCTCTCAACATTGCTGGTTGAGTTTGGAACCAAAACCTCGTAACAACTGGCAGATAATAGCTAAATCTTAACAGGCAAAGAAGAAATATTTTCTTTGGGACAGCTGCTATCTAGAAGAAAACCAAGGTCCCTTAATATAGTCTAAATATAATGTGTGGCTTATTATAGAGAAATCTTTAGCAACGTAAGTTTAACCAGTAAGTGTCACAACTGATCAACAGTACTTAAAAGGAAAAACAAAAATCACACTAGCCACAAATTTCCACAATATACATATGAAATTAATTTTAATCTGATTTGACTCCTTGACACTAACTGATCATTAATGAAATATGGTATGGAAAGATCACAGAGTAGAAAACAAGCAAAGATTAGTTTATACAACAATGACTATATACACCAGAGGGAAAACATGCTAGCTAATGCAACATTAAGGCCTGAATGTAAGCATTTCCAAAGTCACAGAAGCCCCAAAGAACTCCTAAATTACAAATTCATCACATTACATGCATGCAATGTTCACTTTTGTTTTACCCATAAAAGGATACACAGTATTTTGCTGTAAATACCAGACACATTTACAATATATGCAAAAATTAGAATGCAAGTGTTATGTTCCTTATATTTAAGCCTCAAATGTGCCAACAGTGAAAATTCATTTATTTTTAAAAATGAAAAAAAGAGACGGGATATAAATACTCAGAGGAATTACACAAATAAGATGTAACTCTGCATTTGGGAAGCCATATAAATATTCCTTTCATGTGCCCAAACTAAATTATCAATGGACCAATTAGATGGACGTACATTCACTATGTGCTTTACTGTTTTACTTGCTCAAATGTGATATTCTAACAGTCATCATTCTCTAGCGTTAACATCAAATCACATTTGTAAGTGAACTATTATGTCCATGTTTGCACATACTCGTCTACTGTGTGTGATTACCTAAAGGAGACACTGTGCATCTTAGTTTGGGGTTATATAATTACAAAGATGACCCTGTGCAAGTTTTCAGACCTTCCAAAATACTGTAGAAGCAAAATTACCTTAAACTAACTATATCCAATATTAAACAAATGTGCCATGAGTGTTCTGGGCCTTCAAGTATAATTTTTACCAAGGAGAAACAGGATGGGTAAGAGGTTAGAAAGGGTTTCATAAGGCCATCTAATTCAGCTCATTGTACCAAGCCCTGAGCACACTAGATTCTTTGTATGCTTTACTAACCTTATGTTAAGCACATCCACTGGTTTCATTAAGGATTTTACTACCTAACTTTATTTCAGGGGGAGTTACTTCTAAGATTTAAAACTTTTGTAGTGTTCTGGCCAAAATTTTAGCCTTCATTTGGCATTCTGAAAAGTCCTAATTTTAAACAAAAATGGACTTTCTGAAAAATTTCTCAGCATATGAACCAAGAGGTTATGGTGTAGCAAAACCAAAGGGACTAGTGAAAAAGCATACTTTACAATTTGTTTCATTTCCAATGAAACCAAATTTTACTACTGTTGTGAACACAGTCTTAACATTTGATGCAAACAGGAGAGCTTAATTATAATCACTTAGTGGCAGTATTATAGACAAAGCCAGTAACGTATGCCACACAGATGATTATTTCTTCTGGAGAAAGTCAACTGATAAGCTTGGCTTTACAATTAATACAAACATATTCAACTAAAGAAAATGGATGCACTGTCTCAACATTCAGCTTGAAAATGTTTAATACTTTCTGCAAACCTAAATTTAGTTTAGAAAGGTTAATATTCTTTCTAAACTATGGCATATACTATATATAGCTTTTTTAAATATATTTATATATAATTATTTGCACATGAGATTTAGAAGGAATTTGCAGATTTACTTCGATACACTGATCTCATTTCAACTGTTAAGGTTTAGGGCGCTTCTGCAGTACTGTCATTTGCAGGTGGGGCATCAGGATCAGGCTCAGAGGAAGGAGCTGCAGATGCTTCAATAACTGCAGGTGGGAAATGACGGCGGCACACAGGGCATGTTCCCGACTGGAGAAAAAAAAAACGTTAAGAGCCACCAGAATCATCTTAACTGCCACATAAATAACTTAATAAAGAAAAAACAGTATCATTATCCTAATAATAAGTATCTTAACAACAAAAAATAAACTTCAAATCCATATAATGCAGAAAGACATTATTTTCATACTATTCCCTCTGTGCCCAATCAGACTCTAATTTCTTTGAGGGTAAACAATGTCTCTTATTAATGTTCATATCTTTAAGGTCATTCATCCTCCTTCATTTAGTGAGTTTTAATTAAGAGCTGCTAAACTCAGCAGTGATGCAATGGCAGAGGGTGAACAAAGAATCATGGCACATGTCCGCATGGAGGTCAGAGTTTAGCTTGACAATAATCTGAACGGAATTATCATTATTTAGTCTATTATGCATTTATTAGAGAAACCACAGACCTACTTTAATTCACATCAAATCATTTATGATTTATCATTTATGATTTGGTGTGAATTAAAGAAGGTCTACGGTAAATTAATGTAGATCTATGGCAAATTAAAGCCTCATTTTAGGGTAGCACAGATATGTCAAAGCAGATGGACTTCAGACTTTCTAAGCCATGACATTTCTTTCCAAAAAGAGGATAAGAGGGTTAGGTGCCTTCTAAATGACAAAACAATGCCATAGACCTTGGAGGGAAGGTGGGAAGGGGAAAGCAGTTATACTAGGAGTACAACATTCTAGGACCAACTGAATGATTGTACAGCTACATTATCTGATAAAAGATTATCCCCTTGCAAATCTGGTCTTTTTCCCAAAGAGAATTCCCTGCTGGAAGGGAGGCTGAAGAGATCATCCTGTTGAAGGCGACAAAGAACTGTATCTTGGGAACATTCTCCCCAGAAAAAAAGCAGGAAAGGCTTCACACTAAGATATTTCCTGACAGGAGAAAGACTGAAGAGACTGTTACCTTGAGTTATAGCAAAGTTTCAAGTATAATTCAAGGCTGTACAATATATATTATGTTTACCGTTTAAGAATTCATTTTAGGCCGGGCGTGGTGGCTCATGCCTGTAATCCCAGCACTTTGGAAGGCCGAGGTGGGCGGACTGCCTGAGCTCAGGAGTTCGCAAACAGACTGGGCAACATGGTGAAACCCCGTCTCCACTAAAATACAAAAAATTAGCTGAGTGTGGTAGCGTGCGCCTGTAGCCCCAGTTACACAGGAGGCTGAGAAAGGAGAATTGCTTGAACCCGGGAGGCGGAGGTTGCAGTGAGCCGAGACAGCGCCATTGCACTCCAGCCTGGGCGACAGAGCGAGACTCCGTTTCAAAAAAAAAAAAATTCATTTCAGCAAACATTTATTGTGTACTTGCCATATAGATTGGGCCCAACAGTAACATTTTAGAGTCAAATAGATGAGCGTGGTCTTGGTGAACTATGTACTAGCTATTAAACTTAGACAAGTAACAATCATTAGAAAATAGGAATAAAGATACCAGTAAGTCCTAAAGTACTGTGAGGATTAAAGAAGAAATCATGAATCATTAAAGAGGAATCATCTGACAGTGACTGACACACAGCAGGCACACAAAACACTGCCTCTGAAGTCTCTGAAACTATCGTGGGAGTTTAAAGACAGCATTTATTAAGGACAGAAAAGGTGGAATTTAAACTGCACCTACCTATATATCTAATCTTACAGATGGTATAGGGAAAAATCATGCCAGACCTCAGGAGCAAATGCATAGAAACGTAAGCAAATGTACAGAAAAGTAAATCTGAAGAAACAGGTTGAGGTCTAAATCACAAAAGGCCTTGAATGTCAAGATTAAAGCTTCAGATTATTCCACAGGTGACTGGAGGTCTCTCTCTTTCTTTTATGAGAAGGGAAGTACATGATCAGAACTATATTTCATAAAAAGCCTTTAATGATGGAATGATAGATAATGAAGATTTGGAAGAGTGAGGGGGTAGGAAGGAGGGAAGATAATGAGAAATTAGTTAATGGTATAGTGTATGTTATCCAGGTGATAGGATATCCTAAATGCCCTGACTGGACCACTAAGTAACCTATGCATGTGACAAAGTTGCACATGTACCCCACAGATTTCTGCAAATAAAAAAGAAATGAAAAGAAAGTACCTCTAAAAGAAGTAACGAAATAAAGTAGGTAACTACAATAGTAGTTAAGACAACAAGGGTTGAAGGTCTAATGTATGGGAGTGGAAAGAAATGAGGGAATGGACCTCACAGACTCAGCCACACTCAAAATTGTTAAGAGTTGGTGGCTCTGCATTTTCTGCTTCCCCACTAATTTTAATAACACCTACTTTCACTACTACCAACATCATGTATAGACACTGAAAAAGTCATTTTCTACTGAATTCTAATTTTCATTCGTAATAAGTTTACCACTACTTTTCCTACACTATATGTTTACTATGTGCCAAATATTATCCCTGATTTGTAATCATTAAAGGCAACCAGTTTTTAACAATGAATTAAAAAGTACTAAAAATTTGTAGCTAAATAAAACAGGTTTAAAAGATACTACTATTGGCTGGGCATGGTGGCTCACACCTGTAATCCCAGCACTTTGGGAAACTGAGGCAGGCAAATCACCTGAGGTCAGGAGTTCGAGACCAGCCTGACCAACATGGCGAAACCCCGTCTCTACTAAAAATACAAAAAAATTAGCCAGGCATGGTGGTGGGTGCCTGTAATACCAGCTACTTGGGAGGCTGAGGCAGGAGAATAGCTTGAACCACAGAGGCAGAGGCTGCAGTGAGCCGAGATCGAGCCACCGCAATCCAGCCTAGGTGACAAGAGGGAAACTGTCTCAAAAAAAAAAAAAAAGAGATACTGTTATTATTCACTTGCAGAAGACACTATTAAAGTATTAAATTTTAAAATTTTAAATTAATTATTCTATCACTCACCTTTTGTAGCCAAATTGAGACACAAGGTTTGTGAAAGAAATGGTGACAGGGCAACTCTGTTGCTATATCATCCTTAATATACTCACTGCAACAGATTGGACAGCATTGTTCCTGACCAATAGCTGAAAACAACAAATAATTTAGATCAATCACATGTAGTTCAATTTTAATAAAACTGAAAAGCAATATATTACACTCAGAGAAGATACCTCTGAAAGACGAAAGAGCCAATCTTTGATCAGTTAATTGGCAAGCATTTCTGTCAAATACTTAGCAATTTGGAATCTAATAAATACTGCTTTTGTAAAAATGCTGACACAGGAACATTTGTCGCAGTCTATCACTTGAAAATTAAAAATATTCTTATACTAGGTGAGTTTGTAAGCATCTGGTTTCTATAAAAAAAAATCTAGTGAAAATTTCTAATAAACAAGTATTTAATCATCTAGGTACACTGATAATATACTTAAATGTGCAATGTGTTCCTCAACATTTGAGATCAACTCTGCCCTTACCAGTGTGATCTTCAAGAACAAGGGTCTCTGGAAGACCATCGATGCTTTCCTTACTGGCTGGCGGATTGGCCACCTCAACATCCACTGCAAGAGACTCTAAATGTGCCAGAGCAGTCTGAAAAACAAAAGGTACAGTTCTTTGTTAGGAAATACTTTAAAACAGTAACAGAAAACTATTTTTTAGGGTATCTTCAAAATTGTATCACCGTTATTCTCTTCTTGTTAGTTTCTTTTGCTTTAGTCCTTTGCTCCTTTTGCCTCTTCAGAAGGAACTACCACCATCATCAACAAACCAAAACATTAAATATACACGCAGAGCCCAACTTTCTACACGTGAAATAAAAATATACCTTGTCTTGGCTGGGAGTGATGGCTCATGCCTGTAATCCCAGCACTTTGGGAGGCCGAGGCGGGTGGGTCACTTGAGGTCAGGAGTTCAAGACCAGCCTGACCAACGTGGTGAAATCCTGTCTCTAGTTTAAAAAATACAAAATTAGCAGGGCGTAGTGGCGCATGCCTGTAATCCCAGCTACTTGTGAGGCTGAGGCAGGAGAACTGCTTGAACCCAGGATGTAGAGGTTGCAGTGAGCCGAGATCATGCCATTGCACTCCAGCCTGAACAACAAGAGCGAAACTCCATCTCAAAAAAAAAAAAAAAAAGCCGGGCACGGTAGTGTGTGCTATAATCCCAGCTACTCGGGAGACAGGCAGGAGAACTGCTTGATCCCGGGAGGTGGAGGTTGCAGTGAGCTGAGATCACCACGCACTCCAGCCTTGATGACAGAGCAAGACTGTGTCTCAAAATAAATAAATAAATAAAAATCTACCGTGTCTCAATAATCATCTACTTTTCCGTATTTATATTTTGAAAGAGTGGTTACTTTTTCCAACTATTGGTTCCTATGTGAGATCAATAACATGAAAGAAAGTAATAAACATTTTAGAAAGGTTCACTTCATGAAAGATAAAATGTGGCTGAGGCTACTAGATGCTCCAAGTATGGAAGCAAATAATGCACTCCCGAATGGCTATATCTACTACTGGCATGGATTTGGCACACCCACATTACCAGTTCACAAGTATTACTAGGTTATCTGGGTTGTGAATTTCATTTACAGGTTCAAATATCTATGTCAAATTACTGTTCTAACAAGGATGGAAAGAACATCAGATCATGTGATCATCTGGTATGCGTCATCCTCATCCTTTCTGGCTCCAATTAGACTAGAACAGCAGTTGAGACTTTCGTCTTTTTGTCTGCAACCTGTACAACTACTTGCTCTTAGTGCACATGCTGCTTCGCCTGCCTGGTGCTTTCTGTCCATCTTTTAAGTTCTATCACTCCCTCAGGGACTGCGTAAGTCCTGTCTCTTCCATGAAGCCTGTCAGTGGTCCTAGACTGCGCTAGTATCCTTCTGAACTGCTACTGTATTCAAAGAATTGGTATTACACAGTTTAATTATTACATGTTAGTATTATATCCTAATTACAGCATCATAAGATCATGGGGCTATAAAAGACCTTGGCTTCTTTGTAGGGATGAAAAACTTGAAGGAAATTTGACAACTATCGAAACTGGGCCTCCCATCCTGGTTGGAGTGCAGAATATTGCAGCTGCTACAGAAAACAGCCCAACAATTCCTCAAAATTAAAAACAGAATTATCACATAATCCAGCAATTCTAGTTCTGGGTACATACCCCAAAAGAACTGAAAGCAGGGACTAAAACAAATATCTGTACACCCACGTTCACTGCAGCATTATTCACAAGAGTCAAAAGGTGGAAGCAGATCAACTGTTCATTGATGGATGGACAAATATGCAAAATATGATGTACACATACAGAGGAATATTACTCAGCCTTGAAAAGGAAGAAAATTCTAACACATGTCACAACATGGATGAACCCTGAAGACATTATGCTAAGTGAAATAAGCCAGTCACAGAAGGATAAATACTGTATGATTCGTATATGAGATACCTAAAGTAGTCAAATTCATTGAGACAGAAAACAGAATGGTGGCTGCCAGGGGCTGGAGAGATGGGAAAATGTGGAGTTACTGTTTACAGCAATGTGAATACACTTAATTACACTGAACTGTACACTTTAAAAAACTGTAGCAATAGTAAATTTTATGCTATGTTTATTTTACCATAATGAAAAAAAAAATGAACAAGCCAGGTTTCCCATATAGAAGAAGAATTCTGCCTGACAGCTTAGCTAACACTCTATTCTTATGGACGGCAAACTTAATATTTTATACATGCCTAAGGTTCTACCACAGATATTCCCAAAAAGAAATTAAGATAACTTATAACAGAGGATTACAACTTGCTTTGGGGCAAGCCCAAAGCAAAATCAGAACTAAAAAAGGAAAAAGCAAAAGGGTTCACCAAGAGTTAATAAACACAGTTAATATTATTGAACACCAAATTTGACTCTGGATATGCAGAGAAACATTGCAGAAAATAAGAAACGCTGCTCCAGTAATTGAATTATTGCTTCTCAGCTCCAAATACACCTTTCATTTCTGCTCTTTGAAAACAGATTTGGGCATTTTAAATATTTTTCCTTTTGTTAGCTGACATGATTTTAAGTTTTGTCAGTAGAGGGTGCTGGAGAGACACTGCACACGGAAAGGACTTTGCTTCATGGTTCCCTTGGGCTTGCCTCTGCAGTGTGCCAGGCTTCCCTGTGCACGGATGGCTTCTCCAGCATCAGGCTCCTCCAGTGTGGGTGGCTTCTCCAGTGCCTGGCTCCTGAAGCACATGCTGCTTACCCAGTAACGTAATTGCAGGACAAGATGGCCAGTAGCTTCTCCTGGTACTCATCTTGGGTGGTTCTGCAGCAGAGTACCTAGGGGCTTGGTCACATCACTGTGAAGTTTCTCTGGTGCCCCAGAGGGCAGATTCTTGCCAAGTTCCAGAAGGCAAATTTCCAGCAAGTTCTGCCAGCACAGTACCATAAATACTCCTCCGTAAGCCACGGCTGTGTCCTTCCCAATAAGGTCTGGCTTTCAGCCTTAGAGGGGAGGGAAGTAGAGTGCTCTATCTCAGCCCTAAAGCTGTTCCTTAAATCTGCTAATCCTATATTCTTTAGAGTTTGCTTTATTTCCTACTAGCCAATCCCTTGGTATTCTAAACTTCTGTTGTAGTTAATATTTACAGTAAATTTTCCCTGTTCAAATTACTGTATTTCTCTTTCTTGGGACTGAACTCAGACTGGTATAGAATTCATATTAAGAGTGGTCCCAGGACACATTTAAAGCAGTGTGTAGAGGGAAATTTATAGTACTAAATGCCCACAAGAGAAAGCAGGAAAGATCTAAATTTGACACCCTAACATCACAATTAAAAGAACTAGAAAAGCAAGAGCAAACACATTCGAAAGCTAGTAGAAGGCAAGAAATAACAAGATCAGAGCAGAACTGAGGGAGAGAGAGACACAAAAAATCCTTCAAAGAATCAACGAATCCAGAAGCTGGTTTTTTGAAAGGATCAAGAAAATTGATAGACCACTAGCAAGACTAATAAAGAAGAAAAGAGAGAAGAATAAAATAGACACAACAAAAAATCATAAAGGGGATATTACCACCGATCCCACAGAAATACAAACTACCATCAGAGAATACTATAAACACCTCTATGCAAATAAACTAGAAAATCTAGAAGAAATGGATAAATTCCTGGACACATACACCCTCCCAAGACTAAACCAGGAAGAAGTTGAATCCCTGAATAGACCAATGACAGGCTCTGAAATTGAGGCAGTAATTTATAGCCTACCAACCAAAAAAAGTCCAGGACCAGATGGATTCACAGCCAGATTCTACCAGAGATACAAAGAGGAGCTGGTACCATTCCTTCTGAAACTATTCCAATCAATAGAAAAAGAGGGAATCCTCCCTAACTCATTTTACGAGGCCAACATCATCCTGATACCAAAGCCTGGCAGAAACACAACAAAAAAAGAGAATTTAGACTAATATCCCTGATGAACATCGATACAAAAATCCTCAATAAAATACTGGCAAACCGAATCCAGCAGCACATCAAAAAGCTTATCCACCATGATCAAGTGGGCTTCATCCCTGGGATGCAAGGCTGGTTCAACATACGCAAATCAATAAATGTAATCCACCATATAAACAGAACCAAAGACAAAAACCATGATTATCTCAATAGATGCAGAAAAGGCCTTTGACAAAATTCAACAGCACTTCATGCTAAAAACGCTCAATAAATTAGGTATTGATGGGACGTATCTCAAAATAATAAGAGCTATTCATGACAAACCCACAGATAATATCATACTAAATGGGCAAAAACTGGCATTCCCTTTGAAAACTGGCACAAGACAGGGATGCCCTCTCTCACCACTCCTATATAGTGCTGGAAGTTCTGGCCAGGGCAATCAGGCAGAAGAAAGAAATAAAGGGTATTCAATTAGGAAAAGAAGAAGTCAAATTGTTCCTGTTTGCAGATGACATGATAGTATATTTAGAAAACCCCGTAGTCTCAGCCCAAAATCTCCTTAAGCTGATAAGCAACTTCAGCAAAGTGTCAGGATACAAAATCAATGTGCAAAAATCACAAGCATTCCCATACATCAGTAACAGACAAACAGAGAGCCAAGTCATGAGTGAACTCCCATTCACAATTGCTTCAAAGAGAATAAAATACCTAGGAATCCAACTTACAAGGGATGTGAAGGACCTCTTCAACAAGAACAACAAACCACTGCTCAATGAAATATAAGAGGACACAAACAAATGGAAGAACATTGCATGCTCATGGATAGGAAAAATCAATATTGTGAAAATGGCCATACTACCCAAGGTAATTTATAGATTCAATGCCATCCCCGTTAAGTTACCAATGACTTTCTTCACAGAATTGGAAAAAACTACTTTAAAGTTCATATGGAACCAAAAAAGAACCCACATTGCCAAGACAATCCTAAGCACAAAGAACAAAGATGGAGGCATCATGCTGACTTCAAACTATACTACAAGGCTACAGTAACCAAAACGGCATGGTACTGGCACCAAAACAGAGATACAGACCAGTGGAACAGAACAGAGCCCTCAGAAATAATACCACACATCTACAGCCATCTGATCTTTGACAAACCTGACAAAAACAAGAAATGGGGAAAGGATTCCCTATTTAATAAATGGTGCTGGGAAAACTGGCTAGCCATAATGTAGAAAGCTGAAACTGGATCCTTTCCTTACTCCTTATATGAAGATTAATTCAAGATGGATTAGAGACTTAAATGTAAGACCTAATACCATAAAAACCCTAGAAGAAAACCTAGGCAATACCATTCAGGACATAGGCATGGACAAGAACTTCATGTCTAAAACACCAAAAGCAATGGCAACAAAAGCCAAAATTGACAAATGGGATCTAATTAAACTAAAGAGCTTCTGCACAGCAAAAGAAACTACCATCAGAGTGAACAGGCAACCTACAGAATGGGAGAAAATTTTTGCAATCTGCCCATCTGACAAAGGGCTAATATCCAGAATCTACAAAGAACTTGAACAAATTTACAAGAAAAAATCAAACAACTCCATCAAAAAGTGGGCAAAGGGGTCGGGAGTGGTGGATCACGCCTGTAATCCCAGCACTTTGGGAGGCTGAGGCGGGTGGATCATGAGGTCAGGAGATCGAGACCATCCTGGCCAACACAGTGAAACCCCGTCTCTACTAAAAAGACAAAAAAAAAAAAAAAAAATTAGCCAGGTGTGGTGGCAGGCACCTGTTGTCCCAGCTACTCTGGAGGCTGAGGCAGGAGAATGGCGTGAACCCAGGAGACAGAGGTTGCAGTGAGCCAAGATCATGCCACTGCACTCCGGCCTGGGAGACAGAGCAAGACTCCGTCTCAAAAAAAAAAAAAAAAAAAGTGGGTGGAGGATTATGAACAGACACTTCTCAAAAGAAGACATTTATGCAGCCAACAGACACATGAAAAAATGCTCATCATCACTGGCCATCAGAGAAATGCAAATCAAAACCACAATGAAATACCATCTCACACCAGTTAGAATGGCAATCACTAAAAAGTCAGAAAACAACAGGTGCTGCAGAGGATGTGGAGAAATAGGAAACACTTTTACACTGTTGGTGGGACTGTAAACTAGTTCAACCATTGTGGAAGACAGTGTGGTGAATCCCTCAAGGATCTAGAACTAGAAATACCGTTTGACCCAGCCATCCCATTACTGGGTATATACCCAAAGGATTATAAATCATGCTGCTATAAAGACACATGCACATGTATGTTTATTGCGACACTATTCACAATAGCAAAGATTTGGAACCAACCTAAATGTCCATCAATAATAGACTGGATTAAGAAAATGTGGCACATATACACCATGGAATACTATGCAGCCATAAAAAAGGATGAGTTCATGTTCTTTGTAGGGACATGGATGCAGCTGGAAACCATCATTCTGAGCAAACTATCCCAAGGAGAGAAAACCAAACATCGCATGTTCTCACTCGTAAGTGGGAACTGAACAATGAGAACACTTGGACACAGGATAGGGAACATCACACACCGGGGCCTGTCGTGGGGTTGGGGAGGGGGGAGGGATAGCATTAGGAGATATACCTAATGTAAATGACGAGTTAATGGGTGCAGCACACCAACATGGCACATGTGTACATATGTAACAAACCTGCACGTTGTGCACCTGTACCCTAGAACATAAGGTATTAAAAAAAAAATTCATGGGAAGAGCATGCAAAAAAAAAAAAAAGAGTTCTGTGTCTTGCAGGACACAGAACTGCAAGAAAAGGATTTGGGGATTGGTTTGGTTAGGCCCGTGAGATTGAGTTCAGTGCTGAGCTCCTTGCCAATGAGAATGGGATGCTATTAATCCACAGTCTGTAGTGGCATCACAATTAACCAAGATATCACTGTGGTTGACAGTGATGAAGGTCCAACTGAAGCAAGTGTCTTGAGAGCCCAGAGAGCTGCTATACTCGACCTTACAGCAACAGTGATCTAACTATAAAAATTGTGATGTGAGATGGATTATTAATAAGTGCCCTTGTGCACTTACAGAAAAAAATTACAAACTCAGGTCCCTTAGCCCTCACAATAGGGTATGAGAGCCAGAAAGCATCCATGACAGCCCTAAAAGCAGCTCTTGCGCCTAAAAATCAAACACAAAATGTAACTGTGTGGATTGCTAAGTGAAAATTAAGAGTTGACTTCTCAGTCTCATCAAATTTCTCAAAAGTTTTACCATTGATTGGTTAAGGAATAAGATTCTGAAACCTGGAATGAGGACATCTGGTTGAACTCTGAGGAAACTGATAATCTTGAATCCCCAAGTCACTCTGAGCCTCCTGTTACCAGTGGAAATAGTCTGCCCTCCACAGACTAGGCTTCCTCTGCTTGAAAACCCTGTGATAATAAACCCTGGAGTGTGAATCTCTTAGTGCTTTCATGCTCAACAGTAAAGTTACCAGAAAACTACAGCAGACAAAAAAGAAAGAACAACTGAAGATATAATGTAGGTTTGGGTTACTCTAACAACTAAAGAATCCTAACCAGCTAAGTGAGCTTCTGGCTGAGGGTAGGGAAAAATATGACTGGGTCATGGAAGAAGGAAGTTATAGCTATCATTTACAGTCTCACGACCAAATACAGAACAAGGATTAGTAATTTTGCTTATTTTATGTGCTTGTTTTATGTATGTGCTTATTTGTATATATTAAGTTTACTTTTTCTCTTTCCCATTTCTATTTCATATACCAGTTGTTGGAAGTTAAATTTGCAATTTAGTCTTTATATAAGAGAACATTCAGTGTGACTATGAATTTATGGAGTAATGCATAGCTAGTAATAGATACAATGACTCTTGGAACTAGCCATCTGCTCATTCTGGGGAAAGGGTGAAACTTCAATTGTAGTAATAGCTGTATTTTGTGGGGTGAAAATACAATTCTATTGATGGATGGAAATTTAAACGTGCATTGTAAGGTATGTATGGAAGCCAAGTTGTCAACGTGCTGGAATGTTCCATTTATGGAATTATCGCTCCACAAATCCAAATTCACTATTGTGTCAGCTCTATGAAAATCTGGGCTGTTTAAATACTTTCCCTCCTAACAGCTGGCATGATGTTAAGCTTTGTTCACAGGGGATGTTGAAGAACACTGCTGGAGGAAAGGGCTTTCCTTCTGTCCCAGTGTGCTTGCTTGACAGAGCACACTAGGACTAGTGTGATGTTCATAGCTTTCTCTAGCACTAGACTCTTACAGTGCACACAGCTTCTCTAGCAGCCAGTTCCTGTAATGCACTTAGCAGGGAGCAGCCTCCCCCAGCACCCATGTTGGACAGTTCTGCAGCACAGTGCTTCCACTCAGACACCTTCCTATGAATAGCTCTCCTCAGCACCCTAAGAGAGCTGACTTCCAGCAAGTTATACCAGCACATACCACAGTGACTTCTCTCTCATATAGCAAGCCACCGTGGTGCCATTTCCATCAAGGTCTGGATCTCAGCCCTGAGGTAGACTAGGCACTCTTCCTTGGATTGTCCTAGCTTTGCCTGACAGGTGGTGGCTGCTCCTTATACGTGCTTTTCACATATTCTTTAGAATTATTTTTATTTCCTCCTAGCCAATCCCTTGTTATTCTAATTCTTTGTTCTAGTTTAGAATTCTTTATATTGAACTTTCCCATTGCGAGACAGGAAATGGGAGGTAAGATCCTGTTATCTGTCCCTTTCCTTCTCACATAGCTATAATTACGAATCTCCTCCAATTCCCCATATGTACTACTGAAGATAAAACCTGCTTGTAAGAACTCATCTGTGCTACACATAAACAGAAATAAAGGATATTATTTATAGTAACTTTCATTTGGGGAGGTTATTCCAGGCTAATTATGCTTTGATATATGTTTGTCTTAATGGGTTATCTCTTTCTAATGATTATCTGCACATCTGCAGTGCTAATAACACCTCAAATTTCATATATGTAAAAATAACTTATTGCCTTGGTACTGTCATATATTTAAGATAATCCAGGATCACTTATAAGCAACACAAGCAAAAGATAGCATTTTACAGCCACTGCTATGAGAATCTATAAAAATTAAAAAAAACAAAAACAAAAAACTATCTACACCTTTAGGCAGTACAATGTATTTACAATAGTTAGTCCAAGAGTCAGAAAGACAACTAAATAGCCTAAATCACCCAATCTAGAATACATGTAGGTTTAAAGTAGCATAATCCTTTATCAGCACAAAATTTTGTTCTGAAGAATAAAATACAATTCAGTTTTTAAAGAATGAAGATAGCAATACTGATTCTGAATGACCATCACTGAATCCAGATTTGTTCACTGATTACATCACTTAGTTGACTGTTGATTTGAATAAACCTATATGAATATACCATTTACTGAGAGCTTCCCAATACAAGCAGCTATTTTGCTAAAGGCTTTAACACAATCTCACAACAACCCATCAGGTAGATTTTATTATTCCCATTTTGTAAATGAGGAAGCTGAAGCTTAGAAAGGTTAAGTGAATTGTCCAAGGTCACACAGCCTAATTCTTTAACACAAAAGTCCATCTTCTTAATCTCCACATTACTGCCTTCCGAGTGCCTACGCCTGGGTATATACAGGTGCTATTGTATATAAAGACTTTACAAAGGGCCCGTGGGTATG
The DNA here is from genome assembly GCF_007565055.1 of Rhinopithecus roxellana. Classification (NCBI taxonomy): domain Eukaryota; kingdom Metazoa; phylum Chordata; class Mammalia; order Primates; family Cercopithecidae; genus Rhinopithecus; species Rhinopithecus roxellana. The sequence goes on along the minus strand of NC_044551.1, from coordinate 25,345,384 downwards.
GACAGTCTTAAGATAATCAGTTTCAATAAGCTTTCATAGGTAATCTTTCTTCAAAATGATCCACATAAGAATGCACCTGCAGTATATCATGCTGGTTCTCTGTTCTAACATTCTGTTTATACTTACCTTTCTTCCACTTTATAAATAAAAGCACACTTCTTACCCATTCAGGGGGACAATCTGAAGTATTGAGGTAGAAGTGAACTCTAATGACTAAGTAACAAATCTTTTGGGTGGCTTCCAATCCCTTGCTTAAAAAACAAAACAAAACAAAACTGAAGGAATCTAAGGAATACCTAAACAACTTAAGTTGATGTGATTCTTGGCAAATATCTCAAAAGAATTCAGTGACAATGCCATAATAAACTCCTTCCATTCCTGTTAATTTATTTAGGTGAACAACATTTTTCAACCTTACATTCATAAGATGAAAATCAGAAGTAAAACTTATGCTGAAATGTTTCTCATTTCAGTAATAAATAAAATTCACTCATAACTGGGAAAGGAAAATGCCTCCATCTCATTAGATGCATTTCCTACAAAATACTTACCAAAATTCATAATTTATTTTTGATCATTTGGATACTATTAATTGTAACTCAATTTAGCCACTTTTTACATTAAAAATTTTAAACATTTTTCTAGCGAAGAAGTATGATAAAGTAAATAATACTACCTAGATTTATGCTGAAAAATTTTAGATGTCAACATAAACGTGCAAGGGGATTTTTTCAAAATCCATTTTCAGAAGTAGAAAAATTTCAAAAAGTTAAAGATGTTTAATGTTTTATCCTCTCCTCACTCAAATTAGAGACACAGATATAAGGAGACAAAGACATATTGCCAGTATTTTCACCAAAAGCCACTACCTGAATAGAATGATCAATCTAGTATTGGAAAAATACCAGAAATGAAAGCAACTATTTCCAAAAACTTATAGGGCTGCTTGAGAAACAAACAAAAACAAGCAGTTTTGTTTTTGTTTCACTTAAAGAGTGTTAGTGTTAAATATAAAAGAAATAATCATAGATTATTTTTGTTTCATTTAAAAAAATGATTAAATAAATGCATACTGAACACAGAAAAATAAGATTTCTAGAGTGACAGGAAGACAACTGTATTGATTTTCTAGGAGTGAAACATTTCAATCAAATTTGAATAAATTAAATCGGAGCACTAAACTGTGAAGAAGCTGATAAGCCTTAGAGAAGAGAGATGCTTAAAGCCATTAAACAGAGGTAGAAGTATAGACTGGTAGGAATAATGCCACTGGGTTCACTACTGGTAGAAGCCAACAATGTTTGAGACTGTAAGCTCTTACTTGCCTCGTCTTAGTTTACTGCTAGTGTCTTTACCTAGCATGACCTCTCAAGACCAGTCTCTCTGGCTCTTCTTTCCAGATGCCAAATGTCACATTCCCCACTAGTAATACATAATAAAACATTTCATTCTCAACACTTCTTTTTAAAGTTATCTCCATATTATAGGAAATCATAAACCATTAGCATAAAATGAAAGACTAAATGTTGTGAAATCAGACCCTAGAACAGACCTAGCACAAGGAAATGAGTGATCCTTAATCTTTATGTATTTCTGATGCAAATTACCATGCTATACCATTATTTCTTATGTGTCACAGAATTTGACAAGGCAGGTTAAATAATTTCGCAAAAATCCTAAGTGTATCCTATCTCATGATGTTCTTTCTGACTTTTTTCCTAGTATAGAGCATTTCTGCTATGGTTACTTTGAGAAAAACATTCATCGTAAAGCATAACTGAAAGCAATCTCCATGGACAATTACATATGTAAAAAAAGTGATGACAAAGCAGAGCTAGCATAAATGTATGTGAACATGTACATGCATGCATGTGTGTGTGCAAATGGATAGGTATCTAATATCTATAGATATGTTATATATATCTTATGTTATATCATAAGCTTATGTTATATATAGCTTATATATACTATATAGTATTACTAGGTACACTAGATATGTTATATATAGCAATGTATAATATATACTATATATGTAATATATATAGTATATAGTATATATGTAATATATAGTATATATAGTACGCACTATATATTACAAATTAGAGATAATTTAAAGACAAATATATCTAATAGAGATATATCTAATATATATTATATATTAGAGAGGTAATATATTAGATATATAAATATATTATTAAATATATCAATATTAGATAGGTACCTGCTACCTAATTTGTCAATCTAAAGCAGACTTTCTGGCTGGGCACGGTGACTCATGTCTATAATCCCAGTGCTATGGGAGGCCAAAGTGGGAGGACTGCTTCAGGGCAGGAGTTTGAGATCAGCCTGGGTAACATAGTGATACCCTATCTCTACCAAAAAAAAAACAGAAAAAACCCAAACCAGTTCTGATGGCCCATATCTGTAGTCCCCGCTACTTGGGACAGGCTAAGGTGAGCTGATCGCTTGAGCCCAGGAGTTCAGGGCTGTAGTAAGCTATGACTGTACCACTGCACTACAGTTTGGGCGACAGAGTGAGATCTTGTCTCGAAAATAAATAAATACATAAACTGGACTTTCTAATCTCAGAAAATTTAAAGACAAAATATATTATAATGCTCCTAAAAGTTCTTACCAACTTTTTTGTTCTCTCACCTGTGGCTCATTCACCAGTCATTTCTGTACCTATATTTTGGAAATAGTGATTTAAAGAAAGACTTCTTTTAATGAAATCCACTGGTACAGTAGTAGTTCCCAAACATGAAAATACTTGGGCTTTGAACTTAGGCAAATAACATTTAAGAACAGGTTTTTCTGTTTTAGTTAAATAATGAAAAGAAGGCAAAAGAAACTTAGGCAGCAAATATGCCCCATTTATTGAAGTGTGTATATGTTTGTTGGGATTAGGAGGAGCAAATTTCCTAACTGCATTAGGCAGCCAGATAGTATTTAGAAGCCATGAGAAAAAAAGAGATTTGTAATATATCCTTAGCTTCAACTGCATTTCACAAATACACCTGTGCATGTGTATATAAGATATTCACTCTTGTACTTGTATAATTCAATAGAGAAAAAGGTATATTTTCTAAATGTAAGCAAAACATTTTCCATTCTGCAATAAAAACTGAGAAATACTGAAATTTAAGGCAAACTAGCAGGACACCAAGTATAATTTGTATACACATACTGGTGACAATTATCATTCAATAACTGTTACTAAACTTTGATGGAAAAAAGATTCACCTTTTCTTAAGAATAGTCTCAAAATCCCTTTAAACCTTTATCATTTTGTATCCCATCAACTTATATATGGACATTAGCGTTATGAACATACCTCCATAGCCTGGGCTAAGCGTTCTTCTAGTGCCATGTAGGTAAGGAACTGAGGATCCACGTATGAAATAGCTTCGGCAACTCCTAGTCCATCTGCAAAGCCATCAAATAGGCTGAAAAAAAAGAAAGAAAAAAAAAACCAGAAAAACAAAACTCACCACTATGATTTGGGAAATCTTATGCTAAGGACATAATTGTATTAGCATATTGACAAGCCAATAAGCATGCTGTGCACAGAAAACCTTAAAATATTTTAATACCAACTTGTAGGGTCAAATTACAACTGGATATTATGCTTTGAGTGTCTAGATTTGCTTAGCCTGGAGAAGAAAAGAATTATTGAATGATAATTGTCACCAGTATGTGTATACAAATTATACTTGGTGTCCTGCTAGTTTGCCTTAAATTTCAGTATTTCTCAGTTTTTATTGCAGAATGGAAAATGTTTTGCTTACATTTAGAAAATATACCTTTTTCTCTATTGAATTATACAAGTACGAGAGTGAATATCTTATATACACATGCACAGGTGTATTTGTGAAATGCAGTTGAAGCTAAGGATATATTACAAATCTTTGTAATATAATATTACAAATATTATATTTTCTGTGTGGAAGGAATGTTTCTTCTGTTTCTTGAATGTCTACTATGGTGCCATCCCTGTGTCAGGCACCTTTGCACACCTACTATGTCTTACTGACTTCAGGGCTCTCTCTTTGTACTACATCTTACTGCTAGATGAAGGAGTTTCAGTATTTCAAGGGTGGATGGATTCAGTAATTCTTAATATTAATTCCAAAATCTGTGATTATATGAGCATGTCTGTTGCTTTGTATCATGTGATACTTGATTTCCAGATACTGCTAAACTATAACATACTCTTTCTAAGAACCATTTCTGTGTCCCTCGGCAATAGATGGGTAATTTTAATTATGACACATGGGTTGACATCAAAATGATTTTTGAGCTGGTTGTTTGTGGATGTTTAGGACTATGATATTCAAATATGATAGGATATGGAAGTCAACAAGTTTGTCTTTAGACAAAATAAGCTCAGTTTTGGATCTCTTGGACTTAAGAGGTGGTAGGAATACATCTACTCAAAGTGCCCCACAGACAACTAGAAATGTAGGTCAGGAGCTTCAGGGGAGTTTAAGATTAGGCCACCTCCATTATTATACAGCTTGAAAAATATCTAGCTCCTAACTGCTCATTTTTATTATAATTTTCTCTAAAAAACCGTTAAGCTCCTAGAAGGAAAACATGTCTCACTTTGGTCCTATTCTCCTTCCTCTACCCCTGAACACATCGAGATTCCTCCCTTTCCTCTAGTCTTGGAAATACTAAGTATTTCAAAATTTGAAAACCGTAAGCATGTCCTTGGTCCTCTTCTCTCTAATCTGGCTCCCTTGGAAATTATTAATATATTCAAGCCCATTTTCTTCAATTATCCTCTCTGCAGGTAATTCCTAAATCTCTACCTAATTCCTAAACTCCCCTGAAGCTCCTGACCTACATTTCTAGTTGTCTGTGGGGCACTTTGAGTAGATGTATTCCTACCACCTCTTAAGTCCAAGAGATCCAAAACTGAGCTTATTTTGTCTAAAGACAAACTTGTTGACTTCCATATCCTATCATATTTGAATATCATAGTCCTAAACATCCACAAACAACCAGCTCAAAAATCATTTTGATGTCAACCCATGTGTCATAATTAAAATTACCCATCTATTGCCGAGGGACACAGAAATGGTTCTTAGAAAGAGTATGTTATAGTTTAGCAGTATCTGGAAATCAAGTATCACATGATACAAAGCAACAGACATGCTCATATAATCACAGATTTTGGAATTAATATTAAGAATTACTGAATCCATCCACCCTTGAAATACTGAAACTCCTTCATCTAGCAGTAAGATGTAGTACAAAGAGAGAGCCCTGAAGTCAGTAAGACATAGTAGGTGTGCAAAGGTGCCTGACACAGGGATGGCACCATAGTAGACATTCAAGAAACAGAAGAAACATTCCTTCCACACAGAAAATACACTGCTTTCTAAGGTGGTATGTACCAGGGCGGGATAGCACTACTACGAATTTAAAACATATTAAGTGTTCCTACTTGCAACTTTTGCTCTGTTGCTGTAATTCTGCCTGCTGAAACAACATAAATTGTGTCTTCCTTCTCTTTGCAAAACAACCCTTCAAACGACTGAAGACAACTATCTCCCAATAATTCTTTTCTTCTCCAGGCTAAGCAAATCTAGACACTCAAAGCATAATATCCAGTTGTAATTTGGCCCACTACAAATAATCAGGTAAAAATTCTAACATCATGTACTTGGCAGTCACCATGGTAGTAACTGTTTCAGGCCGGGTGTGGTGGCTGTAATCCCAGCACTTTGGGAGGTCAAGGTGGGCAAATCACTTTGAGCTCAGGAGTTCAAGACCAGCCTGGGCAACATGGCGAAAGCCTACATCTACAAAAAATACAAATATTAGCCAGGCATTGGTAGCTCATGCCTGTAGTCCCAGCTACACGCAAGGCTGAGGCTGGAGAATCACTTAAGCCTGGGAAGCAGAGGTTGCAGTGAGTCAAGTTTGCACCACTGCACTACAGCCTGGGTGACAGAATGGGACCCTGTCTCAAAAAAAAAAAAAAAAAAAAAAAAACATAAAACAAAAAACAAAAAAAACAAAAAATTGTTTCAGACAAGAACCACTAATAGGTGCTAAAACTAGTGGATGGAAATTTGACAGTTTAAGAAGAAACATGTTATTTACAGTCTCAAAGTATCTTCACGCTAGAAGCCTATTGACTACAGTTGACCCCTAAACAACAGGGGCTTGAGGTGGGTATAGGTGGGTACCCTTAACCTCAGTTTTTTTTACACCTCTGCCACCTCTGAAATAACAAGACCAATCCCTCCTCTTCCTCTTCAGCTTACTACTCAACATGAAGACAGCAAGGATGAAGACCTTTATGATGACCTACTTCCACTTAATGAAGAATAAATATATTTTCTCTTTTTATGATTTTCTTAACATTTTCTTTTCTCTAGCTTGCTTTATGTAAGAATACAGTATGTAATGCGTATCACATACAAAACATGTGGCAATCAACTGTTTACTTTATCATAAGGCTTCTGGTCAACAGTGGACTATCAGTAATTAACCTTCTGAAGAGTCAAAAGTTATGCTTGGATTTTCTAGTGCACAGGGATCAGCACCCCTAACCCCTGTGTTGTTCAAGGGTCAGCTGTATAAAAGGATAAATGACAACTGTAAAGAAATCTGACAGATAACACCATAACCAAATCAGATTTTGTATCACCAGTAATGGGTTGATTTGACACCATGTATTTTCTGATATGTACTGCAAAGGACAAAACATCACTTCTAGGGTGTTTCTGCTAAAAATTCACAACTCAAATCTATTCATGACAGACAAATACACCCTAAGGGATATTCTAAAAAATAAATGACCTGTACTTTTTAAAAATCTCAGGGTAACGAAAAACAAAGACAAAGGAAATGTCCACATTAACAGAGACTAAAGAAACTCGTTAACTAAATACAACGAAAAATCTAATACAAAGATTAGACCAGAAAAAAATTTTACTCTAATGGCACTGGTGGAACAACTACAAACATCTAAATAAGGTTTGTAGATTAGATGATATTGTATCAGCATTAATTTACTGACTTTGACAATTTTATTTACTGTGTTATGTAAGAAAATGGTCTTGGATTTGGAAATTCATTCTAGATTATTTACAAGTAAAGAAAAAGACATCATGCCTGCAACTTACTCATAAGTGGGTCAGAAAAAACCTTACTATAAGTATAAACAAAGGAAAGAGAATGGTAACACAAACGTGGTTTTAAAATGTTAGCATTTAGGAAATCTTAGTGAAGGATATATGAGGATTTTTGTACTATTTTTGCCACTTTTCTGTAAGTCTAAAATTATATCAAAATATTTAAAAATTCTATTAAACCACAGTTATATCCACACAGAATTAACTTCTCACAATCTTATTAGGTTAATAAGAACTCAATTTCTTACAGGAAGACAGAGAAGTTAAGGAGTTATCAAAGAATAAACAAATGGTAGAGTTGGGATTTGTCGGTATCTGAAACGATGATTTCTCTGTGTCACTTCCTACCACACCAAGCTATCAGGTACTCTTGAGTATTCTGAACACTAATGCAACTTCAATGAAAACAAGTAAACAAACTTGATAGAGGAGTTTTTCCATTTTCCTTCAAACTAAATTAACAAACCAAAAGGCTTCACTTTTTTCCTAAGCAGTGGTGAAATGAAAACACGTGTGCCAAAGTTTGACTTCAGAGACAAGAACTGCTGCTCTTTGCCATGGCTTTACCCATAGCATGCTATTTTAATATGGAAATGAAACCACATTTTCACCTTATCAACCTTTAGACATTGCCACATAAATTAATGTAGTATCATATAAGCAAATAATGAGGTGTGGACATACAGCAACCTTCAAAATTTGTGTCTTAAAATTAATGCTAAAATGTTTCTATAATTAAAAAAAAAAAAAACTACTTTGAAGCTCTGTATATTTTTGGACCATTAGTAAGGTTTCTAAAACCTTAACACAACAGCCATGTCTAGAAAGATCATCAGTGAACTAGAACCTAAAGTAATAGTTTCTCAAATTTAAGTTCAAATTATATTCAGAGGCTGGGCATGGTGGCTCACACCTGTAATCCCAGCACTCTGGGAGGCCAAGGAGGGCAGATCACTTGAGGTCAGCAGTTTGAGACCAGCCTGGGCAACAATGTGAAACCCTGTCTGTACTGAAAATATAAAAATTAGCTGGATGTGGTGGCAGGCGCCTGTAATTCCAGCTACTTGGGAGGCTGGGGCAAGAAAATCACTTGAACCTGAGAGGCGGAGGTTGCAGTGAGCCGAGATCACACCACTGCATTCCAGCCTGGGCAACAGAACGAGACTCCATCTCAAACAAACAAATTATATTCAGCAAAAACTTCCATTATTCTTTCAAATTTTTAGGTAAAACAACCTTTTTGGAAGTTATTTGGAAATATGTATCCATACCTTGAAAAATACTACGTATCTCAGTAATGTCACTTTCAATGATTTGTCCTAAAGGAAAAACCAGACGTATAGAAAAACTTTTATGCAGGATGGGGAAGAAAAAGCTCACTGCACTATTTCAATGAGTCAATAATCCGTTAAATCTTAGTGCCCCTATAGGAAGGAGCATCTTCGTAACAGAGCTGTAAAACAATTATTTTTAGAGTCTTGAAAATGTGCAACAGAAAAAATTCCTTCATATGAAACCATAATTGTCTCCCAACATGCATAGATGATGCTAAACAAATGATTCTTTCAACTGCTGAACACTTTGAGGAATTACTTTGCATAATGGAGACAGAAGACTTCCGAATTAATAAGGAGTGCAGTAAAAAGGCAATGGGGAGACAGAGAGGAAGGAAAAGAGAGAAGCATCAAGATCAGCAAGACTGGGACTAGGTAAAGCGGCTTATTCTCCATAACGTATGGGAAGCCAGAAAATGTGTTTTAAAGTATGAGAATGTTTAAGGTAGAATTACAAATTGCATGGCTGTAATGAAATACCATTTCTACTTCCCCAAAATGGTGATAAAAGTCTGTTCTCCACACATTTTTCCCCCCTTGGGAAGTAAGAATAGGAAAGGGCAAGGAAGATCTCAAGATGTTCAGTTTCCCATCTGGAACAATCTGGAGAAGTACAGAGAAGTAGCTAGCACACACAGAAAGAAAAATTAAAGACACAAAAGAGGGCTTAAAACATATGTTCCGGAAACCTGAAGAGATTCAGGAGATATACCTGAGTTTTTTCTTATTTATTTTTCTGAATTTTCTGTGAAGGAATTTTAACTGGAAAAACACAAAATTCTTAAAAATATATTTGTACAGAGAAAGAAACAAGGGTGAGTACATCAAGATATCTTTTTTGCCCCAGAAAAAGTAAAAAAAAGGGGATCAGTTAGGACACCCTTTCTACATCTCAATAGCTACCTGCTTTCAGTGGACTATTACACACTTTAAAGACACTATAAACCAAAACAGTTAAATTCTGAGCATTGTATCATAAGTAGTAACAATTCCAGAATACAATTCACTTATATGTTACTTTCATTTGAAGCTGACTATTCTTTGTCAAGCATAAAGTAAATTAAATGCTTTCAACATCTCCTGGAAAGTAATATTTTATCTTCCATATTTTACATACAGAGAAGGAAAAGGAAGAACAGGGAAGGAAAACTATTCTTACAGTTTTCTGATTCAACCACAGGTTTTAAAATTCAAGTGGTATTCATTAAGAAGCTATTTTTGAAAGAATTATGCTAAGTGCTACAGGGCATACAAAGCAAAATTTTAAAAGTCAGAAATCTAAAACTCAAAAAATGTGTATAAGTAACTAGGATATAAGGTGAGTTTCAAGAGAGCTAAAGGTCAAAGGAAGAGGTCACTCACTGGAGGAAGTAGGAAAGGGTCCAAGTAGGAAGGAACATTTGAAATGAGCTTTGAAGAAGAGGAGAACTAACAGATGGGAAAAATTAGAATATTTCTTAGCTAGCAGAGATTTAATTTTCATAATTTAGAATCATGAACTCATTCAACTCAAAGAGTCTAATTAAGTATCCTAATAAAATCATGCTACATACCTCCAATCCACATCTAAGTCTTCACTCACACTGGAGTCATCCTCCAGGTTATTGTTACCATCCAACATGAAAGCTGGCTGTGCAAATTCATTGGCAGGTTCATTTCCCTCATCACTGCTGCTTTCATTGACTTCATTGTACTGTAACCAAGGAATTTCTCCCTCTTCCAAGGATGTCTGTTCCCTAGTACAAACATTTTAAAGGAAGAAAAAAATATTATTTTAAAACATACCATAACACTGTCTTTAATTCTATTCCATGCAAGTGGATTATGTTGAGTTCTAAGCTCTTGGTACTTTTATAAATCTAAAAAACTGTCTTCCTTAACTGCAGAATTATGTAAAAAAGGAAAGAAATTAGTTATAGGGTCATATGTCTACAGAAATAGTTCCTAATTACATAGGAACGTATTTATTTTACAAATTATCTATGCTCTGTTTTCTCCTTCTGTAGGAGAAACATAAGAAAAATCCATCCCTGACTATTTGAATTTTAAAACACTGCTCTTGAGTACTTTCCCTTCACAGTTAAAATCTGAATTCCTTAACCTGGCCTTCAAATCCTTACATAACACATTCTTTCTGCTCAGCCCACTTCTCCAACAGCATCTCTCATCACTCTTCCCCCAGCTACTAGGCTCCTACTGTTCTTTCTACTTTTGCAACACATGGAGATCATTTCTACCTTGGGGCCATTTCCTCTACCTAAAATGTTCTTGCACTGAATGTTTACCTTGCTACTTTCTTTCTGATGTTCATGTCAGATTATAAGTCACCTACTCAGGGAGGCCTGTCTTGAACATTCAAACAGCTCTCCAGTTACTGACTACCACATAACTCTGCTTATTTAAATTATAAAATTTATTTTTGCTTAACATTTTCTTATTTGTTTACTGTCAGTCTACTCCTAATAGAAACTAACTAAACAGGAACAGAGACACACAAATCAATGGTACAGATCAAGAAAATAAGGAGGAGATAAAGGAAGCATTTCAAAACAGGAAGAAAAAAAAGGACTCCATAGGCTAGGTACAGTGGCTCACCCCTATAATCCCAGCACTTTGGGAGTCCGAGGCAGGCAGATCACTTGAGGCCAGGAGTTTGAGACCAGCCTGGACAACATAGTGAAACGCTGTCTCTACTAAAAGTACAAAAAATTAGCTGGGTGAATGCCTAATTTCAGCTACTCAGGAAGCTGAGGCATGAGAATCACTTGAACTCAGAAGGCAGAAGTTGCAGTGAGCTGAGATCACACCACTGCACTCCAGCCTGGGCAACAGAGAGAGACTCTGTCTCAAAAAACAAAAAAGGACTCAACAACAAAATATATTGGGACAACTGCGTATTAGCCTGCAGGGAGGGAGGTTAAATCCCTTAAATAAACTTTAGCTATACTTTTTTGAAGTACATGTGCATATGCACCCCCACCCTCACTTAAACAATGAGTACCAGAGAGTCTTGAGAGAAAATTTTACAAAAATTTCAGTGTCATTCTAAGCATGATATAAAACCCTGAAGTCACAAACAGACTGATAAATTCTACAACGTTCACATTAAAGAAAACACTCATAGAAAAGTCAAAACACCAAAAATTTGGACACAAAACTCAAATTGAGAAAAGTGAACTACAATACAAGAGAGATAAAGGGCTTTTCCTTAATAAATGGAAGCTTAAAATGTAAAAACAAACCGTAAGAAAAACATCAATATATATCAACAGAAAGGAGGCAAAGGTTATATTTGGTTGGCAGAAAAGGAAATTCAAATAGCCCTTAAATATATAAAAAGACGCTCTGCCTCATTTATAATAAGCAAAATGCAAATTAAAACAACTAGGTTTCAACTATTAGCAAAAATAAAAAATTCTGATAATATCCTGTGTGTTGGTGAAACTTTGAAGAAAGGCAACCCATATAGTGTTGGTAAGAAAGTGACAAATTTAAGTTCTTTGTAGGGAAACCTGGCAATAGCTATAGATTAGGTTTATGCATACTCACTGACCTAGTGGTTTGGCTTCCAGTTATTTCTCCTGAACAAGTATGTACAATGTTTTTTTTTTTCTTCAGCATTACTTACAATAACCAAAACTGTCCACCAAATGAAACTGGTATACCCATGTAGCATTATACAGTAAGTCCTCACTTAACTTTATAGACAGCTTCTTAGAAACTGTGACTTTAAGCAAAACAAGGTAGTACTATGCAGATTTTTTTTTTTTTTTTTTTTTTTGAGACGGAGTCTCGTTCTGTCACCCAGGCTGGAGTGCTGTGGCCGGATCTCAGCTCACTGCAAGCTCCGCCTCCCGGGTTCACGCCATTCTCCTGCCTCAGCCTCCCGGGTAGCTGGGACTACAGGCGCCGCCACCTCGCCCGGCTAGTTTTTTGTAGTTTTTTTTTTTTTTTAGTAGAGACGGGGTTTCACCGTGTTAGCCAGGATGGTCTCGATCTCCTGTCCTCGTGATCCGCCCGTCTCGGCCTCCCGAAGTGCTGGGATTACAGGCTTGAGCCACCGCGCCCGGCCGATTTTTTTTTTTTAAATTATACTTTAAGTTCTAGGGTACATGTGCATAACGTGCAGGTTTGTTACATATGTATACTTGTGCCATGTTGGTGTGCTGCACCCATCAACTCGTCAGCACCCATCAATTCATCATTTATATCAGGTATAACTCCCAATGCAATCCCTCCCCCCTCCCCCCTCCCCATGATAGGCCCCGATGTGTGATGTTCCCCTTCCCGAGTCCAGGTGATCTCATTGTTCAGTTCCCACCTATGAGTGAGAACATGCGGTGTTTGGTTTTCTGTTCTTGTGATAGTTTGCTAAGAATGATGGTTTCCAGCTGCATCCATGTCCCTACAAAGGACGCAAACTCATCCTTTTTTATGGCTGCATAGTATTCCATGGTGTATATGTGCCACATTTTCTGAATCCAGTCTGTCACAGATGGACATTTGGGTTGATTCCAAGTCTTTGCTATTGTGAATAGTGCCGCAATAAACATACATGTGCATGTGTCTTTATAGCAGCATGATTTATAATCCTTTGGGTATATACCCAGTAGTGGGATGGCTGGGTCATATGGTACATCTAGTTCTAGATCCTTGAGGAATTGCCATACTGTTTTCCATAATGGTTGAACTAGTTTACAATCCCACCAACAGTGTAAAAGTGTTCCTATTTCTCCACATCCTCTCCAACACCTGTTGTTTCCTGCCTTTTGAATGACTGCCATTCTAACTGGTGCTGAGATGGTATCTCATTGTGGTTTTGATTTGCATTTCTCTGATGGCGAGTGATGATGAGCATTTTTTCATGTTAAACTAAAGAGCTTCTGCACAGCAAAATAAACTACCATCAGAGTGAACAGGCAACCTACAGAATGGGAGAAAATTTTTGCAATCTACTCATCCGACAAAGGGCTAATATCCAGCATCTACAAATAACTCAAACAAATATACAAGAAAAAAACAACCCCATCAAAAAGTGGGCAAAGGATATGAACAGACATTTCTCAAAAGAAGACATTTATGCAGATTTTTAAAAATAAAGGAAATCTACATGCATGAATATTAAACAATCTAAAAAACAGATCTATAAACAAAACAAATAACAAAAGCAAGGTGTACACACATGTCTACACAATGTGCTACCGGCTGTATAAAAAAAATGAAATGGAATGTGTACACATATATGCTTTTATGTGTATAGAAGATCTTTAGAAGTTCAAAAAGGAAGCTGGTTATAATGGCTTTAAATAAAATCTAGGTTAGAAAAAATAAATATGTAATCATAGATTCATCAAAACAAGGCTGCTAGCTCTAAGAGAAAGTCTAAGGATGAAAAATGTGTGAGTAAAACCATAATTTGGCACTATAATAACGTAAAAGACTAATTTTGAAAAACTGGGCTTCTTAAATTACCAACATTCAATATCTCTGCTCTTGCTTTTTCTTTTGCATAGAAAGTTCTTTCTGAACCCTAATTCTCATCTTTAAGAACTCAGCTCAAAAGTCAATTCCAAAGAGATGTCGTCCCTGACCACTCTAATTAATATCTTCATTATTTACCTTCTTTCACATTACTGTTTTATTCCTTTCACAGTAATCATCACAGTGTGTAATGTACTGGGTTTGTATCTTGGTGATCATCTGCCTTTCCTACGACAATGTAAGCTTCATGAAAGAATGTTATTTGTCTTGTTTACTGATACAACTCTAATATCCAAAACAATGCCTGGCACAAAGTAAATGCTCAATAAATATTTGCTGAGTGAATAATTACTAACACAAATGACATATGAATAATTTATACTTAGTAAACTAAACTAACAGTGATTAAAGGCAATCAAATATAAAATCATGAGGCCAGGCGTGGTGGCTCACGCCTATAATCCCAGCCCTTTGGGAGGCCAAGGCAGGCAGATCACCTGAGGTCAGGAGTTCAAGACCAGCCTGGCCAACATGGTGAAACCCCGTCTCTACTAAAAATACAAAAATTAGCCAGGCATGATGGTGGGTACCTGTAGTCCCAGCTACTCAGGAGGCTGAGGCAGGAGAATCACCTGAACCTGAGAGATGGAGGTTGCAGTGAGCCGAGATCGTTACCACTGCACTACGGCCTGGGCAACAGAGAGCAAGACTTTCTCTCTCTCTCTCTCTCTCTCTCTATATATATATATGTGTGTGTGTGTGTGTGTGTGTGTGTGTGTGTGTGTGTGTGTGTGTATCTCATGAAGAAGAAAGAAGTGCCACCTCAACCTAACACTGTCAAAACCAATTATGTTTGTGAATTTCTTTCTTTATAGATTTTTCTATATATTTTATTTCTAGATTTTCTTACAGGATTAATCTCAAGCTGAAAATGTATATGCTTCGAGAAGTACAAGTTTTACTATTAGTCTAGACTGAAAAAGTTCTTTTCCTAAAAAAAAAAAAACAAAAAAACATAATTTACCAAAATAGTTCCCATGAGAGACTAAGAATTAGGATCAATTATCATAGAAAAAATTATCATCAAAAAGATATTCTCCTACAATAAAACATGGTTTCACAAGTTTAACAAACTTTAAAGGAACAAGTAAACTAAGCAACAGATGCAAAGGACAGAAAAAGAAAAAGAAAAGCATAAACATTCTTTTAGCAAAGCAAGTACCAAACTGATATTGAAACAAAAAACTAAAAGACAATTTGCATCTAGGAATCTCAATATAAAAATCCCATGTAAAATATTAGAATCCAGCAGCTCATTAAAATAACAATAAACCATGACTGTGATCAGATTTGGTTTATTTCAAGGAGCAAGGGAAGTTGAATATTAGCAAATCTAATTATAGAATAATTCCTCATGATCAGGGCAAAAGTGAAAAATCATCATGATAATTTTCATTGATGCTAAAAAGACTTTAATAAAATTCAACAAACATTCTTGCTAGAAACCCATAAAATAATAAAAGGTTGGAAGACAGCTACACCCATTCATTTACATCTTGTCTATGGCTACTTTTATACTGCAACAGTAGAGGTGAGTAGCTGCAACACAGACTGAACACAAAGCCATGAATATTTATTATCTAGTCCTTCATGGTATGTTTGACAACCCTTATAGTACTAGAGCTTTCCCATTAAAATGAGGAAAGAACAAAAATGTTAACCATCAATCACTGATATTTTGGAGAGATCATACAATGCAATTAGACAAGATTATGAACACTAGCTTTTGCAACTAACTTTCTCCATTTCTGTGAATGAATCACTGATTTCCCTCGAGGCTGTCCTTTCTCCCTTAAGCAATGACAGTACTAATTTACCCATTCCTAACTTAACCAAAATGACATTTTAGGTGCCCAACTTCTCTTATTAAAGCAAAGTGGAGACATACATTGTGTCTTAATAGAGGATACTGAAATTATCAGTGTTTTCAACTTAATTGTTCTTTTTAAAACACCAAAAGCATAATGAAAAAAATCAGGGGGTCCTATTGGTTCTACATAAGGCTTATAAATACAATTAATGGCATATCCAACATTTGAATGTGATATATACCACTCTTGTACAATATACAAAAAAAAAATCTCACTGTTCTCAGCATACCCTTCCTGAAGAGATAATTCTTGGTTTTCTTCTTCAGGGCCACTGCTATCACTCTGTAGCTCAGGTTCATTCTCATCTTTTCCTGGCAGAGTCTCCCAGCTTTCATCACTTGAGGACTGATCTTTTTCTGTACCAGAAAATCGATGAGGCAAAGAAGCAGACCATTCCCCATCACTGCATTCAGAACTGCAAATCAGAAGAGAAATAAACTATCATTATGTGTTCAGTTATTTTTATCATTTGGGGTGTTAACTAGATGATACAGTTTGGATCTGTGTTCCCACCAAATCTCATGTTGAACTGTAATCTGAAATGTTGGAGATGGGGCCTGGTGGGAGGTTACTGGATCATGGGGGTGGATCCTTCATGAAGAGTTTAGCATTATCCCCTTGGTACTGTTCTTGTGATAGTGACTGAGTTTTCACCAGATCTGGTTGTTTAAAAGTGTGTGGCACCTCCCCCCTCACTCTTTCTTGCACCTGCTCCTGCCAAGTGAGAAGTCTTGTTCCTCCTCTGCCTTCCACCATGATTGGAAGATTCCTGAGGCCCCCCCAGAAGCAGAAGCCACTATGCTTCCTGTACAGTCTGCTGAACTGTGAGCCAATTAAACCTCTTTTCTTTATAAATTACCCAGTCTCAGGTGTTTGTTTATAGCAATGCACGGATGAACTAACACACCCGACATCATGGTATAGAGTGGAGTGCTGATGCCACACATGCTTCGTTAGGTGTTAATTCAATCTTTAGACTATTAAACAAATAAATGCATGCAGCAGTGTGACTCTTTGAAAAGAATATGGCACATGGCAAGTTATGGAACATATCACTTTACTTTTTCTTTCACTACATCCATGGTACCTAGATAGGGGCTTGTCATATTTTAGACATATTTCTAAATAAACTTTTAAGTACAATTTGGTAATCTTAAATGCTACCTGGAATAAATGTAAGTAGACTTACTGCATATCTAATATGATTATAACAACTTTCAAATTATAGTGATAACTAATGACATATTTTCTATGAATAAATTTCTACTATTACCATGTAATAAAAAGTTAACTGTCTTTTTCCTTCCTTTTTCCCAAAGAACTTTTAAAGAAGTGACATTCAAATGCATAAAAAGCAGTACTGGCAAAGCTTTACTGTCCTTAGGTAGGACTGTGAATACGAAGTAAGTTTCAGTTCAGGCCGGGCATGGTGGCTCATGCCTATAATCCCAGCACTTTGGGAGGCTGAGGTGGGCGGATCACCTGAGGTCGGGAGTTTGAGAGCAGCCTGACCAACATAGAGAAACCCCGTCTCTACTAACAATACAAAATTAGCCGGGCGTGGTGGTGCATGCCTGTAATCCCAGCTACTCGGGAGGCTGAGGCAGAAGAACCACTTGAACTTGGGAGGTAGAGGTTGCGGTGAGCCGAGATTGCGTCATCGTACTCCAGCCTGGGCAATAGGAGTGAAACTCCCTCTCAAAAAAAAAAAAAAAAAAAAAAAAAAAAAAAAAGCACAGAAAATTACTTTTTTACACTTAGCTTTAGTCAACTTGGTTACATTTAACTACTCTTAGTTTTTAAAGGATTAGTCATCTTATAACTACCAAAGGCTAAAATATTACTTATCAGTGTTGAAAATAAGTCTTAAATGCCCCCTCCAACCATACCAACCATTCTGGTTAAGAATCTCCTCAAAGATTTCTCTATGTTCACTTGACTTGGAAAATCAAAAACAACAATTTTAGTTTACATTTTTGAAAGGAAGTGATAATTGGTAGGAAATTATATATTTTAAAATGATGATGATTATGTCATTAATATGCAGTTAGTGATTTCTTTTATTAACAGATACACTCAAAGATCAAGATGCTATTAACAAACAGCAGCACTAATCTAAGCTCTGAGAAGTTTAATAGAAGCAAAAATATAAAATCAATTGCCAATTTCCAGTAAACAATGGATGGCAGGGCACTAACATCCCGGAGAAGGAAAGGTATAAAACCTAGGCATAGCAACTAAAAGGTGTTCTTTCAGCTGGGTCTAAGCCAAAGTTCCTTGTATTCTGTACAATTTTCTGTGAATCAAAGAATAATCTAATATAAACAATTTCTAGACTTATGTAAGTGTAAAAATCCAACACAGAAATTAGTTTTAAAGGAGCTTATTCAGCTAAGTTTTCTTGACTAAGAACCTTATAAAATTCAAAGCTACATTACCAACTCCTATTGTAATATGTCTTTAACAATTAGGGTAAGATTTCTACATAAATTTGTGGCAATTCCTAACATATATAAAAGAGAAGCTCATTTAAAAAAAAAGATTTCACTCAGAATATGATCCTGTCCAAAGAGGTAATGTAAAAAGTCCTCACTTTTCCATATTAATCAAATAACTCATGGAATATCTCTAAACTTCAATATAAGAGGAAAGTCTATGATCAATAATCAATAAGCCTATGTTATGGATTGGCAAACTACTACAGGCTTGGGTTCAAACCTGGCTCTGCTGTCTGTTTTTTAATGGTTTGTGAGCTAAAAACAGTTTTTACATGTTTATCTTTAATTCTGCCTCTTAGTCACCAAAGCCTAAAATATTTACCATCTGCTCCTTTAAGAAAAAGTTTCCAGACCCCAGGCCCATATCAGTATTACTCATGATACCTAACCCTCAATGCTAAGGAGACAACTTTTAAATGTATATCCCCAGTCAGCCCCAACCACTACACTAAGCTTTTCCTATCACTAACTACCCTCTAAGCATTTTAAGATTTTTCACCTTTCTTGTCAAAAATTCTATTATAAAATTCATCTGTCAGATGAATCCCTCTCTTGATTTGTTATCTTTTAATGTTATCACCATGCTCTCATTCTGGAAACACTTATTTTTTGACTCTTCACAAACTCCCCACATTCAAATCCTTTCTTACTTTCCATTCTTTCTCTGCACAATGGCTCTTATAGTCTAGCTCCTTTTTCTCCGTTTCTCCTAAAATGTAAAACCCTGGTTCAAATGCTTTTCTCCAAATTAGACCTATATAGTCAATTATTAATTGGTGTTCCTAAATTTAATTCCACTCCCTCAAAATGCATTCTGAATACTACCATCACTTCAATTTACATATCAAACAGTATGTTTACAGTATTACTCCAAAAAACCTTCAACAGCTCTTTTTCCCTAATGCTACTGCTTTAGTTTCACAAACAAGCCATTTGCCTATCACTCTCACAATTTTTGCAGCAGTTGCACATTTACCCTCTGTCTTAAGGTATGATAGTTGAGAATACAGGTCCTGAAGTCAGTTTGTCTGGATTTGAATCCACCACTTACTAGCTATGAAAACCTCTCTATGCCTTTATAGCCTCACATATCAGGTGAATAAAACAACAGTATTTAATAGTTCGCTGGGTTCATGTAAAGGGTATATGAGTTAATATATATAAAACATTTTAACAATGCCTGATAAATAATGAGCCACCAATAACTGTTAGCAAATCTTTTTTTAACATTTTTTTTTAAAACTCAAATACATTTAGTTAGGATAAGCAATAGCCATTAAGTCCTGGATTTGATGTGCTACCTATATTTTACTTTCCATTAACATGGATACATAATGATTAAAATTAAAAACACTGTCTGTGTACCACTTAATATATTTCACCCACTTTGGAAATAGTGGCCTATAGAATAAAAAGTTAAATGTCATTGAATAGCACTTATAATTTACTGCTATCTGATCCCAGTACTTACTTGCATCCAACTCATGAATGCTCTATTTCAAACAGTGTCCTTAAAGTGTGAACTTTCACTACAACCATTCGTCTTGCCATCAGGAACATCTTTACAATCACTTCACCTTTCCCCCACTTCCAGGCTCAGATCAGACTCTATTTCTTTCAAGACCTTCCTGTATAAAATCACTTATCTTGATTTTCAATTATTTCATGAACTAGACTTCTTGTTTACTCAGTGCAGCTCACTACAACACAGCTGCTTCTTTAACACTGCAATTATTTTTCATAATAGTGCAGAGAAATCAAAGGAAATGGGTACTGAGAAAAGACAAACGGATGTGGGAATCAGGAGGTCACCACTGACATTAAAGAATATAGGGCCGGGTGCGGTAGCTCACGCCTGTAATCCCAGCACTTTGGGAGGCCGAGGCAGGTGGATCACCTGAGGTTGGGAGTTTGAGACCAGCCTAAGCAACATGGAGAAATCTGGTCTCCACTAAAAATACAAAATTAGCTGGGTGTGGTGGCGGGCGCCTGTAATCCCAGCTACTCAGGAGGTTGAGGCAGGAGAATCGCTTGAACCTGGGAGGCGGAGGTTGTGGTGAGCTGAGATGGTGCCATTGCACTCCAGCCTTGGCAACTAGAGCAAGACTTTGAAATAAATAAATAAATAAATAAGAAAGAAAGAAAGAGAAATAAAATTAGCCAGGCATGGTGGTGCACACCTGTAGTCCCAGCTACTCAGCAGGCTGAGGCAGGAGAATCGCTTGAACCCAGGTGGCGGAGGTTGCAGTGAGCTGAGAGTGCACTGCTGCACTCCAGCCTAGGTGACAAAGCGAGACTCTATCTCAATAAAAAAGAATATAGAAACAATATTAGGAATTGGATTTCAAGACAGTAAGAAGAGTGGATAGTGACAGAATAGAGGCAGTGGGTATGGAAAACTTTTTCTTAAAACTCAGCGGTGGAAAAGAAAACACAAACAGGCAAATAACAGAGAGAGCAAGAAAAAGTAAAGGTTTTCTTCAAGATAGAGAAAAACTCAAGGTTGAGAGATAGAGGGAAGCAACCTATGAGTAAGGACAATTAGATGAAGTATCAGAAATCACTATAGGTACAGAATGAGAGGGGCTACCTCTCTTCATTGAAGAGGAAATTAAAAATACAAATAAATACTACTATCCCCTAATATGGAGAAGACGAAAATAAGAAAATCCACATTTATACATTTTTAACTTCTACAGGAAAACAAGAAACGAAGTTAACCACTAGGAGTGACAGGAGTACATGGAAGGAAAAACAAAAAGGGAAAAGATTTAAAAATCACTTTTTCACGCCTGTAATCCCAGCACTTTGGGAAGCCGAGGCAGGTGGATCACGACGTCAGGAGATCGAGACCATCCTGGCTAACACGGTGAAACCCCGTCTCTATTAAAAATACAAAAAATTAGCCAGGCGTGGTGGCGAGCGCCTGTAGTCCCAGCTACTCGGGAGGCTGAGGCAGGAGAATGGCATGAACCCGGGAGACGGAGCTAGCAGTGAGCCGAGATCGTGCCACTGCACTCCAGCCTGGGTGACAGAGTGAGACTCCGACTCAAATAAAAAAAAAAAAGAAAAAAAAAGAAAAAAAATCACTTTTTAAGAAGCAACAGAACAAATAGGACACAAAAATGATCATGGAATAGTGAAGATCCATTCATCCTAGATTTTAAAAGTGGGTGAGTGACACATTTAAAAGTTCTCAAAGTAAAAACTAAGTACTACTTTGATCTTCATATGATTCTTCACTGGTACTGACCCCTTTTAGCACTTAAAGTTGTATTTAAAATGCAGATGACTATAATTTACTCAAATGTTACACTGTACACACTTAATTGTGAGCTAAAAAAACTTCATATACAGAATGAAATTATAGACAAAATTTATGTACAAATCCTAGGCAGAAATAAGCTATGGAAACATAAAACCAACCAAAAGCAATCTCTCATTCCATAATTCCCCAAGGTACTTGTTAGTTTGTTCTTCCTGGCATTTATCATAGCCATAAGAAACTCAACTACATGGAGCCTAGGAAAAAGTGAAACTTTAAATATTTTGTTATCTGACATAATCTAAATATTTTGGAACTTTTACCACTATTAACACTGAACTGTAATGTCATACAGTGATACGAATGGATTATGTCCAAATATATAAGTCTGCTTAATTTCATTAATAAGGGCAAGAAGGCTATGATTTTTGAATTGTGCCTGCCTTTTGTCACTTTCTGGTCTTTTTCCTTAATATCAGGATATTGTAATCCCATGAACTCCCTAGCATATCTGCAGAACAAACACATTTACACCTAATGTGCTCCTTCCAAACTTCTATGAACTTGAAAACAAGATAAAAAGGTTTGCTAAAATGTCAGCGCATGTGCTTTAAGATCCGTGCCTTAGCTGCATATAGATGTTTTATTTGCTGTGGGTAGTACCAAGTTCTCAGAGAAACTCTTTCTTTGTGGCTTTCAAGTAACCTACACAGAACAGGAAAGGTACTTAATCAAATATGTATATTTTGTCTTCTTCATAAAGCTAGTGAACGTTGTGGGAACAGGGACCATTACGATTTGCATTAACAGGGCACCTGGAACAAAGTCTGGCACTTAAGAAGATTTCAACAAATCTTTTAATGTATCATATCAAAGTCAACTAAATGGCTAATAATCATTTTATTTCCCAACAACTTCAACAAAATATGTTGTCCCGACATTGTACCTTAAGTAAGGTTTTTTAATTTTAAGCAAAGTTAAGTCCTAAGAACACAAAAATTCTGCAAGAAACCCCAAGTGCTATAAGGAATGGTCAGTAGATGGCCTGCCTCTCTTCAAAGCACTTAGGCCCAAGGTTAAGATGTGCTAGTATTGCTGAAAGGTTTTTTTAAACTCAAGATCTTGTCGTCAAACAGCTACTAAACTTCTCAGGGTGTATTTCAAAAGAGCAGGGTACTAACCTTAGCTCTTTGGTCTAATTCTAAGTCTGGTAATTATATGCTGCCTATTAAAATTCCCCTTGGAGTCCTAATTTAATAAGGTGGGGCTCAATTCCTGTCAAACAGCTCAGAGCAATGCTACTGGCTGCAATGCTTATCCCATAGAGTGTAACATTTCAGATGTGATTAAGTGATCATTTAGAATTTTTCACGGAAGAAGGCAATCATGAATTCATTAAAATACTTCTCTACTTATAAAGAATATATATTCCATATTTTTTAAAAGTAGCCAAAGTTCCTATATCTGAAAATGCTGGCCGGGTGCAGCGGCTCACGCCTGTAATCCTAACACTCTGGAAGGCTGAGGCAGGTGGATCACTTGAGGTCAGGGGTTCAAGACCAGCCTGACCAACATGGTGAAACCACATCTCTACTAAAAATACAAAAATTAGCTGGGCATGATGGCACGCCTGTGGTCCCAGTTACTCAGGAGGCTGAGGCAGAAGAATCGCTGGAACCTAGGAGGCGGAGGTTGTAGTGAGCTGAGATCACGCCACTGCACTCCAGCCTGGGCAACAGAGAGAAACTCGGTCTCAAAATGAATAAATAAATAATAAAAAAATTAAAATGCCACAATGAACTTTAGTTATATTCTTGATGAGTTCTACTTTGGCTATTATAAGCATGACAAAAAAAACTTTTCAAGTTTATCAACTTTTTAAGCTTTACAAAGAAAACTCAAAGTTCACAGACTCAAATTAAGCAGCAGTTCTTATACTTTCCATCCAAAACCTGAGAAGACTAGCATCACCATTTCTCCAATCTACTAATACAAGAAATAGGGAGGATGACAATGAAACATCAGGGAGATGAACAAGGGCAAAATGAAACTAAATAGGAGTGTACAGCTATTAAATTCCAACCTTTAGCTGGCACCATATTAAAAAGGCACCCTGGCAACTATAATCCTTTGCAGGGAATTAGGGTAGAGGAACAGGAAACATCAGCATAGAAATGGAGTTTCTAGACAGAAATAGAACAGTCTGTACAAAAAACTGTACAGATAGTTTGAGATCCTAAAACATATCTTAAGGCTATGGATAAAAATACAAGTACAGTCCTAGGCAGAACCATTATCCTTTAGAATTTATTCTATGATTCTTTAAAACAAAACAAAACAAAAACCTTTTAAGTGTTTTCAGCATTTCAGTGTGTCTTAAAGAATGATCCTCAAGTAGTTCCATCATTTTGGCATACCCTAACCACAGGCTCTGTAGTTAATATATTACTAGCAATTTAAAAGGACAAAGTTTCTATTAACTGTAAATGTTTTTTCCCATCTACACATTGTGCTTGTAAAAAAAAAATATATATATATATATATATATGTGATTTATATATATCATGGTTCAGAATATTGACATCATTTAAGAAAAAAATTAAAAATAAATAAGAACAACAAGAACTACAAATAACTAAGAAAATACCTTATAACTATCAAAAGTCCAGGGTCCTTCAAGGCAAAGAATACACTTCTACCACTGACCACCCCCAAAACAAAGAAAATCAGTTTGAAATCCAGGAGCCAGGAAGACTACCCTTTCTCTAGGGGTTGGCAAACAATGTAACAATTTCATCAACTTCATCATAAGACATTATAACCAACTATAAAAAGCAAGGAAGAGAGGTATATATTTTGCCCAAAATGACAAAGGTACAGCCAAATTAAATGATTCTCCTTAAAGAAGAAAAAGTGTAACTAGGGGAAAAAAATACAAGTACCTTACACTTTCAAAACAAATAAATTATCAAAGACTGTAAGTTTTGTCTTTTTTAAAAAATAGTAATCTAGAGGTATAATATTAGAGACTTGCAATCTAATTCAAAATCTTAGGGCTGAATGTGTTTTGGAATTTTGATATATATTTCCCAGATTTAGAAATACTACTTAACAATCCCCAACGTGGTCCAGGCCAGCACACAGTAATCAAATATAATCATATTTCTGCAGTAAAATATACAAATATTTGAAAAAATACCCTCATTTCAATTCAGAACCAGATGTGCTTATCCAGGAAGTTAACATCAGGTCAGGCTTTGTGTCCAATTTCTGTTTTTAGAAGTGTGGATACTGAATAAAAGACTGTGGCTTGAACTGAAAAAAACTTTACCCTCAGCTTAAAAACAGTATATCATACAAAAATTACTTACTAACCCTTAAAGTTTACAAACTTTGACAGAGTAGCAGAAATTACATTTTAAATATTTTTTATAATAAATTACACATTCTGTATTATAGTAACTTAATTCATATGTCCAAAGAAAACCAAATGAATTGTTTTATGACATGAATTAAAATGCATTCATATTCAAAATGGTATATTTCTTCCTTTATAGTACTTTATAGCTAAAAAAAACCACACAATTATTTCTACTAGCTAATAAAATCTTGCAATTGCACTGTAATTGAGCACCGTCAGGGGTGCAACTAGCTTACAAGGACTCATGAAAATCTGGACACTGAGGTAATGGAAATTCAACAACTGAACAAAGAAATTCTCCATTTTTTTCTTGTTTCTATTGTCTTATGGTTTGGAAAAAAAAGATATAGGTTTGTAAGAGCAATCAGAATGTTTATTATAAGTTTTATGTTCTCTTGAAAATAGCAAAGAATAGTGGTGAACAGTCTCTGGAATACCTAACTAGGCACTCAAAGTCCAGTTCTACCATTCAGTTGCTCTGTGACCTTAGGAAGTTATTTAACGCTCTGTGCCTCAGTTTCCTTATTTACAAAACCTACCACACAGAGTTGTTAATGAGAACTGAATGCTAAGAAAAAAATAAGTAAAAAATAAACTGAGTGATAGGAAGACCACAAGAAGAACAGATAAAGAGGGAAACAAGTGGTATTAGTAACTACTTGGCAATGTTAATGAAGTATTACCACCAATAATTTGTGATATTAATCACTTTTTAAACCCAGACTGGCTTAATGTAGGTTTTTAAAAAATACAATAAATGTTTATCTTACATTTTATTAATTGAAATACTATGAGCTAACTAGCATCTCTATCCCTTTATAATAATTAATAATCATTATCTGAACTTATTTCTGTAAACTACTAAAATCTCAAAAACATTTTTTTGTGAAAAATTCTAATGAGTAGTTTGCATGTATGGTTAGCATTCAGTAAATAAGAATATTTGGTAAGTCAAAATGTCTAATTGCCTGATCTTATCCAATAGCCTAACCATCAAACATGGTTCTAGAAAGAAACCACTTCATTTACTACACAATCTGAAAAAGTACTGGATGTGACCTTACCTGTCTTCATCTTTGTCATAGAGTTGGTAATAATCTCCACAGCCATTCCAAAAGGTGTTACCCACTTCTTGCCTTCCTGCTGTGGCTCCACTTTCTGGTGTTATTTGGTTATTTTCTGTTTCCCTTTGTGTAATAACTCTTGAGTATGGTGGATCCAAGAACATACAGTCATGCTCTCCATCATATTCTTCACATTTTATTAAGAGGTCATCCGAGCCACTTTCCTCAACTTCCAAAGCCTCCCTCCATCTTTGAACACTTCTTTGTTTCGCCTCATGCCTATTAAAACCTGTTTCTTGGTCCACCTGGCTTGAACTTATCAGTTTTCTAACTTTTGGCCTCACTACCTGTTCAGGAGAACTTCCATGGTTCTTTTCCATATCATTGGTATTTTGTTCACTACAAATATGCCCTGGACTGTAGGCTGCATCTTCAGTTGAATTTTCTGTCTGTCTTTCCTGGCTAGTATTGTTTTGTTGTTTCTTTCTAACCATTTCATCTTGAGAAGACCTCTGAATTTCCTGGCTATTCTGATGGACAAACTCAGTATCACCAGCAGAACTTTTCGCTAACGGTACAGAATCTAACTCTTCAAACGCATCTCTTACTTCACAGTTAAATGAGGGAACTGGTGGTGAAAGACCAGAGTATGCCTCTGCCTCTCTGTTTTCCAACTCAAATATTGTATTGCCTAATGACTCTTGGTATCTGCTACCTTCCACGACTTCTGCAGAAAGTTGAAGACGGTCATTATCTTCTCCATGTTTGCCATCTGGATCATAAGAGTCTGTATGAACCAAAGCAATTCCATTTTGGACACTTGAAGCATTACAAGCTCCTGGAGTATACTCTTCCTCAGAGTGATTATGAAGATTTGTACTGCTTCCTAAGGTATCCCTGCCTTCCTCACTATGATGTACTGCAGCAAAGGATTGACCGCTCTCAGTGGTTTGATTCAATGCTGAACCACAAGTGGGAATTTCTTTTTCACTTTTTTCAAATATAGGTTCGCTGGGCAAAGAAGAATCAACTTGATCCAAAGGACTGGAACCTTCATAGAAAACAAAGAAAACATATTTTGAAGGATTAACTCAGATAAAATTTTATGTAATAACTATCACTTAAGTGGAAATCGTACCAATTATTGCCTACTTGAACATATGAGTAAATTTATTTACCAAGCACTTCTATGCTCCTTAACTTAACTGGGGATACAGACTGGTTACTCTATGAGTTCATTTATGTCAATGTATAGCCTTTCACTATCATCTCCCTCACATGTCTTTGGCGGTTTTCTATCTAAATCCTAATATCTTATGCATTCTGCAAGACATATAAAGGAGAAGTTCTTGAGAGGTTATACAATGTGAAGCCTCTCGTAAGTGGAGTCTAGGGTAACCAATCTGCCCTCCCAGTGATTTCCAAACTCACCTTCTTTATTACATGCAGGCAAAAAAACAAAAAAACAAAAAAACCTTCAAAAGTACTTATGACAGATATAATAACTATAGTTACAGATCTAAGAGAAATTAGAACCTATTGTGTTTTGCTGGCAATTCACAAAATTATATCTCAGTATCTAGACATTTATATTAGATTATAAATTGGATTGTTGAATACGTTTGTAATAAGTTAACTTTAGATATGTTATAGTTATGACTGAAAATAACAGATCAACGTTGATTCTTGTCATAGTTCAACTGTGAGAATTCTGAAACACGAGTAAAATTGTATCTATAAATTACTTTAAGCATAAGTATCTTGCATCACCAGTAACAATAAAAAATGAAGACATTAGAGATTTGCTGGAATAAAAATTCATGAATTGTAAAATAACTGAAGTTTGGCCATGACATATTGTAGGAAGGGTTTTTTTATTCTATTTTTTTTTTTTTTTTTGAGACAGAGTCTCGCTCTGTCACCCAGGCTGGAGTGCAGTGGCGCGATCTCAGCTCACTACAAGCTCCGCCTCCCAGGTTCATGCAATTCTCCTGCCTCAGCCTCCTGAGTAGCTGGGAACAAAGAGTTCTTTAATGGGATGACCTTAGTTAGTAATTCAAGTTCTTACATGTGACAGCAAAAATAATCTAGAAATGTCAAGTTTGCTTAGAACAAGAGGAAGAAGACAAATCCAGTCCAAAAATGTGCAATTATGGTACATGGATAGCTGCAAAATACTTTTTCAAAACCACCAAATAACTAAGAAATTTTAATTGAATAAGCCTTCCTTGTCCTTTGGATTTTGTAAGATGATGAAAAAATAAACAAGTCAAGTTAAATTTAGAGATAAATTTAAAGAAAAGTTGGCCAGGTACAATGGTCCATGCCTCTAATCCCAGCACTTCGGGAGGCTGAGCTGGATGGACCACTTGAGGTCAGGAGTTCGAGACCAGCCTGGGCAACATGGCAAAACCCCATCTTTACCAAAAAATACAAAAATTAGTCAGGTGTGGAGGCGCATGCCTGTAGCCCCAGCTACTTGGAAGGCTGAGGCAGGAGAACCACTTGAACCTAGGAGGCAGAGGTTGCAGGGAGCCAAGATCGTGTCATCGCACGCCAGCCTGGCTGACAAAGCAAGCCTCTATCTTAAAAAAAAAAAAAAAAAAAAAAAGGCCAGCACAGTGACTCAAACCTGTAATCCCAGCACTTTGAGAAGCCAAGGCAGGTGGATCACTTGAGAGGTCAGGAGTTTGAGATCAGCCTGGCCAACGTGGTGAAACCCTGTCTCTACTAAAAATACAAAAATTAGCTGGGTGTGGTCACAAACACCTGTAGTTCCAGCTACTAGGGAGGCTGAGGCACAAGAATCGCTTGAACCTGGGAGACGGAGGTTGCAGTGAGCCAAGATTGCACCACTGCACTCCATCCTGGCCAACAGAAAGTGACTCCATCTCAAAAAAAAAAAAAAGAAGAGAAGAAGAAAAGTTATTTAAATATCATATGCAGGGAAAAAATATCTCTACTTGATCCACGTTTTTAAAAATTTCAAAACATTTCTTTTTGATGCAAAGATGATTTCCTTTGGCTGAAGGTTATGACATTGTAATAACTACTATGACAGTGTAGTTATATTTTAATGACTGGCTATATACTATTTTCTTCTATGTTTAAATATATATACCATTAATGTTAAATTCAGTAATAATTTCAAAATAGAATTTCTTGATAGGAAGTATGCTGCATTTACACTCACAGACATGCATAATACCCACCCAAAAACTTAATTATAAGATCAATTCCTATATAACTATTAATAACCTTTAAATAATTATATGTTACACACCTGAGGAATTTTCCTTTGGAACATCATCTAGTTCCAACACTTCATAGTCATCACCAGCCCGACCTAAGCTTCTTTCATGCCTGGTCATACATGGTTTAAAACTGACATAAGCATGTCTTCTTCCATATCTCCTGCCTGTAATTGTCTGATATCCTCCTGCTGGTTTGGGCCAGGCAGCCTTACCAGATTCTTGGTCCATTGCTGAAAAAAAAAGTTAAAAAATTAAAACAGGAACAGCAATGAGCTTTATTCTGGCAACCTGTCGGGGAAAACTACTTCAGTTTATATTTTATTACTTATCAAATCATATGCTTCTGAACATGAAGTGTATCTTACTAGTACTATAAAACATTATTCTTCACACACTAGAAAACTAAACATGAAGTACTATATAATAAGAGTTAGTGGCCTCTTCCCTTCAAAAAACATGTTTTAAAATTTGGTTCAAGATATTTCAGATTTTTATAATGAAACCTACCAAAAAATGTTTTCCACATGCCAAATTATTATACTGCCAAAGCTCTTTATGGACTGGAGATCTTCCAAATTAAGTACCTTATATATTAATATAAGTGCTCAATACATATTTGATTAGTCAATTACTAGCATATGATATGATGGTTTCAATTACTTTAAGAATGAAAACATTTATGTCAAAGATAACAAGTAACCTCTTTAAATGGTATCTGTACCCTGAAGAATCAACCAGACCACAAAAAATATGTTCCAAAGATTAACGTCAGATAAAACTATCCAAAACAAAACAGCAATGATCCAGGTCAAACACACACTACCCTGCCTTCAAAACTACCAATGAATGGTATATGCTACGGTAAGAAAAGCCATCAACATTTAAATGACTTGACTATTAAGTTTTGATGACTGAGGTAAACAGCAGCAACTTTCACTAAGTAGTTCATTATTATACACACACATATATTAAGTGTAAGTTTAGTCAATTATATATTACATGTACTACACAGCAACTAAACAAAATATTTTCTCACAGCATATGGTATAGTTAATAAATGCAACAGTTGCTGGGGGTAGTGGCTCATGCCTGTAATCCCAGTTCTTTGGGAGGCTGAGGCAGTCGGATCACTTGGGGCCAGGGGTTCAAGATCAGCCTAGCCAACAAGGCAAAACCCTGTCTCTACTAAAGATACAAAAATTAGCTGGGCGTGGTGGCACATGCCTGTAATTCCAGCTACTCGGGAGGCTGAGGCATGATAATCACCTGAACCCAGGAGGCGGAGGTGGCAGTGAGCCAAGATTGCACCACTGCACTCCAGCTTGGGTGACAGTTTGAGACTCCATCTCAAAAAAAATGAATAAATGAATGAATGAATGAAACAGTTACATAATTTTTTAGTTGCATTAAAATAAGAAATATAATCACTTCCAAGAAGGAAACAGAAACAACATGTATTTACAATACACGCACATATCAAGTATAATAATATCAAGTGTTACACTTACTTAACCCCATCAGTAATCTTGAGGTGGATACTGTATTCTATTTTAAAAATTGAAAAATTAAAGTTAAAATTAAGTGTTGGATAACTTGTCTAATAATCTAATAGTATGACTCCAGAACCAATGCCCTTAACAATTCTACCAAAAGAATAGTCTCCAAACTGGAAAGCATAAAGCTTTCCAAGCTAAATGGGTATGGAAAGAAAATATCAGAATTTCTATTTTTGCCTATCAAAAATTAGAAACTAAGCTTTACAAACATTCAATATATGGATCAAAACCAGGCTTTAGTAAGATCATATGTCAGATGATCACATGTCATTTACTGGTACTCAAGGTACCCAGAGGGAAAAACAAAAAGTGCTCAATGTAGAAGAACTGACTTTCCTTACCTGCTGGCTCCTTTTCAGTGTACTGTGACATATATGGCAGTGTCTGTGTGACTAGTTCAGTAGAATTATAGATGTGATTTAGTTTTTATTCGCCCTATGAATAAGCCACAGAAGATTCCTACAAAGAAACAATGAATTGAACAATAGATTAATAATAAAAGCACAAAAACAGCAAAAATGATACTTTCGCTCCTCCTAGGGAAGCCTTATAATAAAACTTAGAAAAATACAATGTGATGTAGCCAAGCACGGTGGCAAATGCCTGTAATCCACCTTAGATTACAGCACTTTAGCAGGCCAAGGCGGGCAAATCAGTTTGAGCTCAGGAATTCGAGACCAACCTGGCCAACATGGTGAAAGCCTGTCTCTGCAAGAAATAAAAAAATTAGCCAGGCGTGGTGGTGCACAACTGTAGTCCCTCGGGAGGCTGAGGTGGGAGGATTGCTTGAGTCCAGGATGTAGAGGCTGCAGTGAGCCGAGATCATGTCACTGCACTCCAGCTCTGGGTGACAGAGTGAGATCCCGTCCCAAAAATAAATAAACAAAAACAAGCAAAATACAACATGATTTGACAAGCCAATCAAAAACTCTTAGAAATACCAAAATGGCTATCTGAAATACAGATTTACATCTGCTCTTGACAAAACTCACCTAAGTATGTATCATCCTTAAGACTGTCAATGACAACAATACATACATAATTTATAAGTAAACAAACAAAAATACTAAAAGTACTGACTCGGGTACTTTTTAAATATTAAACTTACAATATTTTAAATAATAAACTTTTTTAAATAATAAAAAAGTTTAAATAATAAACTTTTATAATATTAAAAGTACTGACTCCCAAATTATTTGGGAGTCTACTACACTGTGCTATCATTGCTTCTCTGTCAAGCAGTAAAGTTCCTTTAGCCCTGGAATTGCTAAAAGGTAACTGTAAGAATACAAACTTCATTTTTGAAAAATAGTGTAATGGCTTATAACAATTAATAATGTGTGTAAATAATGATGTATTTAATCTTTGCAACAGTCAATTGATCAGATAATTTAATCCCAAATAAGAACCTATTTTCAATCAGGAAAAACTACAATTTATCATGGAACAAATACAAAAAGAACGTCTGTTTTGAAATTAATGCATTTATTTACTATTTGAAAAGTACTATTTGAGAAGTTGCAACCTGTGGTTTTTTTGAAAGTTTGGTTAAGTTTTTTATTTAAACACCTTAATTATTTAAACACTTGAGCTATTGCCAGTTGCTCATCATTAATGCAAATTTATTAGACAATATCTCTGCAAATGAGTTTAACTGTACATGTTACCTGTCTAATCACAGACAGATATATATTAACATATGTAAAAGTACACACCCACATTCACCCATATAAATTACAAATTCAGTAACAAGTTATGATCCTTTAAAGTATCTGAATCAAAAGAGGCTGTTAGCAACAGCTAAAGAGAAAAGGAATATAAAAAAAAATAATCTTAACATACTGGCAAAAACAAAGGTGCAAATTAACAATGTTTTAATTTTTTGTTTTTTTTTTCTTTTTTGAGACCGAGTCTCGCTCTGTCGCCCAGGCTGGAGTGCAGTAGCTTGATCTTGGCTCACTGCAACCTCCGCCTCCCGGGTTCAAGTAATTCTCCTGCCTCAGCCTCCTGGTAGCTGGGACTACAGGCGCGCGCCACCATGACTGGCTGATTTTTGTATTTTTAGTAGAGACAGGGTTTCACCATATTAGCCAGGCTGCTCTCAAACTCCTGACCGCGTGATCCACCCTCCTTGGCCTCCCAAAGTGCTGAGATTACAGGCATGAGCCACAGTGCCTGGCCGAAATGTGGGTTTTATTCTGAGATGGAAAACCATCGAAGTTCTGAGCATAGAAGAGATATGTGACTTCTGTTTTAAGAAGAACGCTCTGGCTACTGTATTGAATAGCATGAAGGGGAATGAGGTCAAAAGCAGGGAGCACTGTTACAAAGCTATCAAAATAATACTGGCAAGAGATCACAGTGGTTTGGACCAGGGTTAAAATAAAGGGGGTAAGAAATGACAAGATTCTGGACATATTGTAAAAATAGAATCAACAAAATTTACTAATATAGGATATGAAAGAAGGTCGAGGTTGACTCCAGGTTTTAAAGGCTGGACAATGGGAAAAATGCAGTTAATTTCAACTAATGTAGGAAAAACTGTAGAAGAGGCAGATTTGAAGAAAATATATTCAGTTCAGTTGTGGATGAATTAAGTTTGAGATATCTGTTAGACATTCAAGAGGAAATGTTAAATACGAGTCTGGAGTAGATTGAAAAATTATGAGCTGTTCTAGTATAATTTGGGAGTTGTCAGTGCATAAAACACGTATGAACTTGGATGAGATCTCTAGTGTACATGGAGAAGTAAAGTTAAGCCCTGAGACAATCAAATATGAAGGGTCCAGGGAAAAAGAAGCAGACTGGGTATCCCTTTTCTGAAACGCTTGGAACCAGGAGTGTTTCGGATTTGGGATTTTTTCAAATCTTTGAATATTTGCATATACATAATAAGATATCTTGAGGATGACATCCAAGTCTAAACACAAAATTCACTTGTTTCCTATACATCTTACATACAGTCTGAAAGTAATTTTATACAATACTTTTAATAATTGTGTGCGTGAAACCAAGTTTCTGTTAAGTACTGATGTGTGGAATGTTACACTTACGGTGTCA
This sequence comes from Rhinopithecus roxellana, assembly GCF_007565055.1. NCBI lineage: Eukaryota > Metazoa > Chordata > Mammalia > Primates > Cercopithecidae > Rhinopithecus > Rhinopithecus roxellana. The sequence continues at coordinate 25,311,369 of NC_044551.1, read as the reverse complement.
TATTGGCAGTAAAAATGTTTCAGATTTTCGGGCCAGGTGCAGTTGCTCATGCCTGTAATCCCAGTACTTTGGAAGGCCAAGACAAGCAATCACCTGAGGTCAGTGAGACTACGTCTCAAAAAAAAAAAAAAAAGTTTCAGATTTTGGAGCATTTTTTAAATGTTAAATTTTTGAATTAGGGATGCTTAACCTATACTAGAAAAAATAACAAGAGGCCAGTGAGAGAAAAGAGAAGTCCTGAAGTGTGAACGCCAAGTGAAGACAGTGTTTCAGGCAGAACTGACCGTGCCAAAAGTTAAAGTATGATGAAAGCCTATCTCTGACCACTTAGCAACATGGAGGATAATGGCGAACGGCGGCACCTTTGGTAGTATGGTTGGTGCAAATACCTGATAGGAATACTGCTGAAGAGAGGAAAGGCATTGGGAAGAATGCAGAAATCATGGAAATCACCCTGTTTCTTAAACTTTTCTTTAATGTGATTCCACTTTTTTTCTTAAAGATACTCTTTTCCGAGCTGTTTAACATCCTGATCCAAATTTAGTCTACCTGTTTTCAAGGTCTATTACTCAGCTACTTCTGTGGAAATCTTTTGATTGTACTACCCGTTCAGGTAAGTCCCCTACTTTGAATTCCATGTTTTTATCATATTTTTTCCTTTACTGGAAGATCCTCAAATAATGGTTTCAACAACTATATGTTGGAGGCAAACACTGAGTCCTTGGACATCTGAATATACTATCTGTCTCACACTTTAGTACAGTTCAAGACACAATCACTTTTTCTAAACTCTGAAAGGCACTGTGTCCTACCTGTCTATTGATTTATCCTACTTTTGTAGAAACACCAAATTTTTCTGTCTGGATATTTAGGATCTTGTCTCAATAGCTGGTATTCTACAATTTCACAAAGACTTGTTTGGGTCAGGCCATGTTTAAATTTTTCCTACACAGCACTGGAAGAGCTATTTTAATTTAAGAGACTCTTGTACAGGTCTCAAATATATCCTTTTCCTTACTACTTTTTCTTTATTTGGTCCAAATGGGTTAATCATTTGTCTCTAAACTTTCCTTTCATATTTTCACTCTACAGACTGGGAGATTTCACTCACTTTTACTTCTTTCACTTAGCCTTTCCTTATTCTCTTAGCCTTTCATTATTCTCTGTAACAATCTTTTTAATTTCTCATACTTTCTTATTCTGTGATTCTTTATTATTTAATAGTGGTTCTTGTTTTATGAATATAGACTAAAATCTCTCTGTAGATACTAAATTATTTCTATTTAATCCGAAACCTCTATATTCTATCTACCACAGTGTTCTCATTTCTATCTCTAAGTATAAAAAACAAGAAAAAAGCAAAACAGGGAGGAGATAAGTAGGGAATAATGACCATAGCTAGGGTCAAGATTAAAATGATTAATCAGTCCAAATTTGTAGCTAAGGTAAATTGGGAACACTTAGTTTTTCTCTAAATAGACACTTCCTTTGCTGATCAGTTATTTGCGCCATGTACTATTCACCTAACATGTTCATAACAGACTCCTCTCTACTTGTGACAATTAGTCACTTCAAACAATTTGGGGTTTTTACATACTTCTTACTAGTACTGAAACAAATATATAAACATGTTGCTAAGAATTAAAGGAGTCAATCAGGGACGTATTAATTTCTAGGTCTCTCAATTATTAATCTAGAAGTCATCATTTTATCATTTTAACTACAGTATTATGCCAGCAGCTCTGGACAGACAATAGGAATAATCTTCAAGGATTACAAGGAAGAACATGGACCTGCAAGATACACTTCTCACAGTAAACTAGTGAATTTAAAGACAAAGACCTTGTTTATTTTTTATTTGCATACACTTTGTCTAGTACATTGTCTGGCAGTATATTTAAAGTTACTGAACAAATGAATGAATGAATGAGATAATTCTGTGCTCCTTTCTCTGATGGAAATGTGGTCACATAATGGAAAGAGAGGGCTAAGTACGTGGGCACACATGGATTCAAACTTCATTTAGGCAAGTTAATAAACTGCTGTCATTATTAGAGCCCTCTCTTGTGACTTGTTTCTAATGAAGACAGTGTGATGGATGTGACTGTGTGTGATGTATAAAAATAGGGTAATAAAAGGAATTGTGGCTCCCTTAATCTCTCTGTTCACTCTTTCTAAAAGAAACCAGCTGCCACATCATGAGATCATTCAAGTAGACCCATGGAAAGCCCACATGGTGAAACACTGACTGTTCCTGACAAAATCCACAAGAAACTAAGGTCTTCCAGCAACAGCCACAAGGATGAGCAACCTGGAAAGCAGTTATCTCAGCCCTAGTCAAGCCTTCAAACGACTGCAGTCCCAGCCTACATTTGACTGCAACCTCTTGAGAGACTTGAACCAAAATCAGCAACCAGGCAGCTCCTGAATTTCCAACCCACTGGGACAGTCAGATGATAAATGTCTGAGTTGCTATGTCGACTGCAGGATAACAAGTTACCCTCTTATCCTGCAAGAGGTAACAAATACAAATAATGTAAATTAAAATGAAGATTTAGGCACACGGAGAGAAAAATCAGCTAAACTTTCAGAAGAAGA